>NC_086181.1:26167867-26491756 GCF_023053635.1 Elgaria multicarinata webbii | reverse complement strand
ATCCATGTGTCCACATGCACGCCAAGTTGCAAGCAAATCCCATCATCCCCTGATTTTTGGCATGGCTTAACTCACCCCAAATTGTCCCATTCTACAACTACGTCAATTTGCATGTTTGAAACCCCAAAGTCGGCACCATGATAGCTTATCCACGTGTCCACATGGACGCCAAGTTGCAAGGCAATCCCATCATCCCCTGACTTTTGGGGAATTTATGAAAATCGGGCACCCCATTCACACCCCTTGGGATAGCTCCGTCAATTTGCATGTTAGAAACCTCAAACTCGGCACCATGAGAGCTTATCCATGTGTCCACATGCACGCCAAGTTGCAAGCAAATCCCATCATCCCCTGATTTTTGGCGCGGCTTAAACTTTTTAACTCACCCCAAATCAAGTCCCATTCTACAACTATGTCAATTTGCACGTTAGAAACCTATCCTTTGGTCCCATGACAGCTTACCCATGTGTCCCCATGGACACCAAGTTTCAAGGCAATCCCATCATCCCCTGATGTTAGGGGAACTTTTGAAATTTGAACACTCCAGTATGTCAGGGATTTAAAGTTGCAATTGCAGACAGCTCAATGGGGCCAGTTCCAAGGCAATCCCAACATGCCACGAGATAACCCTAAATCTTCTGGCACATTTGAAAAAGGGATTATTGAATTTGATAAAGTCTAAGTGAGCGCAGGAAGGACTTCTCCCCTTAGTCAAAGCAAGACACATACACCATCGCTGCAAGGCGGGAAGGGGAGAAGGGAGGGAAAGCAGGCAGGCAGCATGCATTGTAGTGCCGCAAGGATGGCTTGAGCACTAACGCATAGCAAACCAACCCATAAGTGGGCGCAAAGTGAGGCAAAGATGGCTGGTTCTTTCTTTCTAAGCCAGCAGTTACGCCTTGAGGGGCACAGAGGAGGACGATTGGGAGCAAACCAGGCACCAGGCGGGCAGAGAGGCAGGCAGAGTAGGCGAGGAGTCAGTCCTGGCAGATGCCCCACCACAGCAGCACCCCGGGGGAGGCGGGCAGGCAGGCAGGCAGGCAGGCAGGCTGCGGGCATTTCTGGGGGCACAAGGAAGTGATGGCTGGTTTCTAAGCCAGCATTGCAGTTAGTCACGCATTGCAAACGCAAACCATCCCAGCGAGTCGGTCACCGAGGAGGACAGGCTAGCAGAGGGGCAGGCAGAGTGACATGTCATAGATCTAGTATTGGGGAGGAGTCAGTCCCGGCAGATGCCCCAACACAGTAGCACCCTGGGTGGGCATTGGAAAATGCCATCTTGTGGGTCAATACTTCCCCCACCCCATGTCCTGCAGGGTTGCCTGCCTAACCCTTGTGGGGATGGGAGATGGAGAGCTTAGAGTGGCAGTGCCAGCAGCAGCCTTCGGCTTTCCCCTGGAACCAGTCGCCTTGCCCGCCTCTTTCCCCAGCAAGATCGCCTGGTGCTGCCTATGAAGATGCATCTTCATGCTGCTGGTTCCATAATGCCCTGTCGATGAACCCCTGCTTAGGCTGAGTTTGCAGTGGCGACAGACAGCAAAGCGGGGATCCGCTCCCAACTCAAAGTGGTCCCACACGATGCTTGTCTTTCGTTTCCGTGGTGACACCACCAATTGCCCGCCTGAGCTCTCTGGTGTTGCCACAGAAACAGGGGTGTGGGATGAGACTGGGGAGAGAGCCTCGGCCTGCTGCTGCTCCTCCTCAGCCCCCACATCCTGGAGGCCCACCGCCTCCTCCTCCTCCCCCCCCTCCACTGTGCTGAGGACCTCGTCTAGGTCCATCAGCGGGCTCGTGGGCTGAAAGGAGAATGAAGGAGTTGGGGATACTCCTCCTCCTCTAATGGCACTGCTGCCACGTGCCTCTTGCAAACGGGCACTTTTCCCATTCCCACCCTCAAAAAGAGAACGCCGGGCACAAGTTGCAGAAGAGAGTGGCTCTGCCTGCTGCTTGTCCTGCTTCTGTTTTGGAGCAGTCAGCCAAGGAGTTGCCCGTTTGAGTTTCACAGGAGGAGAGGAAGCCTGCTTACTGCTGGCAGACTGAGCCTTGCTGCTTTCAGCACGCCTGCTTCCTCTTTTCATGATGACTAACAAAATATTAATACTACTAATACTATGTATAAGGTACTACTAAGAATATGTATAAGAAGAATATAATATGTTTAAATGTAGGGAAATGGGACAAGAACAATAAAATATACTACTACTAATATGTATGAGAATATACTAATATATATATATATATATATATATATATATACTACTAAGAATATCTACAAGAATATAATAATATGTTTTAGAATATTACTAATAAATGTAGGGAAATGGGACAAGAAATGGGACAACCACTACTATAAGAAGAACAAAATATGAATACTACTACTAATATGTATGAGAATGTATACTAATAGACTACTAAGACTATGTCAAAGAATATAATAATAATATGTTTAAGAATAGGGAAATGGTGTGCGTATGCTTTCCCAAAAATGCTCAATCTGTGGCTGCCTGTTGAACTTGACAAAAGCAGCCCACTCCGTCGAAGTTACACAGAGAAGAAAAAGAGAATCCAATTTTTTTGGTATATTTGGTATATAGAAGATAGAAGGAAACACAATCAGGATTTAAGAGAGGGGAGGGGGAAAAAGAACCAACCACTACTATAAGAAGAACAAAATATGAATACTAATATAATATGTATGAGAATATATACTAATGGACTATGTGAAAGAATATAATAAAATATGTTTAAGAATATAAATGTAGGGAAATGGGACAAAAAGTGTGTGTATGCTTTCAAAAGAAAGCTTTCACAAAAGCAGAACAGTCAGGCTTTTATACAGGGAAGGGGGGGGGCAACCAACCCAACCACACACTCCAAAATTCAAAAATAAAGTTTATATTAAATCAAAGTAAGGGGAAAACACAGGGCAAACTAAGCTACAAGTCAGAAAGAAGCAAACAAACACACACACGCGCCAAACTAAACCTATCCTAATCTATCTCCAAAGTCCAAAGCAGGAGCACTAACTAACTAAGTGTTCCCTCCACGAACGCCAACCCACAAAGAGACACAAAACAGAAAGTTCTCAGGGTGGGTCTGCCTTAGTCCCCCCTCCAACGCTGGGATTGGAGGAGGATGCTTTCTGAGGAGATCAATTCTCATCAGGATTGGGAGTTGAATGTGCCTGTCATCGCTTCCAAAAAAATAAAAAAATAAATAAAAAAAACCCAAACCCCGATTTTTAAAAAAATATTGCACGTGAACCACAGCACGCAGAAAGTTGAGAGTGGTCTCAAAATGACCCCCATCCACGACTCTCTGTGCACAAGAATTTTCAGAACCATAGCTTAAACCACCCCCCAGTTATCCCCGATTCTTTCCCTCAATGCAATCCTATGGGCGAAAAGCCGAAACGCAGTTTGAGCCCCGCGGTTGACCCGATTTTTAAAAAAATATTGCACGTGAACCACAGCACGCAGAAAGTTGAGAGTGGTCTCAAAATGACCCCCATCCACGACTCTCTGTGCACAAGAATTTTCAGAACGATAGCTTAAACCCCCCCCCCAGTTATCCCCGATTCTTTCCCTCAATGCAATCCTATGGGCGAAAAGCCGAAACGCAGTTTGAGCCGCGCGGTTGACCCGATTTTTAAAAAAATATTGCACGTGAACCACAGCACGCAGAGAGGTGAGAGTGCTCTCAAAATGACCCCCATCCACGACTCTCTGTGCACAAGAATTTCCAGAACGATAGCTTCAAAAACAACGTAGTTATGCGCGATTATTTGCCGCAATGCAATCCTATGGCGAAATGTTTTCAAGATGGCGACCGGAGCGCTCCGACTGAACTCGGAGCTCCGAAAAATGGTCGCTTCTCTTCGCCTTGCTTCTAGGGGGTCCGCGGTCCGCTCCTACTCCGCCTCTGGGTAAGGCGGAGCAGGCCAATCCGCTACTGCTTCTACGCTCCTAATCGGAGCGGAGCACATCCCTACTTAGAAACATGGGATACTGGGAAACTTTTATTTCTTCATCTCTGAATGGACTTTTCTCAGTGTTTTTTTTTAAAACAGTAGCCCCACCAAATGCACAAACACAACCTGAAATCATATACTAAGCAAATAAATAACAGATAGGAAGCACAGCACTGCTACCCACCCTAACCTTGGTGAACAACTGAATAGATGTGGTGCAAGGGGATGAGGTCCCCTAGGGCATGTGGACGTGCTCAGTGCACACGCTCCTGTCCTTGAAGGGTCATCAGAACCCTCCAAAGATTAACCAGTGGAGAAGCTATGCCTGTCATGAGTTGATGTGTCAGGTAGCTTCTTAAAGACTGGTACTTAGGGCCAATCAAATTGGCATAGTTTCCCCTCCCCCTGGGCACGTCCACTTTCCTCTTACTGGTAAAAAGACAGACATAGCCTTTTTTTAAAAAAAAAAATCCTCTTGTTGTTTATTCAGCAACACTGCTGCTTTTAATTCCACCCCTCCTTTGTTTATTTATTTATTTATTACATTTTATATTTATACACCCCATAGCCCAAGCTCTCCTGGCTTTTCCTCTTCAGTGAAGTCAGGCAGGCTTTCTTTGCGGTTTAACTCCTTATTGTTATTGTTGTTGTTATTATTATTATTATTACTATTAATATTAATTAATACTGCTATTATTAAAGTTATTATTTTGTTGTTGTTTAATAATTGCTGTGATCACAATGCAGTCATTCAACTCTGAAGCAAGGATCACAAAGCTTTACCCTTATCCTCCTAGTCTCCCAGTTATGGGATGCAAAAGAAGAGGCATCTCTCTGTGCTGTTCCCGCCTCACAGGGATGGTTTACATTACTGGCTTTGAAACAATCCTTGGCTCACTTTGTTGTGCCCCCAGAAATGTCTGCTCCATGCCTGCCTTCCTGCCTCTGCCTGGGTGCTGTTGTGGTGGGGCATCTGCAGGGCCTGACTTCCCCATAGATCTATGACATCTCTGCCTACCTCTCTGCCTGCCTGGTACCTGGGAGTTGTACTATATAATGGGCTTTGTGGTTCAACCCCACAAGCCTCTGGCATGCTTGCTCCCAGTGATGCCTGTCCTCCTCTGTGCCCACCTCGCAGGGATGTTTTGTGTGTGCCTTGTTTTGACTCAGGGGATAAGTCCTTCTTGCGCTCACTTAGACTTTTTGAAGTTCCAATAAATTTTTCAAGTGAGGAAGAAGATTCATATTTAGGTTTATCTACTCCCCAATTCATGGCATGTTGGGATTTCCTTTGAAATCAGTATCACCCCTGAGATACTGGGGTGTCAGATTTTCAAAAATCCCCCTATAATCAGGGGAGGCTTGGATTTGCTTGAGGCTTGGCATGCATGTGTATACATGGATCAGGTGTCATGGTGCCTAATTTGACTTTCTAATATGAAAATTGATGGAGATATCAAAAGGGGTGTGAATTGGGGTTAGGGGTGATGCTTTAAAGGTTAACCCCCCACTAAAAATCAGGGGATGATGGGATTTGCTTGAAACTTGCCATGAATGTGGATCTATATGGCATCTGTGAGGGTGCCTGCTTCCAAGTTTTTATCTGTAAAAATTTCAGAGTAAATCTGATTTCTGAAAAAGGGGTGTCCGATTTTCAAAAATCCCCCAAGAATCAGAGGATGCTTGGATATCCTTGAGGCTTGGCATACATGTGTATACACGGATAAGCTATCAAGGTGCTGAGTTTGAGGTTTCCAACTTTAACAAAAAAAAGTTGTAGGCATTTTTGGGTTTCAATGCAAATCTATTGGGGGGAAAGCGGAGCTCAGATCCGGATCCGGAGCTCCACAGCGAAGTGGAGCAGACCATAGGTGGATCAGAGCAGAGTGGAGCAGACCCAATCCAGAAGTTGCGAATCTGGAAGAGAAGCAGATCCTGGGGTGGACACCCCTAATATTCGCATTACTGAAATGGGGTGGGGATTTTTAAATATTCACCAAAAATCAGTGAATGCTTGGATTTACTTCAAACTGGGCATGAATGTGGATACATGCATAAGGTCTCATGGTGCTGATTTTGTGGTTTCCAACATTAAAAGTAAACAAGTTATAGGTGCTTGATTTTCAATGCAAGTCTATGGAGGGAAAACACGGCGCTCTGATCTGGATCTGGAGACCCACAGCGGAGCAGAGCGGAGCGGAGCATACGGGGATCAATGCGGGGTGGAACAGACCCAATCCGGAAGTTGCGGATCGGGATCCAGAGCGGATCGGGGGGTGTCCTTGCACAGCCCTAGTACAGCAGTTTCCAGTTCAGGACAGGAACAATTAGGAAGTCCTATTGGGAAGCTTTATATCGGACAGATGCTTATATATCCTGCTATATAATATGCACCTAATTCTTTAGATTTCAAAGAATAGCAAGGGACATGGACACTTACATACCTCTTCCATCTTTTCTCCTTATTAACTGTTCCCTCGTGTTCAGCTGAGGTCTCAACACTATGATGTAACATTTGGGGGAAAAGATACAAACCAACAACCCAGCACTTGAGGCTAAGATAGAAAAGATCTCCACGGCAACCATGTATTTTCCCTTAGAGCTCAGATAGGATGGAACAAAGGATAACCACACACTGCAGAAGACCAACATGCTGAAAGTGATGAACTTGGCTTCATTGAAACTGTCAGGGAGCTTCCTTGCAAGGAAAGCCACTGTGAAACTCACCATTGCCAGGAAGCCCATGTAGCCCAGAACACAGCAAAACAGAGTCACAGACTGTTCGTTACACTGTAGTACAATTTCTTTAGCCACTGAGTGCATGTCCATATCTGGGAAAGGTGGAGAGGTGGCCAGCCACAAAGTAGAGATGCTGGCTTGGATGAGGGAGCAGAAAAGGACAATGGAGATGGCCAGTCTTTTCCCCACCCACTTCCTCATCCTGGACCCTGGCTTGGTGGCCATGAAAGCCAGAACCACCGTGATGGTTTTTGCCAGCACACAAGAAACAGCCACTGAGAAGATGAGTCCAAAAGTTGTTTGTCTGAGGAGACAGGTCACCTTCTGAGGACGGCCAATAAACAGCAATGCACAAAGAAAGGAGAGAAGGAGGGAGATGAGGAGAGTGTAGGTGAGGTCCCGGTTGTGGGCTTTGACAATGGGAGTGTTGTGGTGCTTCGTAAAGGTTCCCAGTACCAGAGCTGTAGTCAAAGAAAAGGAGATGGCAAAAGAGGCTAAACTAAATCCTAAAGGTTCTTCATAAGACAAGAAGGTTACAGTCTTGCGAACGCAGGCATCCTGCTTATCGTTTGGGTAGTTTTCCTCAGTGCATTTATGGCAGTCATTCATGTCTGAAAAGGAAAGGATGTGGTCTTGATTGCAGACACATGAGATCAACCTGGCTGAATTGCTATGACTGTTACTCTCACACAGAGAACAAGCCTCTATTAAAATTGCAGCATATATTAAGTGTTGATAATTTGAAATGGGCCAGAGTGTGTTTTAAATGGTTGAGAGTTTTGTAGGTCTAAAGGAGCATGTTGGATTTTAAGTACAGCACTGTCATAAGCCAACTGCGAAATATGAGTATGTGCCATGATTATTAAAGAGTGACCTCTTGCTTTTCTGCAAAAGTTGAAAGATACCATATCTGAAGTTAGGCAATGCCTTTATTAGGACCAACGCAAATCCTGCAAAAGATTGTGCAAAAGTTCAAGTTCTTTAGATGCTAAGAGGCTGAGTTCATCAGGCTAAGTAATATTAAATCGAGGCAGTGGGAAAGAAATAGAAGAATTCAGAATTTGTAGCCCTGAAGCCTGTAGAGCAGACTCAGTGAAACGAAGGGGGAATTGCAGTGTGAATGAATCACTGGTACGTGTTTCAGATATAAAACGACACCTAGCATTTTAGGTATCCCCCCGTTTCTGGCCTTTGGGTGATCATATTTAAGAACCTGAAAAAGAGGACACCAATGAGGAAGGGGGACAAGAAAGCACTCTTTCCCCCCAATAGGGGCCTTTTCTACAGTGTCTGGGAATGACAACACTTTCCCCTTTAAGACTCTGATTGGACCAGGGGTGTGGGGATGATTCACCTCCAAAAAGTACATCATTCACCCTGCCACACTAATGGCAACCTTAGAGGGGAAAGCGTGTCATTCCAGAAAATTTTAGAAAAATACAGAAAATCCCCTGACATCCACAATAGACCAAAAATCAGGAAAAATCTAGGGTAATCTTGGCAGTTGGTCACCCAAAGGCCAGCTGCAGCTCAGAATTCTCTTGTGGACAAAATACACAGATCCTTGAGCAGGTAGAGCAAAAATAAAAGGAAACTTGGCTGTCCTTATATGAGCAAAGGCAGAGATTAATTTTAGATGGCAATGCAGTAAAACAACAACAATCGGTTGAAGCCAAATTGTGTAGTATCACGTAGCTGTTGGAGGGTATGGAGCCCTCCGAATGTAAAGTTCCTCTACTGAGTCTACTGAGGTCAGTGATGGCAACCAGTTGCATAGTAACCAATGGTTACTAACCATCAATTTGTACAGTGATTGTTGGAACATCCACCAAGTCTGTTCTCGACCAATATATATGTGTGAGATATTCCCTACTCTTCTATTATTAACCTGTGGCTGTTCAAATTTTGCTTAGCAAACTGCCTGAATGGCCGACCCTGTTAATGTATGACTACCTTGTCCTTCATTATTTGAACCTTATTAACAGTTTTTTAAAAAAGCCTGAAGCAAAATTAATTCTAGCTGTCAGTTGACAATGACATGAACGATGGCTGCTAGGTCTAGAAGAATGGGGACTTCCCCATGTAGCAATGACCAGTGAATAATGAAATTTTGGTATGCCAGGTAGTTTGGAAGCTGGACACCATATTTGAAAATTTTGTTCTCTCTTTAGTTATCACCAGAAACACCCACCAATTTGCTACTCAGTTTTAGTTTCTTTTTGTCGTTGTTATTCGTTGGATTGATTTGGTCCCCCCAATGATCACTGAGGGCATTTCTACACAAGGCTAAAATCCCCCACCCTTACCAGGGCTTCTTCCTCCAGAGAACTTGCAGGAACAATAGGTTCCTTTTCACAAGGTTTCATTCATGAGTTTTCTTTCTATATGTTTCATTATACAGCCATGAGATATTCTATATATTTTATTTTACAGACACTGGATGATGCTGTAATTGCACTATAGTTTCACTGCAGCGTGTTTCCAGAAACTCACAGGATATTGATCACACATCAAAGGGCGATAAAATCTCTTATTGCATGTTCTGTATTTAGAATAAAGCAGATATAATTCCTAGAAAGCCTTGGAGGAGCTCTGGAGGTTAATACCGTCATGTAAAGGATTCACACACACACACACACACACAAATGTAAATGACCAATCATGAACCTGGAGTAGAAATGCTCAAAGAAATTCAGTCCATGACACATGGCAGATTCTTTCCGCTTTTCTACCTTTCTTTCAGTCCTTTTTTACATATTTTTTATCAATATTAAATAAAAACCTCTCATGTATGGATTATTTTATAGATTAGTATAAATTACAACTATTTTGTTCTTATAACTATGAGAGACATATCTTACCCTCCTGGTTTGAAATCTTCCCTTCTGGACATTGGATGCAATCGTAGCAGCAAAATGGCTCCCCCTCCTTCATTTTCTTGTGAGAACCAGGTTGGCAGCTTTCAGTACACTGAGAAAGAGGCTGGGACTATTTGAAAAATGGAGAAGAAACAATAAAATGAAGGAATAAGGAGCATGGAATCCTTAAGCTTTGAGGCCTCTTCTGTATTTTACCAAGGAAGCTCTGGACCCAATTCATCTTTATTCAGGCTTTCAGTTGTTGCTAATTAATTTTACTGTAGTAATTTTACTGCTGCCTCCCCAATGTTTAGTTCATTTAATATTTTTACTGTCCTGTTTTGTTGAAATTTTAAAATAAAAACATTATTTGAACTTATTTTAAATATTTCATATTGCCTTATTTTATACTGTTATTGTGTTGACATGGTTGAGTATGATATGGTTTTTCATTTTTTTATTGTATCTGACCATGAGGGAATTTGCCAGTTGGGAAGTATGCAATTCTAATAAATTAAATAAAGGCATAGGGTTTCAGAAATGCCTGAACAGACTCAAAGGGAAATACTTACATTTTTCCAGTAATCATCCTAGGCGTTTGAAACTCAATTTTCCCAATGGACAATTTCTACTTTTAAGAAGAAACAGCACATTTGACCATATGTACAACACATATGGATCTTTTCACCTGGGAACTCTTAGATCAGGGTTTTCTAAGACATGTCATTGACTTGTCCAGAGCTAGAGTGAATGCAACCAGCAGACAGTCTCTGTGTGATTCCCATATTGGAACAAGGAGCAACAGATGATTTTGGTCACTAGAATTTAAACATGTATCTCAGTAAATCAAACACATTATCTACCAGCATTTGGTCCAGGATACATGAGGCTGCAATTGCTTTCCAATCTTGGATTTTGCAGGACCTCTAATTTCTGTGAAAACCTTGTTAAAAAAAAACTCATTAAAATTATTGCAGCAATTTCTCTGTAAACAAAGTTATTGGGAGAGCAGACCCATGTGGCTCCTCATTTATTTCATCAATTCACACATCTTTCCTTTGTAAGTGTTTATTATTGTACAATAACATTATGGTAGACATCAGAACAGTTGCTCATTTATAATAGGACAGTGCTCCGCTTCGCTTCAGTTCACAGAAGCAACATCTGATCAGCCTGATTCACCTCCACCAAAGGTGGAGACAGGTCAGGTCAGGCATGAAGTGAACCATCGTGAAGGGAGTCACCCCTTTGAGGAGCGATCCGCTTAGCTGCAAGGCACTGACCGGCATTTTGGAACTTTTTCGCATAGGATTGCATTGGGTGAAAGAATGCCTATAACTTCTTTGTTTTTAAAGATACATCTCTGAAACTTACTGTGCTTAGAGAGTGATGATTGGGGGTCATTTGTGTCAATTTTCAGATTTTTCTGTTATGCAGTTTGCTTGCTATTAATTTTTATAGAATAGGTAAAGCGGGAGAGGGAACCTACTTTTTTTAACATTGATTAACAGGTTCATTTCTCAATCATGATAAGTGATCAGCCTATGTGAAGCATCCTCCAATCCCAATGTTGGAAGGGGGGGATAAGCAAAATGGGATACTTAGTAACTTCTCTTTCTTTGTCTTTGTAGGACTTTTGTCACTTTTTGAGTGCATTGGTGAAGCAGTAGCCCCAGCAAATTCACACACACAACCTTAAATAATATACAAAGTAAAATAGATAGGCAACACAGCACTGCAAGGTACCCACCATAACCTTGGTGAACAACTGAATAGATGTGGTGCAAGTGGATGATGTGCTGTACGGCATGTGGGCATGCCCAGTGCCCACTGCCCTTGGGGGTCATCAGAACCCTCCAAAGGGGTAACAGTGGAAAGAGAAGTCAATGAGTTGCATGAGTTGATGTGTGATGTGGCTTCTCAAAGGCAGGTACCTAGACAGGACCGGCCAAATGACTGGTTGCACAGTCCCCACTGTCCCACTGGGCATGTCCACCTTCCCCTTACTGGTAATAAAGGCAGACAGAGCTCTTGTTTTAATTCTTCTTCTTGTTGTGATTATTAATATTTTTATTGTTATATTACAGTTATTGGCTGGGCATAACCTGGAGTGTGTGAACTGTGACGGAAGTGTGTGTGTGTGTGTGTGTGCGCGCGCATCTTGGAAAACCAACACGTAATAGCACTTTGAAATGAGTGCATGGCATGAAAGAAATTAAGTTTTTAGAAGTATTGCGACCCAAGCGTGGCAACGCAAGGTCTGTATGCTCATTCCATTTATCTTGAAGTTCCCTGTGTTCATTTTTGACATGGTTACCTGAGAGGAAGATTCTGATTTTGGTTTAAATTTAAATATTCCCCAAAAATCAGAGCATGCTTGCTTTTCCTTCAAAATGGGCATGTATCTGGATACATTTATAAGCTGTCACGGTGGCCAGTTAGAGGTCTGTATCTGGAAAAATGACGAAGATAACTGCATTTCTGAAAATGAGGGGATTTTCAAAATATTCCCCCAAAATCAGGGCATGCTCGGATTTCCTCCAAAATGGGCATGAATCTGGATACATTTATAAGCTCTCATGGTGCCCATTTTGATGTTTCTAACTTGAAAACTAAAAAAGTTATAGGTGTTTGACATTTCAATGCAAATCTATAGGGGAAAACACGGAGCACCAATCAAGATCTGGAGCCCCACCACGGAGTGGAGCGGATTGTAGGCAGATCAGCTGAAAGCAGTGGACCTGATACAAAAGTTGCGGATCGGTATCCAGAGCGGATCAGGGGGTCCGTGCACAGCCCTAATTTATAATATGGTGAACAATTAGCTGACAATTGGAGCCTACCTGATTAAACCAGCCATGCCATGTTATTCCCTCCTCATCAATGGTGAATGCTTGACCTAGGGGAGCCTCAGGATCCATCCTCCCCACTCTCACCCTATGAAATGAATGGTTGGAAAAGATAATCCAATTGACCACATCCAATCCAGCAACTAGCTCCCCATTCTGGTTGAAAGAAACTTTGTCCCATACACTGTTGTTAAATGAGATATATTTTAGAAGTGGTTGGAGCTAGAGTGAAAAAGAAAAGGCAAGGATTTAGAAAAGACTGAATTTAGGTCTTTATGGGCCAAACAGGACATAACTTGAAATTGGTATCTAGCATCCGCATCATTACCTTATCTTTACTTTAGAGTAAGGACTTCCATCTGGATCTGAAAAGCCCCCTACCCTCATGCTATGGTTCTGATGCAGACCAGACCTCCTGAACCTTCTGTATAGCACAAATGGGTGGGTGGGTGAGATGCAGCAGCTAGATATGTGTTTAAAATAATGTCTCTTTTGGAACTCATACTAAAGTCTAATGGCACCAGAAGAATGAGGCTTGCATATTTTTCAGCTAGGTGAAGGCTATGGCTGGCTCTAGGATAAATGGCACACTGCCTGAGGAATGCCTTTGGTGATAATATTTTTGTTTTGTTTTCTAGGAGTTATTACCTTTTTGGTAAATAATTTTTATTTTAGTATATCCATTATTTTTTTCTCCTTAAGAAGCACGAAGAACAATAATATAAAATCAAGTTATCCATCTGAACTCTTAAGGCTTTGCTATTCATATAGTACTTATAGTGTTTACAGTATTTGAAGTAAGTTCTAAGTGCTTGGTAAGCTTTGGTGATGGCACAGGCATCCAGTTGAGGTTTGAAACTCAACAATGTCTGTATTGTTACTTAAATGCCCCCTTTATGAAATGGGCTGATCCACCATTTTAACACAAAATGGTGGCTCAGTGAATGAGTGAGTGGGCGGCTGTATGCCACTTACCAGGGCCCCCAGGATCACCTCGTGGCGAGAAGAATTGGGCAACTGGCATTGGTCCAGTGTGCAGAACAGATGGATGTGAGTGCTTCCATCCCAAACCATGTTGCCTCAAAGTAAATCTGTGTTCCACTGATTTTTACCTAGCATAAATAACATCAAACTGAAAAATGAAAAAAGAAGCATACTTTAAAAGCTAATTGAAGGAAGATCATTTTTGTACTTTGTAAACAAAGAAAGAAAGAAAGAAAGGTTGAAGACACCTGTCTTTTGCCATTGTAGCTCACTGTAGACTCTACATTAGAAGAAGAAAGCCACTGAACACAGGTTCTCTCCCCACCCATCAGCTTGGCACTAGAGAAGGCTTCTGTGGAATGCTCATCCTATATGACACAGAGATTGCATGAGGGGATGCTACATGAATCAGTAAAATTGGAAACTATACTGGTCATAACACATATTACCAAAGTACCAAGAGGAAAGCATAATGACTGACTGAAATGGGGATTATTCCATTATTTCTAGTTGGGGTAAAGGAAGGAAAATGAAAATCTTAAGAAGACTTGGGGGGGGGGAGGAAACAGGACAAAACACACATTGCCTTGTTATATGAGGAAGTTGAGCTCATTACCTGTCCAAATTGAAGACTCTGAAGTTTGGTTTCCACTGCATCCATCAGTGTAAAATGCTTAGCTCTAGAAGTGGACATGGCATGATGCAGAGCATGGGCCACCACAAAGACAGCATTGTAGATGCTGTGGCTGTGTCCAGTCGTGCTCATTTCAAAGAATGATCCAGGAAGGCTGTCCAATTTCTCCTCCCCTGTGCAAATGTCCCCATCCGCCTTGCCCACAATGCCATCTGGGAAAACACAACCAAAGGCCTGTTGCCAGAAATCCCTGATAAAACCATCTTCTTTAAAGCTAGAAGGGTTCCTGCTCTCAAGAAACTGCTGAAATCCTAGTATGTCAGTGGAGTGGGTTCTGAAGGATATAGCGCCATTGAATATTTCTGTATCACAATTCCTTTGTAGGACAAATGAAGTGAATTCCATCTGAGCTGTTACTATCCATACTTTCCCTCTTACTTCCTTCACCATAACCTCTTGTTTTGATAGATATGGAAGGAAGAGAAAAATTGCTGTGGAATAAGATTCTCCATGGATTACCGCTACATTGGCTTTGCTGCCCATCACTTTATAATGTATTTTTGCCCCCAGTGTTAATTCGTCATTAATTTTTGTGTCAAAACTTAATTTGGGGCTTCTTTCTATGAAGGCAAAACAGACACCCCTCTTAGAAAACAGTGGAATGACCACCTGTAGAAATCTTTCTCCATTATCATTATTCATAGCACCAATCCCAATCCACGTCCACCTGAAATGGAGAAGTAAAGAGAGAATCCCCTCATACTGAAGAGCTTCCTGAGGGGCCAACTGGTAAAAGGGAAGGCCTGGAGTTTTAGTGTTCATCATGGGAGCAGGGCCATAGATGAGCTAAGGAGAGATTTTGGGTAGAGGGAAAGGAAATCTTAGCATTTATCAATATATATTAATATACAAACATTTAATGGGCCTCTGATTGGGAACAGAATGCTTGGTTAGATAGTACACCAGTCTGAAAATAATAATGACTATCCTATGACTGTCTAGCAAGTTGAAGGATCAATGCCTCAGTGGAAGGATGCTACATTGTGGCATAAGTCTGGTTGCAATCAGGCTTAGGCCACAGCCAGACTGGGAGAAATCCCGGGGCAATCCCTGAGATTGTCCCTGTCCATCCACATGACACACAGGGGATCCTGGGATCAGGGAGGGATTATCCCTCCCTTTCCCCTAGGATCTGGCCCTAGCCTTTGAACCCACGTATTCTCTGGTCTCAGGCTGGTCCCGAGACAGTGGAACATGTATGTGGGCATTGTGGTTTGTCCTGGCTCCTCGAGGTTACTCGCAAGGAGTGGGGATCCACGCATGGGGCGCTGAGCCTTACCTTTTGCACATGAGCGCATGACGGTGGGAACGATGTTCTCTCCCTTCGAAGTTGTCGCATGCCACATGTAAACAGAGGGGGTGATCTCATCATAAAAATATCACAAGATCCTCACCCCTCCATCGTGCTAGACCTGGTAGGTCTAGCTGAGGCCTAGTTCACACATAAGAGTTAAAGCTATTGAATTCAATGGAATTTAAATAAATCCTGATTGGCTTA
This sequence comes from Elgaria multicarinata webbii, assembly GCF_023053635.1. Taxonomy (NCBI): domain Eukaryota; kingdom Metazoa; phylum Chordata; class Lepidosauria; order Squamata; family Anguidae; genus Elgaria; species Elgaria multicarinata. The sequence continues at coordinate 26,476,164 of NC_086181.1, read as the reverse complement.
TAACTCATTCATTTCAAAGGGTCTAATTTAAGTATGAGTAAGTCCAGTTTCAGTTCATTGTTGAGTAAAACACACAGAGAGAGACAGAGAGCACTGCTTCTGCTGCCACCCATCCATATGTCTCCAGAATTGCAATTGAAGCACATGATCCTGAAGGGGATACTGCGTACAGTTATCAATACGTATGTAATGTGTAGTATCCTCCTGCATCCATGAACAAGAAGAATTGAGCAACAGTGCATATTTCTGCAACTGCTAGTTCTTGTTGCACAAGCGGTCCATTTCACCGGTGTAAGAGAACTAGCAAAGGCATAGATGTAGTATAGGGTATTTCTAATTGGGAACTCTATCTGAAATAAAATGCATTAAAAAGTGCAATCTTTAAAATACTGAACAGCTTAAATGAGGCTTGTGCAACTATAGCCATGTTCCGCTATTTCAGCACCATGGCTCTCCAATGAACAAAGCACTTCAAGATCAACAATTGTATTTTATTTATGACTGAACCATAGTTTTTGTTTGTTTGTTACCAGCGTCTGACATTCATAAACAATGCACCCTTTTCTGCCTCCAAACAACAAAATGGAACTGGAAACGAAAAGGAAGCATGAGTGTTGTGATGGATTGTCATGTTCCCCAAATAACCTACCTGTGGAATCTTATAGGTATCCAAGATATTTGCCACATATAGGGAGATTTCAGAGTCCAGTCCGCCAATAACTGCTGTTAATCTATTCTGGATATCACATACATAGTTAGGGACAACATTTTCCAGTGTAGTCAACAGTAGCATTGTGGCATGATAGGTCCTCCTTGCATTGTCATAGCTATCATAGATCTGGAAGCCCAAGGTGATATTGGGTAAGATCTGAGGAGTTTCATTGATTTCTTTAACTGCAAATGTGAAGGCCAGGATGTGCTGATAATGCTTAGGAACTACCCTAAAACAAAAGTTGCATTCTGTAACAACAGGATATTCCACATATACATTAATTATTGCCAAACAATAAAAGCAACAACATGAAATTGCCAGAGCGAATGGTATTGATGGTATTGTTATCTATGTCATCAATATCAATAGTGTTATTGTTAACTGTAACATGGTCACCACTAAAACTTAAAGACAATCCCTTAATCCATGTAGCAGCTGTTTAAAAGAACCAAAAATTAATCTGTGATTTCAAATCTTTAATTGCTGCTGGAACAATGTACACATTGTTCATATAGACTTAATTGTATTAATGTTTTCTACAGCGTAACCGAGTAAGCTCCTATTCTACAGCTTTATGACTCTCTTAGGCCCTTTCTACATGTAAGGATTATCCCAGGAAAATAAAGGGATCATCCCTGCCTGCTCCTGGTATCCCCTGTGTGTCATTTGCATGCACGGGGATGATTGTGGGACAATCCCTGGAAAAAAAGGTGTAGAAATGGCCTTATACTCTGATCATTCTGATAGCACCATCAATGGAAATGGAATGAACAATAGTCCTTACATAAGTTCTTCTGACAATGCCTGATGGGGTTCTTCAGTGAAGGCTATTGGACTGGAGACAAGGAGACCATAAGAAGTAATGCCACCAATGATGAGGTCTCCTGACTGATGATACTTATGAAGTGGAGGGTTAGGTTTTGTGACCCTACAGTTCTCAATGAGAGCTTTACATTCCATGCAAGCAAGCAGTACCAGCAGCATGTCCACCATGATATAGTAGTAGTAGTAGTAGTAGTAGTAGTAGTAGTATGATAATTGACAGTTGAGTTTATTGCATTGACTTCCAGTCATTCACAGAACAGTTTCCTTATCCATATCCAAGTACCTTTCACTACCTCTTAATGTTACTAGTGATATTTATGACATTCTTTGGTATTAGTTCTGCAAGTGACAACTGACATTATACAGGGTTTTGAGAAGAGGAGAATTAATGACTATTGTTTTGATAATTGAAGAGGAGACTAATTACTGATGAAAACTTGTTTGTCACATCTGAACAATATTTTCTCTCTCTCTACGGAATAGAAAGCGGGGGACCATATGGCTTGGTACGGACAACATGATTTATTTTTTACTAATGAAATTGATATCACAAATAAAAGAGTTTGGTCTGGAATCAGAGACAAAATGCATATGTTTGATGATAGGATGGACCAACTTGAGAAGATGGTCCTCATCATATTAGCCTTCAGATCCCTAAAGGGATCTATCCAAGCTGAGAGAATGGGCATCCAAATGGCAGATGCAGTTCAATGTAAGCAAGTGTAAGTTGATGCACATCGGGTCAAAAAACCCCAACTTCAAGTATAACCTAATGGGATCTGAGTTGGCGGTGATCAAACAAGAAAGAGATCTTGGGATTGTGGTGGACATCTCTATGAAAATGTCCACCCAGTGTGCTGCTGCTGTAAAGAAAGCAAACTCCATGTTAGGCATTATAAGAAAAGGAATTGAGAATAAAATTGCCAGTATCAAACTGGCAATCTATGGTGCAACCACATTTAGAATACTCTGTACAATTCTGGTCACCACACCTAAAAAAAGACATTATAGAGCTGGAAAAAGGGCAGAAAAGGGCAGCTAAAATGCTTAAGGGGCTGGAGCATCTCCCCTATGAGGAAAGGTTACATCAACTGGGATTTTTTAGCTTGGAAAAAAGGAGTCTAAGGGGAAACATGATAGAGGTATACAAAATTTATGCATGGTGTGGAGAATGTGGATAGGGGGACATTTTTCTCCCTCTCGTATAATAATAGAACTTGGGCTCATCCCATGATGATGCTTAGTGGGATATTCAGGACAGATAACAAGAAACACTTCTTTACAGAGTGCATAGTGGTGGGTCTTCTCTGTAGTGGTGCCCAACCTCTGGAAAACCCTCTCTCATGTGGTTCGGGAGGTAGAAAACATACGATCTTTTAAATGCCTCCTTAAAACACAGGATTACCATGGATTTTAACTTAGCTCATTTTATATTGCCTTTTTCAACTTTATATAATAAATAAGTAAATAAATAAATACACATAAATGATATGAATTGGAAAGGTGATCTTTCTCAATTTATTGGGGACAGCAATAACATTCCAGGCCTATCCTGATAAAAAAACAACAACAACAAAAAAAACAGCAGCCAATAGCTCTGAGTTCCTAGAATATTTTGTCACAATCCTGCACTGATCCTCCTCACCAGAAATGCTTTATGGCTCCTGTGTCCTTGAGGGACCAGTAACAAGGGCTCAACAAAACCTTGTTGGCCAGCCTCAGATTCTGATGGTACAGAGGTTTCCATTTCAGGACAGGAACAATTGTGAGCAGGAGAAGACTTGGAAACAAAGTAAGTTTAAGAAAACTGATACAAACAATATATCAAATTTAGGAATAACTAAACTTATTACAATAAAATCATATTAGTAGAAAATATTTTAATCTTAAAGCAATACATACATTTAAAATTTAAACAAAATAGTCCACATACATCAGACTTCAAACATAAATCCCCAAACGCGTTTCAACCATACAGGTCTTCATCAGTGGGAAAAAGATATGTGGATTTTTAAAAATTTTATACAAATATTAAAAACAACTTTTTATGCCCCAGATATAGGGAGTTTCTATCAGACCTGAAAAGCAGAACAAAGAGAAAATTATTGCCAAATGCCTATTTGTGCTCTACCCCCTCTCTTTTGAGCCCAAGATTTTACTCTAATAATGATTATGGGCAGGAGCACATTATTGGAGCCAAAACTGGAACAAACCAAGCAGGAGGGAATGATAGTACTTCTGACTTATGATGGATATACAACTCAGATAAGGTCAGTAATTTGTAAACACTGGCACCTTTTGTCAGAAATTCTACGGTGCAGAAGGGACCCTGTTTTTGCATATAAACGTACACGGAATTTGAGGGACATACTGGTACATAGCATCATGAAAGCTCCTCCCTCTTTGGTACCTTCCAGTGTTAGTGGTGGTAAGATTGTGGGAAACTACCCATGAGGACACTGCAGCGTGTGTGTGAACGGTATCACATTAAAAGTATTTTAAAACCCTGCAGTTAAACAAAACCATTATATTAAGGAATTTGTGAATTGCAATACCAAGGGAGTGATTTATGCCATCAAGTGTCCATATAATTTATTGTACATTGGTATGACCACAAGAACCATCAGAACCCACATCTATGAGCACAAAAGCTGCATTCGCTCCAAAAGCTGCATTCAGGCACCTCTGGTCAAGAATTTTCTTGATATGGGACATGATGACAAAGACCTGAGATTCTAGATTATTGAAAGGATTCAAGGATATGGGACAAGAGTATACCATCAACTAAGTAGGAGGGAAATATTCTGGATTGTCACCTTAAGGAAGTTACAACCACAAGGACTCAATAAAGAGTGTAATTGGATGCTTTGGTTGTAATCCTGTTCTTCCATTTTAAAGTACAGCTCTATTGTATTCCTTTTCTGTCATTTCTTGTCATTTTTTGATAAATATTTTCATTCTTATATGTAGTAAGTATTATTAGGTTTGTATTAACTATGTTTTTAGCATTATATTAGTACATACAGGCCATAGCTAGACCTAAGGTTTATCCCTGTATCGTCCAGGGGTCAAACCTGTACATCTAGGTGACACACAGGGGATCCAGTGCTCAGGCAGGGGCGAACCCTGGATGATCCCAGGATAAACCTTAGGTCTAGCTGTGGCCTTAGTCCCCTTTAAGGGAACATACAGGCCCTTAGTACAGTTATTACACGTTTTAGGATTTGAAAGGCAACCTAATCAGGAGCAGATTTCGGAGATTATTTACTCCTCAATTAGTTGACAATACAGCTGGAGCATGCTCGGGCCACAATCAGGAGACAGCAAATAAAAACTGCATTATTTATCTTGCATATTTTGCATATACCATTTGAGACATCACTTATGCAACTAGATATTACTTGGGAGCCAAGGTAAGATTTCTCAATATTATATATTCTTTTCTCTAAGAGTGAGCAAGTTGTGGGAGTGTTGTTTTAATTATGCCAACTTTGCAAACTAATTAGGTGTCTTTATCCACCAGCTCTTGAAGACAGGAGGGAGTATCTAGTCCTCCGTCTTCCTTGTTACAAGTTTGAAGATTTCCAAGAGCCAACTTCAGGTAAATAATCATTATTAGAATAAAATCTTGGGCTGAAAAGAAAGGGGGTAGGCATTTGGCAATTATTTTCTCTTTGTTCTGCTTTTCAGGTCTGATAGAAACTCCCTATATCTGGGGCATAAAAAGTTGTTTTTAATATTTGCATATTTTTTTAAAAAAATCCACATATCCTTTTCCCGCTGATGAAGACCTGTATGGTTGAAACGCGTTTGGGGATTTTTGTTTGAAATTTGATGTATGTGGACCATTCAGTCAGCTGGTTTGAGATACTGACCAGTGCAAGGCCGGCCAGAGTTACGCTGTGATCAAAAGGCTGATGGGTTGCCTCCATAGGCTCGTGTCTCGTGGCTGGTGTTGTAACATCCAGACCAGAGTGCAAAGCTTCTTTTCTTTAAAATTGTTTGGGAAGCAAATGTTTCATACTTCTTTGAACTACAACTTTACTCGGTAGTTTCTATGGGAACTCTTTTTGAGAATATCAATTTGGTGATATGTGTAGTGTTTTCTATTATTTTTCCCCTTACAATGCACCTAAAGTGCAATGTAAATGTGTGTCCTCTTTTCTTTTTCTGGTGATCTGTAAGTGGCCACATTACTCAAAAAGGGACCACAACTCAATACTGGAATTCATTTTCTTTCCCTTTCCTTCCTTTACTTTTTATTTTTCTTCATCTTCAATTTTGTTAGCAGTTTGTTCCCCTTCAAGCATCTAATGAGAAGGGAATCCCCTCTCTTTTTTTGGTACAGTTCCATGCCACTTCTCTTGAGCTGGTCTTCTGGTGCTGGAAACCTGGCTAATGAGCAGCTTCAAATAATTTTAGTTCCCTCCCCCACTTCATAGGAGTTTCCAGGACCAGCCCTACTACGAGGCAGAGTGAAGTTACTGGCTCAGGAGGTTTTCTGGCTTGTTTTCTTTTCTTTTTTTTACAGAAAAAGGAGTGGAAGGAGCAGAGGATGCATGTGAGGTGGACAGTGTCATCGAAAGGTTGCATTAAAAACCATGAGTGAACAGTAGTGAGTGTGCACTAAACACTCATCTGATGGCTCTCATTGTCTTCTTTTAATGGTCTATTTGCTGCTTTTATAGATCTAAAAATTGATTTTGAATTGATCCCAAGGGATAAGCTCTGTTCCTCTACCATTGATACAATATTACTTTACTTAATTATCCATCTTTATCAGAACGCTGCTGTCAGCATCTAACAATGCCAAAACTTCAGTCTGCTTTTTTTTTATTATTATCCTAGAGGAGAACATCTCATCCCTGCTGCACTCTGAGTTTTTAAGGCCAAGGTGCTGCCACAATTATTGCATGGAAATCCAGTGTGGATTTTAAGTTTTTCTCCTGTTTTTGAACAAATACTTTCATCCTTGTGCACCAACATTTTTGTGCACCTAAGGTTGTGCCATCAGCAGTTCTACGGCTGGAGGTTGGGCTTTCATCATTGGAATGTACTGCTTTGTGTTCACCATTCAGATATTGGCTAAAACTGGTTTATGCAATCTCTGAATCAGGATTTGTGTCCCTCCACTCAGAAGATAACTATACTGGTCAGCTGTCTAAATCTCTTCCTTTTCTTTTTAGATGAGACATATTGCACCTATCTTAAATAAATTCCCATGAAGGACCTCTGACTAGTATGTGACTTACTTACTGGCTGATACTAATAAATACGTAACAGAACTGGTTGCAAAATTTTCATTTTCCATTTAGTAAGGGAGAATTTGGAAACCTGTGAGGAAGATTGATATAACACAGCAAAGGGAAGGAAATTGTTTCAAATTTTCTAAGTGTGTGCTTGCCCATGTTCCCCAGCAACTGGTGCATATAGGCTTACTGCTTCTGATACTGGAGGAAGCAGAGAGCCATCAAGACTAGTAGCCATTTATAGCCTTCTCCTCCAGAAATGTGCCTCTCCCCCCTTTAAAGGTATTCAAATTGGTGGTCACTGGTCATCACTATATCTTGTGGTAGCAAATTCCATAATTTGATGATGCACTCTGTGAAGAAGTACATCTTTATCTGCCAAGAATCTCCCACCAATCACCTTCATGAGATGACCCCAGGTTCTGGTATTTTGAGAGAGGGAGAAAAATGTCTTCCTATCCACATTCTCCACACCGTGCCTCATTGATCAGCCCTACTATACATGGGGAGTGGGGAAGACCCAGGAGTGAGCACCAGACTTCCCATTGATCTCTGGGTTGTCATGGGACTGTGGGAAAAACTGAGAAAATGCCCATTCCAGTTATCCCAGGACAACTGAGAAGTTATCCCTGGTTGATCATGGGATCATCTGTGAGTTCATCTACACCATACAGGATATTGCACTATGAAAGTGGTGTATAAAAGGCAAGTGCCACACCAAACAGGTTATAGCTGTATGAAAGTGGTATATGTCAATGGGCCCCAACAGTTGTCAGTGCACTTCAGTACCACTAAAAAGCAGTAGTGTAGCTCCTGCCTTTTATAAACCACTTTCATACCACTTTCATAGTGCAATATCCTGCCTGGTGTAGATAGGCCTAAGTGTCATTTTGACTCACAGGGATGACCTTGAACTGACCCTGGGATAAATGGCTGGTTTAGACACAGCCTCTTTATCCTCAGTGAATCTACCACTACTAATGTTTGTCATTCCATGTAATCTAGATGAAAGCACATAGAGGAAGAAGAAGGTCAGGATGTAATTACTTTGCCCTCTTAGCATCTGCAGCTTTAGGATTTCATCCAATTCATAGAGGATGAAGATTGAGGCTGCAAGACACAGGAAAGATCAAGGTGCAGGGGCTACATCATAAGCGAGCACAAGATCACGGTGGACTCTAAAGCATGTTGCTGATGTGAAGGCTGATTGTTTTGAGTTACAATTTATATGCCTTTTTCCTGCATGCATAAACTTGAAAGTATCGTAATTCTTGTCTTAGAAAGTTATTTTTATGATACAATTTTATGCACCAGCTCTATAATACATTACAATTAGGAAGAGATAGGTTAAACTCATCTGATTCCATTCCCTTAAAAGGGATTATAGTTTGAAATCAGAAGATGATATGACTGTGGTGCCCACATATATTTATCTGAGAATTCATCCTTGACTGTAGCTACTACTATGGATAATTTTTTTTAAAAGTTTCTGAATTCATTTTTTTTAAAAACACACACACACAACAGTTTTAAAAAAATAACTGCTGAAAGGGAAGCAAAGGGGGGAATGGGGGTGTACATACATTATTGATTCCTTTTAGGGCTCATCTACACCAAGCAGGATATCCCACTATAAAACAGTATATAAAAGGCAGGAGCCACAGTACTGCTTTATAGTGGTATTGAAGTGCATTGGTCTCATTGAAACATACTATATACCACTTTCATAGTGTTATATCCTGCTTGGTGTAGTTGTGTCATGGGCCCCAACAGATGTCAGTGTGCTTCAATACCACTGTAAAGCAGTAGTGTGGCTCCTGCCTTTTATTTACCACTTTCATATTGGAATATCCTGCCTGGTGTAGATGAGCCCTTAGTTAAGTCTTGATTAAGTTTTTTAAAAAATTATCTTGGGAGAATTAGAAGGCCAATTGGGAAGCTTTATATAGGACAGATGCTTATATATCCTGCTATATAATATACACTTACTTCTATAGATTACAATTTTAAAAATTTATTTATTTATTTATTTATTTATTTATTTATATAGCACCATCAGTGTACCTGGTGCTGTACATAGTAAAACAATAAAATAGCAAGACCCTGCTGCAAAGGCTTACATTCTAATAAAATCATAATAAAACAATAAGAAAGGGAAGTGAATGTACAAAACAGACAAAGTGGGGAGTTAAAATAACAATATAAAAGTAAGGTCAAAATCAAGTTCCAAAGGCTTTAGAAAAAAGAAAAGGTTTTCAGCTGAGCTTTAAAAACTGTACTTGAACTGTAATAGCAAGGGACATTGGCACTTATACACTTCTTCCATCTTTTCTCCTCATTAACTGTTCCTTCTTGTTCAGCTGAGGTTTCAACACTATAATGTAACATTTTGGGGAAAAGATACAAAACAACAACCCAGCACTTGAGGCTAAAATAGAAAAGATCTCCACAGCTACCATGTATTTTCCCTTAGAGCTCAGATAGGATGGAACAAAGGATATCCACACACTGCAGAAGACCAACATGCTGAAAGAGATAAACTTGGCTTCATTGAAACTGTCAGGGAGCTTCCTTGCAAGGAAAGCCACGGTGAAACTCACAATCGCCAGGAAACCCATGTAGCCCAGAACACAGTAAAACAGAGTCACGGACTGTTCATTACACTGTAGCACAATTTCTTTAGCCACTGAGTGCATGTCCATATCTGGGAAAGGTGGACAGGTGGCCAGCCAGAAGGTAGAGATGCTTGCTTGGATGAGGGAGCAGAAAAGAACAATGGAGATGGCCAGTCTTTTCCCCACCCACTTCCTCATCCTAGACCCTGGTTTGGTGGCTGTGAAAGCCAGAACCACCATGATAGTTTTTGCCAGCACACAAGAAACTGCCACTGAGAAGATGAGTCCAAAAGTTGTTTGTCGGAAGAGACAGGTCACCTTCTGAGGACGGCCAATAAACAGCAATGCACAAAGAAAGGAGACAAAGAGGGTGATGAGCAGAGTGTAGGTGAGGTCCCGGTTGTGGGCTTTGACAATGGGAGTGTTGTGGTGCTTCAGAAAGGTTCCCAACACCAGAGCTGTAGTCAATGAAAATGAGACTGCAAAAGAGGCTAAACTAAATCCTAATGGTTCTTCATAAGACAAGAAGGTTACCGTCTTGCGAACGCAGGCATCCTGTTTTTCATTTGGATAGTTTTCCTCTGTGCATTCATGGCAGTCATTCATGTCTGAAAAAGAAAGGATGTGGTCTTCATTGTAGAAACATGAGATCTACTGGACTGAATTGCTATGACTGTTACTCTCTCACAGAGAACAAGTCTCTGTTAAAATTGCAACAGTATTTATTTATTTATTCATTTATTTATTATTACATTGATATACCAGCCTATAGCTGAAGCCCTAGAGCCTTTACACTGTTTTTTTAAACCATAGGGTTTTTTGCTCATTGAATTACCCTGTGGATTTGGGGAATTTTGCCTGGCAAACTACCTGAATGGCTGACCCTGTTAATGTATGACTACTTTGCTCTTCACTAGTTGAAGCTTATTAACAGTGTTTAAAGACAGGGCAAGCAAAATAGTTTCGAGCTGTCAAGTTGACAATGACAGGAATGACAGCTGCTACGTCTAGAAGAAAATGGACTTCCTTATGAAGGAATGCTCAAAGAAAAAAAAATGCAATTTTGATATGCCTTGTAGTATGGAAGTTGGACCCCATATTTGAAAAGTATGTTAACTATTTAGTTATCATCAGAAATACTCACCAACTGGATACTAAGAATGCTTTTGTCATTGTTATTTGCTGGATTTATTTAGTCATCTGAGGCCATTTCTACACTAGGTTAGAAGCCTCCACCCTTACCAGGGTTTCTGCCATCAAATTCCTTCCAGGATTAACAGCCTCCTGTTCATGAATTTTCATCTGTGGGATTTCTCTCTATATATTTCATTATACAGCCACTAGATGTCCTATATGTTTCATTATACAGCCACTGGATGGCACCATCTTATAGGTACACTATAGGGAGTTACTAGAAATGCACAGGAAATTCATCACATGTCATAAAGCTGCTATAATATTGCTGCTATATATTTAGTTCTTACCCTCCTGGTTTGAAATCTTCCCTTCTGGACACGGGACACAATCATAGCAGCAAAATGGCTCCCCCTCCTTCATTTTCTTGTGAGAACCAGGTCGGCAACTCTCCGAACACTGAGAAAGGGGCCGGGACTATTTGAAAAATGGAAAAGAAAAAAATAATAATGATGGAATACAGAGCTGGGAATCCATAAGCTTTGAGGCCACTTCTGTATTTTACCAAAGAACCCCTGGGCCCAATTGCTCTTCAATCAGGCATTAAAGCTTTCAATTGTTGCATCACTTATTAATTTTACTGCTTCCTCCCCAGTGTTTTTAATATTTTAATGTTTTGTTTTATATTTTAAATTATTTTTTAAATAAAAAAATCAATTTATTATATTTTAAATGTTCAGTATACTGTTATTGTGTTGCTGTTGTTGAGTATGATACAAATTAAATGAATAAAGACATAAGTTTTCAGGAAGACTTGAACAGACTCAATGAGGTGTACTTACATTTTTCTAGTAATCATCCAAGGCATTTGAAGTTCAATTTTCCCTATGGGCCATTTCTACTTCTAAACAGAAATAGTACATTGACCATATGCACTAAACCCACATTGATCTTTTCATCTGGAAGCTCTTATATAAGGGTTTTCCAAGACACAGCATTGATTTAGTCAGAGCTACGGTGAATAGAAACAGCAGAAAATTTCTGTTTGAGCCCCATGCAATAGCAAAGAGCAACAAATAGTTTTGGTCTCTGGAATTTAACCATTTTTGTCAGAGAATCAAGCACATTAACTACAAGCACTGATAATCAGTCCAGGATGCACCAAGTTGCAATCACTTTCCATTCTTGGATTTCGCAGGGCCTCTTATTTCTGGGAAAGACTTATTAAAAACATTAGAAATATAACTAGCATCTCATTAACATTTATTGCAGCATTCCTTTGGAAATGAAGTTATTAGGAGAGCAGATCTGTCTTGTTCTTCATTTATTTCATCAACTCACACAATATCTTTCCTTTGTAAGAGTTTATGATTGTACAATAAAGTTATGATAGACATCACAACAATTGCTCATTTATAACAGGGTCTCTTTCCAATTAATTGACATTTAGAGCCTACCTGATTAAACCAGCCATGCCATGTTATAGCTTCCTCATCAATGGCAAATGCTTGACCCAGGGGAGCTTCAGGATCCATCCTCCCCACTCTCAGCCTATGAAATGAATGGTTGGAAAACATAATCCAATTGATCACATCCAATCCAGCAACTAGCTCCCCATTCTGGTTGAAGGAAACTTTGTGTCCTGCACTGTTGTTAAATGAGACCCATTTTAGAAATGGTCGGAGCTAGAGTGAAAAAGAAAAGGCAAGTATTTAGGAAAGGCTGAATTTAGATCTTTATGGGCCAAAAGGGACATAACTTGAAATCAGTATCTGGCATCCACATCATTTTCTTATAATTACTTTGGAGTAAGGGCTCCAATCTGGATCTTAAAAGCCCCCTTCCTTGTGCTATGGTTCTGATCTATATCTGCCCTTCACCTTCTTTAGAGCAGAAATGGGTGGTGGGTGGGTGAAGAGCAGCAGCTGGATATGTATTTAAAGTAATGTCTGCTTGAAACTCATACTAAATTCTAATGATACCAGAAAAATAAGTCTCTGGCTGGCTTATTTTTCATCTGGGTGAAGGCTGTGGCTGGCACTAGGATAAATAAGAGTACTTCTGTTGGCCAGTCACCCCATTAATCAGTTTTTCAGGACCATGAAGAGGATTGATAGGGCATGGTGCATGTGTGTGGTTCATTGAGAACGACAGTGCTCAAAACCTTGACCTCTCAGCCACTGTGCTTCAGTTGCAGCCTGCCTCCAATTTATTCTTCTCTTTAAAAAGAATAAAGAACAATAATACATAAAAAAGGTATCCAACTCACCTCTTACGGCTTTGTTATCTACAGTATATATTACTTACAGTGTTTACAGTATTTGAATTCTGAAGTGCTTGGTAACCTTTGGTGATGGCACTATCATCACCTCAGGATTTGAAGCTCAGTGACCTCTATAATGTTACTTTAGTGGCCCCTTTACATAAAAGGCTGATCCACCATTTTAACACAAAATGGCAGCTAAGTGAGGGAGTGGGTGGCTGCATGCCACTTACTAGAGGCCCCAGGACCACCCAGTGCTTCACCACATGCGGCAAGAAAGATTGGGCAGCCGGCATGTATCCGGTACGTGGTGCAAATGGGTGTGAGTTCTCCCATCTGAAGTAATGCTGACTCAAAGTAAAGCTGTGTTCCATCTGGCACAAATGACATCAAAGCAGAAATTGAAAAAGAGGTATCCTTCAAAAGCTAATTGAAGGAGATCATTTTTTAGTCAGTACCCAAAGAATTTGCAGAACTTTGAAAGAAAGGTTGAAGAGACCTGTTTGTTTGTTTTTTGTTTGTTTGTTTTGCCATCGTAGCTCAAAGTAGATAGTACATTAGAAGAAGAAGAGAAAAACCCAACCACTTAGCTCAGGTTGCCTCCCCCATTAACTTCACATTTGGGGTTACCACCGAGCTTGCCCACCCTTAAGGCAAGCCCTGGAGAAGGGTTCTGGGGAATTGCTCATCATATATGTCCCAAAGATTGCATGAGGGGATGTGATGTGAATCAGTAAAATTACAAACTCCACTGGTCATAACATATATTCCCAAAGCACCAAGAGTACTGTATAATAACTGCCTGAAATAAGGACTATTATATAATTCTAGTTGGGGCAAGGGAAGGAAGATGAAAATGTTAGGAAGGTTTCGGAAGAGAATAAAACACAATAAACACTACCATGTTATATGAGGTACTTGAGCCCATTACCTGCCCAAATGGTAGATTCTGAAGTTTGGGTTCCCCTCCATCCATTATTGCACCATGTTTGGCCTTAGAAAATGTCAAGGCATGATGTAGGGCATGGGCCACCACAAAGACAGCATTGTAGATGCTATAGCTGTGTCCAATCGTGCTCATTTCAAAGAATGATCCAGGAAGGCTTTCCAGCTTCTCCTCCCTTGTGCAAATGTCTCCATCCGCCTTGCCCACAAAGCTATCTGGGAATAAACAGCCAAAGGCTTGTTGCCAGAAATCCCTGATAAAACCATCTTCTCTAGAGCTAGAAGGGTTTCTGCTCTCCAGAAACTGCTGAAATCCCGGTATGTCAGTGGAGTGGATTCTGAAGGATATAGTGCCATGGAATATTTCTGTATCAGAATTCCTTTGTAGGACGAGTAAAGTGAACTCTGCCTGTGCTGTTGTTATCCATACTTTTCCTTTCACTTCCTTTACCATGACCTCCTGGTCTGATACATATGGAAGGAAGAGAAATAATGCCGTGGAATAAGATTCTTCATGGACTACCACTGCATTGGCTTTGCTGCCCATCACTTTATCATGTATTTTTGCCCCCTGCATAAATGCCTCATTAATTTCAGTGTCAAAACTTAATTTGGGGCTTCTTTCTATGAAGGCAAAGCAGACACCCCTCTTAGAAAACAGTGGAATAACCACCTGTAGAAATCTTTCTCCATTATCATTATCCATAGCACCAATCCCTATCCATGTCCACCTGAAATGGAGAAGTAAAGAGAGAATTCCCTCATACTGAAGAGCTTCCTTAGGGGCCAATTGGTAAAAAGGAAGGCCTGGAGTTTTAGTGTTCATCACGGGAGCAGGGCCATAGATGAGCTAAGGAAAGATTTTGGGTAGAGGGAAAGGAAATCACGTCAGCTTTTATAGAATCATTTCATTTTATATTCATTTAATGGGATTATGCTTGGTTAGTTAACAGTTTGATATAAGAGAATACTGACTATCTTTAGCCATCAAGTGAGTTCAAGCAAAACAGTCTCAGTGGAAAGAAGAATATCATAACTTAATGTTTCTCCCAGGACATAGGGTTGAATCCAGACTTAGTTATACTTAAGAGTTAAATACATTGTTTTTAATGGAACCTATAGAAATCCTGCTTGGAGTACCTCCCATTTATTTCAATGGGTATAATTTAAATATGACAATGTCCAGTTCCAATTAATTGATGAGTAAAACAGAGAGATCACTGCTTCTGCTGACACCCATTCATAGAGGTGCCTCAACAAAATCTGCAGACTCATTTATTCTGTAAAAGAAGTTGGAGGATCCTGAGGCCAAACAACATGTGGCATTATTTCCCACATCTCCTACAGGCCACAAATTCATGGAGGGGAGCTCCCATTAGCTCCAGTTAATGGCTTTTTTCCCTACCAGAACTGCAATGAAACCCAGCGATGCAGAAGTGGATTCTGCATACACAGTTATCAATACAGATGCTATGAGTATCCTATAGTATCGAAGCACCATGGCTATCCAATCCACAAAGCAAATAAACAGTAATAATATTCTTAGCCAGCATGTGATATTCATAAACAGTGCACTCACTTCTGCCCCCCAAACAACAAAATGTAACAGAAAGGAAAGGGAAAGCATGAGTGTTGTGGCAGATTCTCATGCTCCCCAAATAACCTACCTGTGGAGTCTTATAGATATCCAAGATATTTGCCACATATCGTGAGATTTCAGCATCCAGTCCCCCAATAACTGCTGTTAGTGTATTCTGGATATCACAAACATAGTTAGGTACAACGTTTTCCAGTGTAGTCAACAGTAGCATTGTGGCATGATAGGTCTTCCTTGCATTGTCACAGCTATCATAGATGTGGAAGCCCAAGGTGACATTGGGTAAGATCTGAGGGTTTTCATTGATTTCTTTTATTGCAAACACCAAGGCCAGGATGTGCTGGTAATGCTTTGGAAGTACCCTACAACAGAAGTTGCACTATGTAACAGCAGGGTTTTCCACACATACATTAATTATCGCCACTGTGCTGCACATCATTACTTGATTTAAATGCAATCCTTCTACTCTTAACTCCCAAGGTAACCTATGCTTAAAAGAAAACCAAATTATATCAGTGCTCATCTTCAGCACACCACTGTCCTTACCATTTCTGGGAAGGTACCTTTTAATAGAAGGATTTGTACTGTAAAGTAACATCTTATGAATGTCTTCCTTAACAGCTACAGAAATACACTGGGTTACATCTTGATTTAGTCATACTTGGAGCAGACCTGTTGAAATCAATGGCACAAGTTAGGCATGCTTTTTGTGAAACATGATATTCATAGGAATGATTGATTTCAGTTGTCTCACCTATATCTGGCTATAACTAGATCCAACTGACTAACTCCAGTGTTAATCATATTTAACATCTATTAACTGCTAAATGCAGTGCTATTGTATCAGAGACATGTAAGACAATAATGAATTCAAACAGAATAAGAGGGAACAATACATTGGATTCTGATGTACTCAGATAAGATCCACTGAGGTCATTGGGACCAAAATAAGTCATGACTAACTTAAGTTCCATTAATTGTTTTCCTGTGGATCACTTGACAATGTTGACTTGGGCCTGAATATATTAATAATTCTTTGGTTCACAAAATAAGGTTGCCAAGAAGTTTCAAAGAAGATAAAGTATTCAAATATGTCATATAACAAAGGAGATTGTTTTCTTCAAAATTCTCTTAATTTGTGTATATATATATATATATATATATATATATATATATATATTCTCTTTATTGCAGTCAACAGACAAGATTTGGAACCCTAGTTGAAATCTAGATATTCTCAACCAAAACATACAGTTCTACAAGGGTAGTTGATGTAATTTACCCCCCCCCCATATGAAGTCAGTCATAGCTTCATTATTCACTTTCCATAAAAAATAAATTTGGTCTGGTCTGTCTGGTAATGTAGCCAATAAGGGAGGACTAGTTTGCTGCCAACCTCCATTATTGATTTTGTAGAAGAGCTCATGTTCCACGGACTCCACCTCCTGATTGTTACATGGATGTGCCCTCTATGGCCAAGAAACACCACTCTAACTTTCCAAAATATTGAGAAGGTGGCACATCAGATCAGGCTGCAAAATATTTAACAAAATATTGTTAAATATTGTTAAATAGGGCGGGATATAAATATTTTAAATAAATAAATAAATAAATGTAAATAAAAATTACAAATTGCTTAAATCGGCACATAACTGAAAACCATTTTAGTTAGGAATATCCAAGGAACAAGATGAGCACATTGTATAGACCAGAGGAGAAAGGATGTGAAAAGAAATAACATGGGGGTTCAGCCTAATTATAGCTGTTGCAGGATCCTAACCATTTTGAAAAACAAAAGGGGGTAACTGCAGAATACAATGAGCTCTTTAAGTGACCTACTTCATCAAAGCATAGTGGTAATTAGATTCTTGGCCATAAAGAACCAATTTAAAGGCATGACTCTTAAACGGAAGCTTTAAGGCAGCCGTCCAAGCACTCATATCCAAAGCCTGTTATTTTTATGTATTTTTCTATTGTCATAGCTGCATTTGGAACACATTGTGGGTTGGGCAGAGTGCTCCTAAAACTGAAAAAAATCCCTTAATCTGTATAGCAGATCTTTAAGAGAAACAAAAAATTATCTGTGAATTCATATCTTTAATCGCGGCTGGAACAACCTCCACCATTCGTAAAGTATAATCCAGTACGCCCCTTTTCTATAGCTTTATGATTCTCTTATACTCTGATCATTCTGATGGCACCATAAATGGAATTTACAACAGTCCTTACATAATTTCCTCTGACGATGGCTGACTGGGTTCTTGAGTGAAGGCTGTTGGACTGGAGACAAAGAGACCATAAGTAGCAATGCAACCAATGATGAGGTCTCCTGGCTGATGATACTTGTGAAGCGGAGGGTATGGATTTCTAACCCTACAGTTGTCAATGTGGGCTTTGCATCCCATCCAAGCAAGCAGTACCAGCAGCAAGTCAACCATGGTATACTAGTTTATTTTATTGCATTGACCATCAGTCTATCACAAAATAGTTTCCACAACCATATCCAAGATCCTCTCCCTAGCTCTCAGTGTTACTGGTGATCACATCCTTTGGTATTAGCTTTGCAGTTGTTTACTGGAACTCTACAGGGGATTGGAGAGGCAGCAGAATTAATCACTACCCTTTTGATAATGGAAGAGGAGACTAATTACAAAATAATTACTGATGAAAACTTGTTTGCCATATCTGAACAATAATCAACCCTCCTACAGAATAGAAAGTGAAGACCATATGGCTTCATTTTGGGATGGATCACAGAATTATTATTTTTTTTACTAATGAAACTGATAACAGAAATTATAGAGTCTGGTTTGGGATCAGAGTCAAAATGCACATGTTTGATGTTAGGACTGGCCATCCTGAGAAGAAGACCTTGATCAATTTAGCCTGCAATCCTATACCAGTGTATAAAAGCTCCATCCAACGAGTGTCAACTAGTGGCTCCCGTTGTTTCTTCTGTTGCCACTGCAACATCGATTCTTGAAAACAGGAAGTAATTAGCACCATAGAGTCAGGTAGGGGAGAGCTCTAACTGGACTTTTACTGGTTCTTTTTGCTGCATGTCTTCTGCCAGAAGGGGCGCAAGATGCGCGAGAGGCGGATGACGTCATGTGAGTATTTTGTGAGTGCCCAATAATGAGTGTGCATTAAAACACTCGTCAGATGAAGCTATCAGTCTCATTGATCCCAAAAGAACTTACATCAGGGTAGACATGCAAAGGATTATATTGTTAATCTGTGGGGTGAAAAATAAAATATTACTGTGCAGTCCTATGCATGTTTACTCAGCCGTCAGACCCATGTTTTTACTGAGGTTTATTACCCAAAAGGCATTTTAGGATTACAGTCTTAGATAACCCACAGAAAAATGCCTCATAATAAGCTGGAAGCTAGACAACAATGAGCTGGATCTTAAGAAAACTGGCCTTACAATATTTCAATATGGAGTGTAGAAGTAAATTCAGGAAATAGGACGTGTCTCAACTTTAATACAATGCTGTAGGAATGTGTATCAAATAGAAACTTTTGAAATAATTTCTTACACTGGAAATGTTTATCCTTTTAATAACATCCAAGCTCAGGTGTGGCAGAGGATGTGATGCCACCCAGTGACCCAATCTGAAAAAAAAGATATTAATCCATCAATTAAAATCTGGAAATGCCCCAGAACCAGATTTCGTTATTCTTGAAGTTTTAAAAGACAATTACACATTGGGCACCTTTGTCATCAGCCCAATTTACACACATTAATAGGACTGCTCAATTGCCCAATAACTGGTCTCAAGCTGTAATATTTCCTATGTATAAGAAAGGAGATAGAAATGATCCCTCTAAATATCAGCCAATCAGTCTTCTTTTAGTAGTAGGTCAATTATTAGCCTGCTACCTTAATAATATAGTGGTGCACTGGATGAAAGATGAAAATATCCTAGGAGATGAGCAGGCAGGCTTTAGAAGAGGGAAATCTAGACTTGACCGTTGAGTATCATCGGATGGGGGGGCGGGGTCTTTGCATTTCCTGACCATCACTATGGCCTCCAGTGCTGTCCCACAATAGTGGCAACCTCTTTACATGGGGAGAGAAAGAGGAAGCAGGAATGACCAGGTGGCCCATTCAGTGGATGTTTTTATCGCTCTGCTTTTCCTGAACAGCAGGAAATGGTGGCAATTTAAGTTTTGAAAAATATGTTGGATTTTTTTTGCTACAGAAAAATGAGCGAAAAGAGAGGGAGATGCATGGGAGGAGGACAGCATCATCTAAAGGATGTGTGAAAAACCATGAGTGGGCAGTAATGAGTGTGCGATAGCACACTCATCTGATGGCTCTCATTGTTTGGTTTTAAACCATTTAACTGAAAAATATACAAGATCTCCCAGTAATTGTCTATAGGCTGCTTTTCTAGATCTAAAATCTGCTTTTTGATTCAAGTTTATTATGGGATAAACTCTGTTCCTTTTCCATTGATAAAATATTACTTTACTTAATTATGTGTCTATATCATCTATTAATGTCAAAGCTGTAACAGACTTTTTATCCTGGAGGAGGACAGTTCATCCCTGCTGCACTTTGAGTTTTTAAGTCCACGGTGCTGCCACAATTATCACATGGAATTCCAGTGTGGATTTTAGGTTTCTTTTCTTCCTGTTTTCGAACAAATACTTTCATCCTGTTTACACCAACTCTTTCATGCACCTATGTGCAGGCCTTGAGCAATTCTATGGCTGTAGGCTGGGCTTCCATCAGTGGAATGTACTGCTTTGTGTTCGGCATTCAGATATTGGCTAAAACTGGTTTATGCAATCTCTGAATCAGGATATGTGTCCCTCCACTGGGAAGATAACTGCACTGGTCAGTGGTCTAAATCATTTTATTTTATTTTACTTTAAAAAAAAATAAAGTTACATTACAACAAGTGTGGTGGTTGTGTCTTCATGATGAATATATACTTGTGAGAATATATTCAGCAGAACCTTCCATTGTTTATATTGTATGAATACATTAGGAGGGGAGAGAGTGGGACCTGTTCGTCTGTCTGAAAGTGCTGAAAGGCAGTGGGGGGGGGGGGATGAAGATCTACTCCTTGACCAAACCTGTACTTTAGAAAAGTTATTACTTGCTGGAGTTGGAACCAGGTACATTTAATGCCTTTTAACTTACTGTCATTAATTACTCACCAGTTATCTATCAAGTCTCTCAAGCGATAGATACCCTCCCACAAACTGTGCATATTTATCTCTATGTCCAATAAAGGGATGGTCCAGGAAGGGTAGCATTGGAGATTCTTATGGGGAAAGAAATACTGACCATTTTTTTTTCCAGGTAACAAAGTTGAGGCACGTGAATGGATTGGAGATTCATTTATTGGTCACCCAGGAGGGATTTAGAAAGGGGACAGCAGATATTGCAGGTTATTGGGGGACCACTTCCATGAGGACCCATGGAATTCCAGTGGTCTAAATCAATCAGAGATAAACTACAGATCTTGGGTTTCGCTGATGACTTTCTTCGCGTGAAAGTTTCTTCTGAAGTAAAATCTATTCTTGCACTCCGTATCAAAGATATTGATATTCAATATTTGTTATCCGCTGCCCGTACTATCTGTTGCCCAACCTACTTAGGTTTGAGTTGTGCAAAATACCTGGAAAACTTGACTATACCTAGAAATTGGATAACTTTTTCTAAACTCAGGTTTAACACAATACTGTATGCTCTAATGGGTGGTCACATCAAGATAATTCCTTACTAATAATCTCTGCCCATGTGGAGATAAAGTGATAGAGTCTTTATCTCATATATTGCTTTGTTTTGTAACTATTATAGTAGTTCCAAGCCAGGCAGGATTTATTTACCCCAGTGAGTGCAAAAGCTTAGTGAATATTTTTTGTTTATATATGACTCAGAAAAGTGAGTACAACAATATTGGTAAATCCCTCCCAAAAGAGTTTGATGTAAGCAAACATAGCTATCACTGAGCTTGGTACAAAATGTTTTCCACAGTCCAGTAGTCAGGAGATATTGAAACTCCCCAAGCAACAACTTCAGGATACACTTTGCGATCAAACAATCCAACTGACTCCTTTGTAAAAATAGCAACAAACACAGGCGTTGTTGAAAAAAATGTAATTTTGTGGAATTAAAAAGAGAAAAGTTAAAGGGAAAGAAGAAGTGCTGGGCAAATGCCTAACCAAGAACTCTGAGAAGGTATCAAAGTTTCAGCAAAAGTTCTTCAAGATCAGAATTAATTGGAAAAACAGCTCAGTTCTATCAACAGTACACTGATCTCATTAACATCTACAAATTGTTCAGCAGAGCGTATAGGACAAGTAACCTTGATATGTATACAGATGCCTTGAAGAAAATGATTCCAGCTTTTTTCTCAGGCAAGAGGTTGAACTATGCTCGATGGATGACGGTGTACCTCCTGAAAATTTTCAACCTAGGAACCGAATCCCCTGAAGTCATATATGCACTTTCTCAAGGCGGTCTAGGCATAAAGCACTCTAGAAACTCATTCTGTAGGGTACCAGTTGACATGGCACTAGAGCAGACTGTAAATGCTGATGCTGCTTCAAGGTTCGCAGGTATCACAGCATTTGCAAACTCAGAATCTGTTAGAGCCCAATGGATTATCACAAGGTCATTGAAAAGTGAGATAGTGAGCAGCTTACTTGAAAGCAGTGGAATTACAAAAGCTCCAGATTCGAAGCATAATTTGCAACAAGGATGCATTGGAAAAGATCACAGAGATATTGAAAAAATAATTTCAACCCTGAATAGTTTTTCAAACCCATTTCAAGACTTGGATCCTCAGGCACTTCTAAGAAACATTTCAACTGGAAAGACAATCAACGAGAAAGTCACACTAGATCTTCTTTCATTTTATTCTAAAGGGCAAGAAGCTGCTGAAAAGTTCAAAAAAATCCACACGCGAGATCCAAAGAATGTTGAAAAGCCCATACCCTGAAATTTGGTAGCTAACTGCGCATCTTCTATTGCATCAAGTAACATGAAAACTAAACGAAAGAAACTAGAGGTTGCCAAACGCACTTTAGATGCTTTCAGTAAAGTAATTCATATGGCAGGTGTTCAAAAATGTTACGTGAAAAATGCCATTCTCTCTTGCTCAGATTGGTGGATCAATGAATAAAACAGACAAAAGAAGTTGACGAACAGGCTAGAAAAGTACCAGAATTTAGATGAGGAGCATGATATAACTACAGGTCAACTTCACATAGATGTGGCTGTATATGATGCAATGTTTGTGTTGCACACTTAGAAGATCCCAGGGATGGTGAAAATGCTCCCCCTCCTCCTGGATAGGCACGGACTCCCCCATAGAATTCCGTTCTCGGTGCTCAGCCCACACACAGGGAGGAGTGAGGGCCTGGGAGCGAGCACCACATTGCCTGTGGATCTTGGGGTTGTCCTGGGACCAGAGGGAAAAATGGGAAAACCCCAGTCCCAGTATCCCAAGACAACTAAGAGGTGGTCCCTGGTTGACCCTGGGATCAGCTGTGTGTCATTTGGATGCACAGGGACAAACTCGAGCTGATCCTGGGATAAATGGCTGGTGGACACATCGCCTCTGAATTGTCCAGAAATCAAATAATGAATGTTTGTCTTTCTGCCTACTTTGGTGAAAGCACATAGGGGAAGTAGAAGTTCAGTAACTACTTTGCCCTCTTAGCATCCAGAGCTTTAGAATTTCATCCAATTTGTAGAGGAAGAAGATTGAGGCTGCAAGACTCAGGAAGTGTTAAGGTGCAGGTGTGCAGAGGCTACATTGCAAGAAAGCACAAGATCACTCAAACACATGCTGCTAAAGTTAAGTCTGAATGCCTTGAGTTACAATTGATATGCCTTTTGGTGCATGAGTAAACCTCTGAGTAACTAAATTCTTTTCTTAGAAAGTTATTTTGATCATACAGTTTTATGCACCAGCTGTATAATGCATTATACCTTTTAAGTAAGTTTGAGATATCTTGGGAAGCTTTATATAGGGCAGATACTTAGAGGGGAAACTCTTTCATATATCCTGCTATATAATATGCACTTTAGATTACAATGGACATGGACACTTACATACTCCTTCTATCATTTCTCCTTATTAGCTGTTCCCTCGTGTTCAGCTGAGGTCTCAACACTATAATGTAACATTTTGGGGAAAAGATACAAACCAACAACCCAGCACTTGATGCTAAAATAGAGAAGATCTCCACAGCTACCATGTATTTCCCTTTGGAGCTCAGATAGGATGGAACAAAGGATATCCACACACTGCAAAAGACCAACATGCTGAAAGTGATAAACTTGGCTTCATTGAAACTGTCAGGGAGCTTCCTTGCAAGGAAAGCCACAGTGAAACTCATGACAGCCAAGAAACCCATGTAGCCCAGAACACAGCAAAACAGAGTCATGGACTGTTCATTACATTGTAGTAAAATTTCTTTAGCCACTGAGTGCATGTCCATATCTGGGAAAGGTGGAGAAGTTGCCAGCCAGAAAGTAGAGATGCTTGCTTGGATGAGGGAGCAGAAAAGAACAATGGAGATGGCCAGTCTTTTCCCCACCCACTTCCTCATCCTAGACCCTGGCTTGGTGGCCATGAAAGCCAGAACCACCGTGATGGTTTTTGCCAGCACACAAGAAACAGCCACTGAGAAGATGAGGCCAAAAGTCGTTTGTCGGAGGAGACAGGTCACCTTCTGAGGACGGCCAATAAACAGCAATGCACAAACAAAGGAGAGAAGGAGGGAGATGAGGAGAGTGTAGGTGAGGTCCCGGTTGTGGGCTTTGACAATAGGAGTGTTGTGGTGCTTCATAAAGGTTCCCAGCACCAGAGCTGTAGTCAAAGCAAAGGAGATGGCAAAAGAGGCTAAACTGAATCCTAAAGGTTCTTCATAAGACAAGAAGGTTACTGACTTGCGAATGCAGGCATCCTGTTTTTTGTTTGGATAGTTTTCATCTGTGCATTTATGGCAGTCATTTGTGCCTGAAAAAGAAAAGATGTGGTCTTGATTTCAGGAACATGAGATCAACTGGGCTAAATTGGTATGACTGTTACTCTCTCAAAGAGAACATGGGCCTTGCTAGACCTACATGTTAATCCGGAGAGAAGAAGGAGCGAGGCCGCGCTGCAGCTAGTGTGGGCTGTCGCCCTTTTCTATGCGTGAGACGTGACGGGGTAAGGGAAAGCTCTGTCGCGTCCTCCATTTTAAAAAAAACACTTAAACAGGCCATGTGCGCAGGAGCGCACCAATGATAAGATAAGTCTTTTTTTTTTTAAAAAAAAAAAAAGGTTCCCCGCTCCCCCTGCCCCTGATTTACCCCCACAAGGTATGATGCACCCCCGCTCGCCCCCTTGCTTGACCGTCCATCCGCTCGCCACTCACTCGCCCCATTGTTCACTCTCCTGCTCTCCCCCGCTAGCCCCCCTCACTCACTTGCCCACTCACCCCTTGCTCGCCTGTCCACCCTCCCACTCGCCATGTCCACACACACCACTTGCCATGTCCACCCCCGCTCACCTGTCCAGCCCATGCTCGCTCGCCTGTTCACAATGTCTGATGCCCCCTCCGCCCCCGTCCGTGATCTCCCCCCCCTTGCGAGTAAGCGAGCAGCCGGGAAAAGCCACGGAACTAGCTAGACCTCAGCCCTGGGCTGCGGAACAACTGGGCCGCAAGCAGATCCGGTTTTCCCGGGTCAAGGAAGGGTTCAGCCTGGCCTGACCCCGGGATCCCCTGTGCATCATCTGCATGCAAAGCAAGGAGCCCGGGCCTCACACCGGGCTAAACCCTCATCTAGGAAGGCCCCCAGTCTCTGTTAAAGTTACAGCATAGATTAAGTGCTGGGAATTTGAGATGTGCTGGAGTGGGTGTTAAATGGTTGAGGTTTTGTAGGTCTAAAACAGCATCATAGATTTTAAGCACAGCACTTTCATAAGCCAGGTGAGATCAGGGTGCCCTGCTCAATATGATTATGTGCCATAATTTTTAAAGAGTAATCTCTTCTGCTCCAGATTGCTTGCAGGATTAATAGGCTCCTTTTCATGAAGTTTCATCTGTGGATTTTCTTTCTATTTGTTTCATGATCCAATCGCAAGATGTTCTTTATGTTTTATTTTACAGTGACTGGATGGCACTGTCATATAATTGCACTATAGCAAGTTCATGGAAAGTAACGGGAAATGTATTATATATCAAAGTGCAATGAAACATCTTACTGCATGTTCTAGGTTTAGAATAAAGCTGCAATAATATTGGGGGGGAACCCTATAATTTATGGGTTATTTTTAGGGATGTGCACGGACCCCCTGATCCGCTTCTCTTCCAGATTTGCAAATTCCAGATTGGGTCTGCTCTGCTCCGCTCTGCCTATGGTCTGCTCCACTTCGCTGCAAAGCTCTGGATCCGGATCGGAGCTCCGCTTTTCCCCTATTGAAATCCAAAAATGCCTACAACTTTTTTCTGTTAACGTTAGAAATCTCAAACTCAGCACCATGATAGCTTATCTATGTATGCACATGTATGACAAGACTCAAGCAAATCCAAGAATGCCCTGATTTTTGGGGAATTTTTGAATATCTGACACCTCATTTTCAGAAATGGGATATACTCTTTCATTTTTACAGATAAAAACTTTGAAGTGGGGTCCCTCACAGATGTCATCTAGATCCACATTCATGGCAAGTTTCAAGCAAATCCCATCATCCCCTGATTTTTGGTGGGGTTTTTAACCTTTAAAGCATCACCCTTAACCTCAATTTACACCACTTTCGATATCTCCGTCAATTTTCATGTTTGAAAACTCAAATTAGGCACCATGACAGCTGATACATGCATACACATGCATGCCAAGCCCCAAGCAAATTCAAGCCTCCCCTGATTATTGGGGGATTTTTGAATATCCAACACCCCAGTATCTCAGGGATTTTTAAAGCTGCAGACAGCTCAGTGGGTTTTCTTTCTTTATGGCCATTTCAAAGAACATCCCAACATGCTATGAATTGGGGAGTAGATAAACCTAAATATGAATCTTCTTCCACACTTGAAAAATTTATTTGGAACTTCAAAAAGTCTAAGTGAGTGAAGGAAGGACTTATCCCCTGAGTCAAAGCAAGACACATATAAACCATCCCTGCGAGGCGGGCACAGAGGAGGAGGACAGGCAGCACTGGGAGCAAGCATGCCGGAGGCTTGTGGGGTTGAACCACAAAGCCCATCATGTAGTACAGCTCCCAGGCACCTGGCAGGCGGAGAGGCAGGCAGAGATGCCATAGATCTATGGGGAAGTCTGTCCCAGCAGATGCCCCACCACAACAGCACCCAGGCGGAGGAGGGAAGGCAGGCATGCAGCAGATATTTCTGGGGGCACAACGAAGTGAGCCAAGGATTGTTTCAAAGCCAGTAAGTCAACCATCCCTGCGAGGTGGGCACAGAGGGGGACAGGCAGCACTAGGAGCAAGCATGTGGGGTTGAAAAAGGTACTTCTCACACTTTTTTAACCCTATTTTAAAAACAATTATAGCAAGCAAACCGCAGCATGCAAAGTGCTGAAAATAGGCTCAAAATGACCCCCACCCACGACTCTCTAAGCACATTGAATTTCAAATTGATAGCTTGAAAAACAAAAAAGTTATCCACTAATCTTTTCCGCAATGCAATCCTATGGGCGAAAAAATCCAAAATAGTGGGCAGAGCGCTCCACGAAAAGAGAAGCAATCTGCTTATGGTTGCTTCTCTTCACCATGATTCAACAGTCCCCTGATCCACTTCTCCTCCACCTGTAGCGGAGGCGAATCACCCCGATCCACTTCTGCTCGTCCGATCCGTGGAGAAGCAGATCACACCCCTAGTTATTTTTAACATTTGTTTGGATTATAGCTATTCTGTTCTATCATATAATTTATATATTTCTTACCCTCCTGGTTTGAAATCTTCCCTTCTGGACATGGGACGCAATCATAGCAGCAAAATGGTTCTCCCTCCTTCATTTTCTTGTGTGAACCAGGTTGGCAACTCTCAGTACACTGAGAAAGAGGCCGGGACTATAGAAAAATGGAAAAGAGAAATATATAAGGAAGGACTATGGAAATTGGAATCCGTAAGCTTTGAGGCCCCTTCTTTATTTTATCAATGAGCCTCTGCGCCCAATTGTTGCATCACATATTAATTTTACTGCTGCTTACCCAGAGTATTTAATTTATAATGTTTTGTTTAATTTTTTTTTAAAAAATCTATCTAACATATGTTAAATGTTAGTATACTGTCGTTGTGTTGCTGTTGTTGAGAATGATATCAATTTAAGTTTGATGATTGCATTCCACCCTGCAGGGATTTACCATTTGGGAAGCATGCCATTCTAATAAAATAAATGAATAAAGACATAAGATTTCAGAAAGACTTGAACAGATTCTGTTGGTAGTGATTACAGTTTTCTAGTACTCATCCTAAGCATTTGAAGTTCTATTTTCCCGATGGTCAATTTCTACTTTTAAAAAGAAATAGTACATTTGACCATACGCACAAAATCCACATGGGTCTTTTCATTTTTGAACTCTGAGGTGAGGGTTTTCTGAGACATGCAATTGATTTGTCCAGAGCTACAGTGAATAGAACTAGCAGACAGAGCCCCATGCTACAACAAGGAGCAACAATTTGTTTTGGTTTCTAGAATTTAACCATCTTTCTCAGTGAATGCAACACATTTTCCATAAATGCTGACATTCAGTCCAGGATGTACCAAATTGCAATCGCTTTCCACTCTTGGATTTCACAGGACCTCTAATTTCTGTGAAAGACTTGTTCAAAACATTCAAAATATAACTATCATCTAATTAAGATTTCTTAAAGCAAATTCTTGGAAAACGAAGTTATTAGGGGAGCAGAACTGTGTGGCTCTTCATTTATTTAATCAACTTACACAACACCTTGCCTTTGTAAGTGTGTATTATTATTAGGGGCGTGATCCGCTCCGATTAGGAGCGTAGAAGCAGTAGCGGATTGGCCTGCTCCGCCTTACCCAGAGGCGGAGTAGGAGCAGACCGCGGACCCCTAGAAGCAAGGTGAAGAGAAGCGCCCATTTTCGGAGCGCTCCGGTTTCCGCGGAGCGCTCCGATCGCCATCTTGAAAACATTTCGCTATAGGATTGCATTGCGGCAAATAATCGCGGATAACTACATTCTTTTTGAAGCTATCGTTCTGGAAATTCTTGTGCTCAGAGAGTCGTGGATGGGGGTCATTTTGAGACCACTCTCACATCTCTGCATCGTGCAGGTCGCGTGCTATATTTTTTTGAAAATCGGGTCAACCGCGCAGCTCAAACGGCATTTTCGGCTTTTCGCCCATAGGATTGCATTGCGGGAAAGACTCGGGCATAACTGGGTTGGTTTTTAAGCTATCGTTCAGAAAATTCTTGTGCACAGAGAGTCATGGATGGGGGTCATTTTGAGACTACTCTCACCTCTCTGTGTCGTGCGGGTCGCGCGCTAGAATTTTTTAAAAAATCGGCGGGAAAAATACCTTTTTCAAAGGGCTGAGGGGCAGAGTCAGCTCCCGGTCATGATCACATGATCCCAAAGTTAGAGGAGGGCATAGGCAAAATGGGTAACTTGGGATTCTGGGAAACTTCTCTTTCTTCATCTGAACGGACTTTTCCCAGTGTTTTTTAACACAGTAGCCCCACCAAATGCACAAACACAACCTGAAATCATATACTAAGCCAAGAATAAGAGATAGAAACACAGCACTGCTACCCACCCTAACTTTGGGGAACAACTGAAAAGATGTGGTGCAAGGGGATGAGCTCCCCTAGGGCATCTCATCATGGACGTGCCGCCACTCTCTCCTGCACTGGAAGGCCATTAGAGCCTTCCAAAGAGAGTAAAATGGTGGAGCAATGCCTATCATGAGTCGAAGTGAGCGTTCATTTCTTAGTGGTGGAGCGATGCCTATTATGAGTTGAAGTGAGCATTTACTTCTCAAGCTCAGAGCTGTTGGTGAAGCAATGGCTGTCTTGAGTTGAACTGGCAGCTACTTCCCCCTCCCCCGGGCACGTCCCCCTATTGCTGGTAAAAGACAGATATAGCCTTTTTAAAAAAATTCTTCTTGCTGTTTATTGAGCAACACTGCTGCTTTTAATTCCACCCCTCCTTTGTTTATTTATTGATTTATTCCATTTTATATGCATTACTGGCTTATCCTTGGCTCACTTCCTTATGCCCCCAGAAATGCCAGCTGCATGCCTGCCTGCCTGCCTTCCCTCCCTCCTCCCCTGCCCACCTCGCAGGGATGTTGTGTGTGTGTGGCTTTGACTCAGGGGAGAAGTCCTTCCTGTGCTCACTTGGAGTTTTGGAAGTTCCAAATTTTGCAGGTTTAAGCCCCGCCAAAAAACAGGGGATGATGGGACTGCCTTGAGTCTCGGCGTGCGGCATATGTATCCCTGGATAAGCTGTCATGGTGGTGAGTTTGAGGGGTTTTTTTAACGTGCAAAATTGACGGAGCTATGGAAAGGGGTGTTGGATTTTCATAAATTCCCCAAAAATCAGGGGATGATGGGACTGCCTTGAGTCTCGGCGTGCGTATGTATCCCTGGATAAGCTTTCATGGTGGTGTGTTTGAGGTTTCTAATGTGCAAATTGACGGAGCTATGGAAAGGGGTGTGAATGGGGTGCCCGATTTTCAAAAATTCCCCAAAAATCAGGGGATGATGGGATTGCTTTGAAACTTGGCGTGCGTGTGTATACCCCCATGAGGTATCATGGTGCCAAACATGAGGTTTCTAACTTGAACAGAAAAAAAGTTGTTTACTTTTTTAGCTTTCAATGCAACCCTATGGGGGGGAAAAAGGAGCTCCGATCCAGATCCGGAGCTCCGAGTGGAGCGGAGCGGAAGTGGGCGGAGCCGGGGTGGGGCGGAGCGGCCCGATCCGGGAAATGGCGGATCTGCAAGTGAAGCAGAGCAGGGGGTCCATGCACACCCCTAATTATTATACAATGAAGGTATGATAGACATCAGGATAGTTGGTCATTTCTAACAGGTTTAGAAGCCTACCTGGTTAAACCAGCCATGCCATGTTATGGCATCTTCATCAATGGTGAATTCCTGACCTTGGGGAGCCTCGGGATCAACCCTCCCCACTCTCACCCTATGAAATGAATGGTTGGAGAAGATAATCCAATTGATCACATCCAATCCAGCAACTAGCTCCCCATTCTGGTTGAGGGAAACTTTGTCCCCTGCACTGTTGTTAAATGAGATCCATTTTAGAAATGGTTGGAGCTAGAGTGAAAAAGAAAAGGCAAGGATTTGGAAAACACTGAATTTAGGTTTTTATGGGCCAAAATGGACATAACTTGAAATCAGTATCTAGCATCTCCATCATTTTCTTATCTGTACTTTAGAGTAAGGGTTCCAAACTGGTCTTAAAAGCTTCCTACCTTTGTGCTATGGTTCTGATCCAGATAAGTCTTCCTGCACCTTCTGTAGAGCAGAAATGTGTGTGTGTGTGTGTGTGTTTGTTTGTGTGAAGAAGAGCAGCACCTAGATATGTATTTAAAGTAATGTCTGCTTTGAAACTTATACTAAGTTCTAATGGTACCAGGAAAAAAAAATGAGTTTCTGTAATGTTACTTAAATGCCCCCTTTACAATTTTAATACAAAATGGCAGCTCAGTGAGGGAGAGAGTGGCTGCATGCCACTTACCAGAGGCCCTTGAACCACCCAGTTCCTCACCACACATAGCAAGAAGCACTGGGCAGCCGGCATGTGTCTTGTGAGTGAAGCAAATGGAGGTGAGTTTTCCCATTCCAAGCAATGCTGCCTCAAACTAAAGCTGTGTTCCACTGATTTTTACATAGCACAAATGAAATGAAGGTGGAAATTGAAAAAGAAGTATCCTTCAAAAGCTAATTGAAAGAAAATCTTTTCTGTAGTTAGTGCCCAAAGAACCTGTAGAACCTTGAAAGAAATGTTGAGGACACTGATTTTTGCCACTGTAGCTCACTATAGAATCTACATTAGACGAAGAAGAAAAACACCCACATAGCTCAGGTTGCCTCCCTCTCCATTAACTTGGCATTCTTGGGTCACCACCCACTATGCCCATCTTTAAGGCCAGCCCTGGAGAATGCCTTCGGGGAACTGTTCACCGAGGGATTGCTTGACTGGATGCTACTTGAATCAGTAAAATTACAACCAACACTGCTCATAGCATGTATTCCCAAAGCACCAAGAGGAAAGCAGATTGACTGGTTGAAATTGGGACTATACTGTTATTTCTTGTTGGGGCAAGGGAAGGAAGATAAAAATGTTAGGAAAAATTTGGGGGAGAATAAAACACAATGTACATTGTCCTGTTATATGAGAAACTTGAGTCTATGACCTGCCCAAATTGTAGATTCTGAAATTTGGGTTCCAGTCCATCCATTGTTGCACCATGTTCAGCTCTAGAAGAACACATGGCATGATGTAGAGCATGGGCCACTGCATAGACAGCATTGTAGATGCAATAGCTGTGTCCAAGTGTGCTCATTTCAAAGAATGATCCAGGAAGGCTCTCCAGCCTCTCCTGCCCTGTGCAAATGTCCCCATCCGCCTTGCCCACAATACTCTCTGGGAATACACAGCCAAAGGCCTGTTGCCAGAAATCTCTGATAAAACCATCTTCTCTAGAGCGTGAAGGGTTTCTGCTCTCAAGAAACTGCTGAAATCCTGGTAGGTCACTGGAGTGAATTCTGAAAGATATAGCACCATTGAACATTTCTATACCCAAATTCCTTTGTAGGACAAGTAAAGTGAACTCTGTCTGTGCTGTTGTTATCCATAGTTTCCCTTTCACTTCCTTTGACATGACCTCTGGGTCTGATACATATGGAAGGAAGAGAAAAATTGCCGTGGAATAAGATTCTCCATGGACGACAACTGCATTAGCTTTGCTGTTCATCACTTCATCATGTGTATTTGCTCCCTGTTTAAATGCGTCATTAAGTTCATTGTCAAAACTCAGTTTGGGGACTCTTTGTATGAAGGCAAAACAGACTCCCCTCTTAGAAAACAGTGGAATGACAATTTGTAGAAATCTTTCTCCATTATCATTATCCATAACGCCAATCCCTATCCACGTCCACCCGAAATGGAGAAGTAAAGAGAGAATCCCCTCATACTGAAGGCATTCCTGAGGGGCCAACTGGTAGAAGGGAAGGCCTGGAGTTTTTGTGTTCATTACCGGAGCAGGGCCATAGATCAGCTAAGGAGAGATTTTGGGTAGAGGGAAAGGAAATCAAAGCAGCAAATTATAAAATCATTTCATTTTTAAATATATACATACACAATGGGTATCCAGTTGGGAACATAATGCTTGGTTAGACCACAGCCTGATCTAAGAAAATACTGATTATCTTTAGCCATCTGGCTAGTTCAAGGATAACAGTCTCAGCGGAAGGGTGAATATCATGACAGAACATATCTCCCAGGACATAGGGTTGCATCCAGACTTAGTTATATTTAACAGTTAAACCTATCGATTTTAATGGAACCTATAGAAATCCAGATAAGCTTACATCCCATTTATTTCAATGGGTCTAATTTAAGTATGACAATGTCCAGTTCCAATTAATTGATGAGTAAAACAGAGAGAGATTACTGGTTCTGATACCATTTATAGAGCTGTACGTGTATATTTCTCAACAAATAACTGGGAGGATCCTGATGGCCAAACAACATGTGGCATTATTTCCCACATCCCCTCACAGGCCACAACTGCGTGGAGGAGAGCTCCTATTAGCTCCAGTGCTTTCGTGTGTGTGTGTGGGGGGGGGGGAAGGGGTTAATGGCTTTTGTTCCTACCAGAGTTGCAATGGAACCTAGTCATGCAGAAGTCGATTCTGCAGGCACAGTTATCAGTACAAATGCAGTGAGTAGTATCCAAAGTATCCATGCACCATGGCTACCCAATGAATAAAGGAAATAAACAGAAACAATTGCATTTTATTCATGAATATATGTATATATTCTTAGCCAGCATGTGATATTCATAAACAATGCACCCACTTCTGCCCCCCAAACAACAAAATGTAACTGGAAAGGAAAAGGAAAGCATGAGTGTTGTGATGGATTGTCATGTTCCCCAAATAACCTACCTGTGGAGTCTTATAGGTATCCAAGATATTTGCCACATATAGGGAGATTTCAGAATCCAGTCCCCCAATAACTGCTGTTAATGTATTCTGGATATCACATACATAGTTAGGTACAACATTTTCCAGTGTAGTCAACAGTAGCATTGTGGCATGATAGGTCTTCCTTGCATTATCACAGCTATCATAGATGTGGAAACCCAAGGTGACATTGGGTAAGATCTGAGGGTTTTCATTGATTTCCTTTACTGCAAATGCCAAGGCCAGGATGTGCTGGTAATGCTTAGGAAGTACCCTACAACAGAAGTTGCATTCTGTAACGGCAGGGTTTTCCACACATATATTAATTATCGTCACTGTGCTCCACATCAATATCATTAGTCATATTACGGAATCTAAATGTAATCCTTCTTCTACTCCTAAGTCCAAGGCAGTTTACGCTAAGATGAAAAGCAAACTATATCAGTGCTCATCTTCAGCACACCACTATCCTTACCATTTCTGGGAAGTTACCTTTTAATAGAAGGATTCATATACTGTGAAGCAACATCTTTTGAATGTGCTCTTTAACAGCCACAGAGATACACTGGGTTACATCTTGATTTTGTCATTGTTGAAGTATGCATATTGAAATCAGTGGGAAAATTAGGCATGATTTTTGTCAAACATGACATTCTTAAGCATGATTGATTTCAGTTGTCTCACTGATGTATGCCTATAACTAGATCCAACTGACTAACTCCAGTGTCATTCATGTTGTACAACACTATCAACCTTTATTGTCTATCATCTGCTAAATGCAGTACTATTGTATTAGAGTCATCCAAAACAATGATGAAATCAGACAGAATAAGAGGGAACAATAGGTTGGATACTGATATACTCAGATTAGACCCAATGAAATGTGTGGGACTGAAATGAGTCATGACTATCTTGAGTTCCATTAATTGAGTTCCATTAAAAAGCCCTCGAGGAGCAGGACCTCTGACTTGCCCTTCACCATGAAGGTGCCAGAGTGCTCACCGTCCCTAATCTTACTTCCCCCAATTCCCACACAACCCTGCCTTTAAAGATTAACTTATTTATCCTCCATTTCTAAGAATCAATCCAGTATGGAGTAGGCAAAAACCTGAGCATCACTAGATGACAGGGAAAATTCCTACTCAGCCCCTCACAAAGGAGGTGACTGGTTTTAGTTCCCATACTAGAATATAGGGAGGGAGGGTGGGGCCGAAATAGAAAGAGGCTGCCTGAATGCCGGGGGCAAGCTTTATACATTTGCTTACCCACTCGCTCACGAGGCACTCCATGTGCCTGGCACAAGGGCTGTCTTTCATTTTCCTTCCTGGCACCACTCTGTCGCAACAGGCGACCCCCTCCCAGACCATGCCGGATGGGTGTGGATCAATTTTCTTCAAAATTCTGTTATTTCGGTGTGTGTGTGTGTGTTTGTGTGTATATGTATATGACACACGCACACACACTTTATTGCAGTTAACAGACAAGATTTTGAAACCTAGTTGAAATCTAGATATCCTCAACCAAAACATACATTTCTTCAAGAATAATTGATGTAATTTATCCCCCCAGCATGAAGTCACATTACATCTAAGAAAAAAAGTGCCACAGTGAACGATACTGATGATATTGTTATATGTCAACAAGTATTTAAAATAAAATTGGGCTGATCTGTCTGGTAATGGAGCCAATAAGGGAGGAACAGTTTGCTGCCAATCTCTATAACCAATTTTACATAAGATTTCATGTTCCACAGATTCCACTTCCTGCTCGTTACATGGATTTGCCCTCTTTGGCCAAGGAACACCACTCTATCTTCCCAAAATATTGAGAAGGTGGCATATCAAATTAGGCTGCAAAATATTTAACAAAATACAAATTGCTTAATTTGGCAGCTAACTGAAAACTAGGGGTGTGCACGGACCCCCCGCTCCGCTTCACTTGCAGATCCGCCATTTTTCGGAGCGGGCCGCTTCGCCCCGCCCCCGCTCCGCCCACTTCCGCTCCGCTCCGCTCGGAGCTCCGGATCCAGATCGGAGCTCCGTTTCCCCCCCATAGGGTTGCATTGAAAGATAAAAAAGTATACAACTTTTTTTCAGTTCAAGTTAGAAACCTCACGTTTGGCACCATGACACCTCATGGGCGTATACACATACACGCCAAGTTTCAAGGCAATCCCATCATCCCCTGATTTTTGGCGAATTTTTGAAAATTGGGCACCCCATTCAGACCCCTTGGGATAGCTCTGTCAATTTGCATGTTAGAAACCTCAAACTCGGCACCAGGGCAGCTTATCCATGTGTCCACATGGACGCCCAGACTCAAGGCAGTCCCATCATCCCCTGATTTTTGGCGCAGCTCTAACCTCTAACACACCACCCATCACACCCCTTTCGATAGCTCCGTCAATTTGCACGTTAGAAACCTCAAACTCGGCACCATGATAGCTTATCATTGTGTCCGCATGGACGCCAAGTTTTAAGGCAATCCCATCATCCCCTGATTTTTGGGGAATTTTTGAAAATCGGGCACCCCATTCAGACCCCTTGGGATAGCTCCGTCAATTTGCATGTTAGAAACCTCAAACTCGGCACCAGGGCAGCTTATCCATGTGTCCACATGGACGCCCAGACTCAAGGCAGTCCCATCATCCCCTGATTTTTGGCGTGGCTTAACTCACCCCAAATTGTCCCATTCTACAACTACGTCAATTTGCATGTTAGAAACCTCAAAGTTGGCACCATGATAGCTTATCCACGTGTCCACATGGACGCCAAGTTTCAAGCCAATCCCATCATCCCCTGATTTTTGGGGAATTTTTGAAAATCGGGCACCTCATTCAGACCCCTTGGGATAGCTCCGTCAATTTGCATGTTAGAAACCTCAAACTCGGCACCAGGACAGCTTATCCATGTGTCCACAGGGATGCCCACACTCAAGGCAATCCCATCATCCCCTGATTTTTGGCGCGGCTTAAACTTTTTAACTCACCCCAAATCAAGTCCTATTCTACAACTATGTCAATTTGCACATTAGAAACCTATCCCTTGGTCCCATGACAGCTTACCCATGTGTCCCCATGGACACCAAGTTTCAAGGCAATCCCATCATCCCCTGATTTTTGGGGAATTTTTGAAAATCGGGCACTCCAGTATGTCAGGGATTTAAAGTTGCAATTGCAGACAGCTCAATGGGGCCAGTTCCAAGGAAATCCCAACATGCCACGAGATAACCCTAAATCTTCTTGCACATTTGAAAAAGGGATTATTGAACTTGATAAAGTCTAAGTGAGCGCAGGAAGGACTTCTCCCCTGAGTCAAAGCAAGACACATCCACCATCCCTGCAAGGCGGGAAGGGGAGAAGGGAGGGAAAGCAGGCAGGCAGCATGCATTGTAGTGCCGCAAGGATGGCTTGAGCACTAACGCATAGCAAACCAACCCATAAGCGGGCGCAAAGTGAGGCAAAGATGGCTGGTTGTTTCTTTCTAAGCCAGCAGTTACGCCTTGAGGGGCACAGAGGAGGATGACTGGGAGCAAGCGTGCCGGAGGGTGCTGGGCACGAACCGCAAAGCTCATCTCCCAGGCACCAGGCGGGCAGAGAGGCAGGCAGAGCAGGCGAGGAGTCAGTCCTGGCAGATGCCCCACCACAGCAGCACCCCGGGGGAGGCGGGCAGGTGGGCAGGCAGGCAGGCAGGCTGCGGGCATTTCTGGGGGCACAAGGAAGTGAGGCCAGGATGGCTGGTTTCTAAGCCAGCATTGCAGTTAGTCACGCATTGCAAACGCAAACCATCCCAGCGAGTCGGTCACCGAGGAGGACAGGCTAGCAGAGGGGCAGGCAGAGTGACATGTCATAGATCTAGTATTGGGGAGGAGTCAGTCCCGGCAGATGCCCCACCACAGTAGCACCCTGGGATGGGCATTGGAAAACGCCATCTTGTGGGTCAATACTTCCCCCACCCCATTTCCGGCAGGGTTGCCTGCCTAACCCTTGTGGGGATGGGAGATGGAGAACTGAGAGTGGAAGTGCCAGCAGCAGCAGCAGCAGCAGCAGCCTTCGGCTTTCCCCTGGAACCAGTCACCTTGCCCGCCTCTTTCCCCATCAAGACCGACTGGTGCTGCCTCTGAAGATGCATCTTCATGCTGCTGGTTCCATAATGCCCTGTCGATGAACCCCTGCTTAGGCTGAGTTTGCAGTGGCGACAGACAGCAAAGCGGGGATCCGCTCCCAACTCAAAGTGGTCCCACACGATGCTTGTCTTTCGTTTCTGTGGTGACACCACCAATTGCCCGCCTGAGTTCTCTGGTGTTGCCACAGAAACAGGGGTGTGGGATGAGACTGGGGAGAGAGCCTCGGCCTGCTGCTGCTGCTCCTCCTCCTCAGCCCCCACATCCTGGAGGCCCACCGCCTCCTCCTCCTCCCCCTCCCCCTCGTCTAGGTCCATCAGCAGGCTCGTGGGCTGAAAGGATAATGAAGGTGTTGGGGATACTCCTCCTCCTCTAATGCCACCTGCCTCTTGTAAAGGGGCACTTTTCCCATTCCCACCCTCAAAAAGAGAACGCCGGGCACAAGTTGCAGAAGAGAGTGGCTCTGCCTGCTGCTTGTCCTGCTTCTGTTTTGGAGCAGTCAGCCAAGGAGTTGCCCGTTTGATTTTCACAGGAGGAGAGGCAGCCTGCTTACTGCTGCCAGCCTGAGCCTTGCTGCTTTCAGCACACCTGCTCCCTCTTTTCATGATGACTAATAAAATATTAATACTACTAATAATATGTATAAGGTACTACTAAGAATATGTATGAGAAGAATATATGTTTAAATGTAGGGAAATGGGACAAGAAGTGTGTATGCTGTATAAAAAGAATAAAATATTATACTACTAAGAATATACTAATATATATACTACTAAGAATATCTAATAATATGTTTAAGAATATTACTAATAAATGTAGGGAAATGGGACAAGAAGTGTGTATGCTGTATAAAAAGAATAAAATATTATACTACTAAGAATATACTAATATATATACTACTAAGAATATCTAATAATATGTTTAAGAATATTACTAATAAATGTAGGGAAATGGGACAAGAAGTGTGTGTATGCTTTCCCCAAAATGCTCAATCTGTGGCTGCCTGTTGCACTTCACAAAAGCAGCACACTCAGTCCAAGTTACATAGAGAAGAAAAAGAGAATATTTTTTTTTTTTGGTATTTTTTGGTATTTTTTGGTATATAGAAGATAGAAGGAAACACAATCAGGATTTAAGAGAGGGGAGGGGGGAAAAGAACCAACCAAACACTACTACTAATATGTATAAGAAGAATAAAATATTAATACTACTAATAATATGTATGAGAATACTACTAAGACTATGTAAAAGAATATAATAAAATATGTTTAAGAATATTACTAATAAATGTAGGGAAATGGGACAAGAAGTGTGTGTATGCTTTCAAAAGAAAGCTTTCACAAAAGCAGAACAGTCAGGGGGGGGGGCAACCAACCCAACCCACCAAACACACACTCCAAAATTTAAAAATAAAGTTTATATTAAATCAAAGTAAGGGAAAAACACAGGGCAAACTAAGCTATAAGTCAGAAAGCAGCAAACAAACACACACACACGCGCCAAACTAAATCTATCCTAATCTATCTCCAAAGTCCAAAGCAGGAGCACTAACTAACTAAGTGTTCCCTCCACGAACGCCAACCCACAAAGAGACACAAAACAGAAAGTTCTCAGGGTGGGTCTGCCTTAGTCCCCCCTCCAACGCTGGGATTGGAGGATGATGCTTTCTGAGGAGATCAATTCTCATCAGGATTGGGAGTTGAATGTGCCTGTCATAGCTTCCAAAAAAAAAAAAAAAAAACACCAAACCCCGATTTTTTAAAAAATATTGCACGTGAACCACAGGACGCAGAAAGTTGAGAGTAGTCTCAAAATGACCCCCATCCAAGACTCTCTGTGCACAAGAATTTTCAGAACGATAGCTTAACCCCCCCCCCAGTTATCCCCGATTCTTTTCCGCAATGCAATCCTATGGGCGAAAAGCTGAAAACGCCGTTTGAGCCGCGCGGTTGACCCGATTTTCAAAAAAATAAGCACGCGACCTGCACGACGCAGAGAGGTGAGAGTGGTCTCAAAATGACCCCCATCCACTACTCTCTGAGCACAAGAATTTCCAGAACGATAGCTTCAAAAAGAACGTAGTTATCCGTGATTATTTGCCGCAATGCAATCCTATGGCGAAATGTTTTCAAGATGGCGACCGGAGCGCTCCGCCTGAACTAGGAGCTCCGAAAAATGGCTGCTTCTCTTCGCCTTGCTTCTAGGGGTCCGCAGTCCGCTCCTACTCCGCCTCTGGGTAAGGCGGAGCAGGCCAATCCGCTACTGCTTCTACGCTCCTAATCGGAGCAGATCACACCCCTACTGAAAACCATTTGAATTAGGCATACCTAAGGAATCAGATCAGCACATTGCATAGGTATGAGGAGAAAAGTCTTCAATCAAAATAACACAGTGTTTCTGCCTTATAATAGCTATTGCAGAAACCTATCCTGTTTGAAAAAGAAAAGGGGGTGACTGCAGAATATAACAAGCTCTTTAAGTGACCCACTTCATCAAAAAACAGTTATAATTAGATTCAGGGACATAAAGAATCAATTTAAAGTCCAAGCACTCTCATCCAAAGCCTGTTTTTTGTATATATTTCTATTGATATAGCTGCATTTGGTACAATCACTTAATCTGTATAGCAGCTCTATAAGAGAACCCAAACTTAATCTGATAATTCATATCCTTAATAGCTACTGGAACAACCTCCACCATTCCTAAAGAATAATCCAGTAAGACCCTTTCCAACAGTATATGACTCTCTTATAATGGGATTGTTCTGATGGCAGCATGAATGGAAATAAAATGAACAACAGTTCTTACAAAAGTTCATCCACCATTTCTGGAGGGGGTTCTTTAATGAAGGCTGTTGGACTGGAGAAGAAGAGACCGTAAGTAGCAATTCCACCAATGATGAGGTCTCCTGACTGATGATACTTGTGAAGTGGAGGGTAAGGATTTCTGACCCTACAGTTGTCAAGGTCAGCTTTGCATCCCATGCAAGCAAGCAGTACCAGCAGCAAGTTTACCATGGTATAGTAGAATTTATATAGCTGTTTATTTTATTGCGTTGACCATCTGTCATTCGCAAAATAGTTTCCCTATGCGTATCCAAGATCCTTGTCTATTCATGGGTCCTCTCCCTACCTCTTAATGTTACTGGTGATATTTATGACATTTTTTGGTATTTGTTTTGCAAGTGGTTACTGGAATTCTACAGGGGATTTGAGAGGCAGCAGAAGTATTCACTACCATTTAGATAATTGAAGAGCAGACTAATTACAAAATAATTACTGATGAAAGCTTGTTGTTCACATCTGGACAATAACCCCCAACCTACAGAATAGAAAGTGAGGGACCATATGGCTATAGGTTGGGATGGTCCACAGAATTTATTTATTTTTACTTATGAAATTGATAGCAGAAATAATAGAGTCTGGTCTGGAATCAGAGACAAAATCCATATGTTTGATGAAAGGACTGACCATCTTGAGAAGATGACTTTGATCGATTCAGCCTGAAATCTTATACCTGAGAGTAAATCCTGTTGATCCCAAGAGGACTTACTTCAGTGTAGACAAGCACAGA
Source organism: Elgaria multicarinata webbii (assembly GCF_023053635.1). NCBI lineage: Eukaryota > Metazoa > Chordata > Lepidosauria > Squamata > Anguidae > Elgaria > Elgaria multicarinata. The sequence continues at coordinate 26,434,973 of NC_086181.1, read as the reverse complement.
ATTGTATTGCTAATCTGTGAGGTGAAAAATAAAATCTTGCTGTGCAGTCCTAGGCATGTTTACTCAGAAGTAAGACCCATGGTTTTTCCTGAGGCTGATTTCCCAAGAAATGTCTTTATGATTGTAGCCTTAGGTAACCCACAGTTTACTTTGACACTTTGATACTTTGAAAATGGTTTGAAAACTGTATTATATATTGTGTCCTGAGCCCCAACGGTTGTCACTACTCTTATAAACTATTTTAGATCCTGCCAGTGAGTTTCTCTGTGCTCAAGTCAGTCCTTCCCTTGCCTTCAATTCTGTCCAATGCCACCTGGTTGATGTATTCACAGTGCTGGTTCTTGGGACACAGAATTACCTTGCCTGCATTAGAACATATAGCTGCTTCTCTAAAATGAGTCCTTTAGTCTGCAGTGATTGTGTCCACATTAACCATCCATGAGTCTGGGACCTTGATCATGTGTTATCCAAAAACTGGGATCTCTTCTGCAGTACTGTTGCCAACAGTCAGAAAGTACGAAGCAAATTCAGATTCACCCTCTAGAGTGGGCATCTAGAGAATAAGCTGGCATTTGGTGACACTGTTCCTGGCATTGGGTTTCTTCACCAACTGCTCAGTGATGGCTGGATAGCAACATGTGGGACAACAGGCAACGTCGGCCTAAACTCATTGCCAAAAGCAATAGTGTTTACATTGAATGAGATGTGATTGCTCATGAGCTCCTTCAGCAGCCTGTCTATTCAGTCAGCTGGTTTGAGAGTGACAGGTGCAAGGCTGGCCAGAGTTACGCTGTCATCAAAAGGATGATGGATGAACCTGCATAGGCTCGTGTCTCGAGGCAGGTGTTGCAATATCCAGGCCAGAGTGCTTTTATATGCTTTTAGATGCCAGGTGAAGACCTTTTTATTCTCCCAGTATTTTAACTGTCTATAAATAAATTTTAACTCGGTGTTTTAAATTTGTAATTTTGCATTGCTGCTGTTTTTATCTGGTTGAGCTTTTATATTGTATTTTATATTATGGTTTTATACTGTTTTATACTTTGAATGTTTTTAATTTTTGTGAACCACCCAGAGAGCTCTGACTATTGGGCGGTATAGAAATGTAATAAATAAATAAATAAAATAAAATATTTTTCTTTATCTTCAATTTTGTTGTTCCTCTTTAAGCATCTAATGAGAAGGGAATCCCCTCTCCATTTTTGGAACTGTTCCATGCAACGTATCTTGAACTGGCCTTCTTGTTAGATCAATGTTCTTTTCACCCAAGGACGAAATCCAAACAGCCCTTAAGCACGACTCCACCATTCCAGAGACAGAGGGTTCAAAAGCGCTTTATTGATTAGTAATCAAGGCCTGGTCTCTTCAAAGGGAGCAATCAGACAAAAGACATGGGGAATACAGTACAGTATTTGAGCTTGCAAGGGGCAGGGCCCTGTTGCAGCATTAACCACTCAGAACATAACACTGGGGCATAGCTAATTATGCTAAACAATTCTCTCTGTTCTGTCAACAATACCTTTGGCCTGACAGTAAGTTACAGAAAGTTAACTTTGACACAGGAATACTGGAGCCAGAGCTCTTGTTTATGTTAGATAAGAAGGATGCACTCAAGGAGACAATCTCGCATACAGGACATCATGACATTTTGCCTGCAATATGATGGCTACTTTACAGTTTCCTGTTAAAAATGGAGAGACTTCAGCTAACATTCTGGTGTTGGAAACTTGGCTACTGAGCAGCTTCAAATAATTTTAGTCAAATTTTCTGGGTGTTTTTTTGTGACAGAAAAAGGAGTGGAAAGAGCAGGGGATGCATGAGAGGTGGACAGTGTCATATAAACGTTGTGTTAAAAACCATGCGTGAGCAGTAATGAGTGTGCACTAAAACACTCATCTGATGACTCTCATTGTCATCTTTTAATGGTCTATTTGCTGCTTTTTTAGATCGAAAATCTGATTTTGAATCGATCTGAAGGGATACGCTCTGTTCCTCTACCATTGATATAATACTACTTTACTTAATTATGCATCTATATCAGAACACTGCTGTCAGCATCTAATAATGCCAAAACTGTAGTCTGCTTTTTTATTTTTATCCTAGAGCAGAACAGCTCATCCCCGCTGCACTCTGGGTATTTAAGGCCATGGGGCTGCCACAATTATTGCATGGAAAACCAGTGTGGATTTTAGGTTTTTCTCTTGTTTTTGAACAAATGCTTTCATTCTTTGTGTGCCAATGTTTTTGTGCACCTAAGGTTGTGCCATCAGAAGTTCTACGGCTGGAGGTTGAGCTTTCATCAGTGGAATGTACTGCTTTGTGTTTGGCATTCAGATGTTGGCTAAAACTGGTTTATACAATCTCTGAATCAGGATATGTGTCCCTCCACTGGGAAGGTAACTACACTGGTCAGTGGTCTATATCTTTTTCTTCTCTTTTCAGATAGGACATATTGCACCTATCTTAAATCAATTCTCTAGAAGGTCCTCGACTGATATGTGACTTACTTGCTGGCCAATACTAATAAATACGTAACAGAAGTGGTTGTAAATTTTTCATTTTCCATTGTTAAGAATTGCAAGGCTATTCTTCAGTAACATAGGTAATAATTGCTTTTAAACAGTTTAAATAGTTGCTGTATTTTATAGGTGTTCTTTTGTTTTGTATTCTGTATTCTGTATTCTGTTCTGTATTCCATTTTGTGGATTATCCTGTGTTTTAAATGGTCTATGGCATATAATAAAGATTGATTGATTCATTGATATTTCAGTAAGTGAGAATTTGGAAACCCATGAGGAAGATTCTTTAACGCAGCAAAAGCAAGGAAATTGTTACAAATTTTCTAAGTGTGTGCTTGCCCATGTTCCCCAGCAACTGGTGCATATACGCTTACTGCCTATGATACTGGAGGGAGCAGAGAGCCATCAAGACTAGAAGTCATTTATAGACTTCTCCTCCCGAAATGAGCCTCCCACCTTTAAATGTATCCAAAATGGTGGTCACTGGTCATCACTATATCTTCTAGTAGCAAATTCGATAATTTGATGCTACACTGTGTGAAGAAGTACTTTCTTTTATCTGCCAAGAATCTCCCACCAATCACCTTCATGGGATGACCTCATCGGATTCTAGTATTTTGAGAGAGGGAGGAAAACGTCTCCCTATCCACATTCCCCAGACCATGCATAATTTTGCACACCTCTGTCATGTTTCGCCTTACTCACTCTTTTATCAAGCCTAAGCAATCTCATCTATTGTAAACTTGCCTCATGGGGGAGTTGCTCCAGGCCCTTGATCATCTTAGTTGCCCTTTTCTGCCCTTTTCCCAGCTCCATAATGTCTTTGTTTTAGTTGTGGCGACCAGAACTCTATACAGTATTCTAAGTGTGATCACACCATAGATAAAGGCAGTACGATATTGGCAGTTTTATTCTCAGTTCCTTTTCTAATTATCCTTAACATGGAGTTTGCATTTTCTCCCAGCAGCTGCACCCTGGGTGGACAGTTTCATCGACCTTTCCATGACAACCCCAAGATTTTTCATGGTTAGTCACTGCTATCTCAAATCCCATCAGGTTATACTTGAACTTGAGATGTTTTGCCCTGATGTGTATCACTTTAGACTTGCTTACATTGAACCACATTTGTCATTTAGGTGCCTGTTCTGCCAGTTGGGAGAGATTATTTCAAAGCTCCTCACAATCCCATGTTTCTTTTTTAAACAACCCTAAATAATTTGGTGTATCATCCATCCATCTTGCCCTTGGTCGGCCCCTCTTCCTTTTGCCTTCCACTTTCCCTAGCATCAGCATCTTCTCCAGGGTGTCCTGTCTTCTCATTATGTGGCCAAAATACTTCAGTTTTGCCTTTAGTATCATTCCCTCAAGTGAGCAGTCTGGCTTTATTTCCTGGAGTATGGACTGGTTTGATCTTCTTGCAGTCCAAGGCACTCTCAGAATTTTCCTCCAACACCACAGTTCAAAAGCATCTATCTTCCTTCGCTCAGCCTTCCTTATGGTCCAGCTCTCGCAGCCATAGGTTACTATGGGGAGGTGACAGACTTGACCTTGGGGGAGCTAGGGGTGGCGATGGCTGACAGAAAGCTCTGGCGTGGGCTGGTCCATGAAGTCACGAAGAGTCGGAAGCGACTGAACGAATAAACAAACATCCGTAAACCTGGCCATTTCACATAAGCTTCAACATCACCTGTCCAAATGTTCCAACATTTCTTTCCGGTTTAATCTTTTTATTATTTCCAAACACCAATAAATAAAAGATGTTACAGAGCAAAAAAACAAAACAAAAACAAACAAACAAAAAATAAAATGTTCTTCCAATATTCTCCCCAGCAAAAATATATAACAATGTTGTTGTTGTTGTTGTTGTTGTTGTTGTTGTTATTTCTTACTCTATCACTGTCAAATCCAAATCTCTAATTTCTCTCTTAACATTTCCTACATTATTGGTTGAATCCAGTTATACAAGTCATCTTTTTCTTGTCCCTTCATAAAATTTACAAAACGTTCCCATTCAGTTATAAATCTTAAAGTCAATTTTTCTCTCATTATTGCTGTGAGTTTTGCCATCTCTGCTAACTCAAACATCTTTAGGAATATAGTAACCTTGCCACTGTCATCATATATAAGAATATAGTCTGATGACTCTTTTTCATCTGCTCATCCATAAATCCCAAAAGAAAGTATTCCGGTTTCAGTTGGATATTAATTTTTAGGATTTTTTGGATTACAGAATTTTTTGGAATACATTTCTGTCACCCCATGGGGTTAACAGTCCCAGTCCATATCTGCCCCCAGTCTCTCTCTGGCCTAATCTTCACCTGCAGGACATCCAGGATGAGAATGGAGGATCTCAGGCTTTCCAGCTTCTGGGATCATCTCCTAGGAACCAAACACACAGTGTGTCATCCTGGAAGTGAAGAGGGCCGTTCTGGTATGGCACTTTTTTTGTTTTTTTTTGTTTTTTTGTTTTGTTTTTAAAGAAGGAGATGGTTGCACAATTGTGTGGGTGTGATCCTGTGCCAAATATAAGGTGTTGTGTTTGTGTTCTTTTAAAAAAACTAAGAGCCATCTTAGGGATGGCGAAAATGCTCCCTGCTTCACCCCCAATGGGCATGGACTCCTTTCACAGAGCTCTGTGCCTGGTTGCTCAGCCCCACTTCATTCAGGGAGGGGGAGTACTCAGGAGTGAGCACCACACTGCCCATGGATCTCGGTGTTGTCCTGGGACCATGGAAAAACTGAGAAAAGCCCAGTCCCAGTTCTCCCAGGACATCTGAGAAGTCATCCCTGGTTGATCCCAGGATCAGCTGTGTGTCATTTGGACTCACAGGAATGACCTCGAGCTAAACCCAGGATTAATGGCTGGTGTAGACACGGCCTCTGTATCCTCAATGAATCAACCATTACTAATCTTAGTCATTCCATCTAATCTAGATGAAAGCACATAGGGGAAGTAGAAGGTCAGTATGCCCTCTTGGGCCTTAGCTAGGCCTAAGGTTTATCCTGGGGTTGTCCCAGGGTCATCCCTGCCTGCTCCTGGGATCCCCTGTGTGTCATTTACATGAACAGGGAGGACCCCGGGATGATCCCAGGATAAACCTTAGGTCTAGCTAAGGCCTTAGCATCTGCAGCTTCAGGATTTCATCCAAGTCATAGAGGAAGAAGATTGAGGTTGCAAGACCCAGGAAAGACCAATGTGCAGGTGTTGTAGGGACTACAGCGTAAGCGAGCACAAGATCAGTGGGGACTCTAAAACATGTTGCTGTAGTGAAGGCTGAATGCTTTGAGTTACGATTTTTTTTTTAATGCCCACTGTTTTTAACCTTTGTAAACCACCCACAGAGCTTTGGCTATGGAGCGGTATATAAATGTAATAAAAAATATAAATAAATACATTGATTCCTTTTAAGTCTTGATTAAGTTTTACATTTTTTTTTATCTTGGGAGAATAGTAAAACCTCCTGGAATGCTTTAAATATGACAGATACTTATATATCCTGATATATAATATGCAGTTACTTCTTTAGATTACAAAAAACAGTAAAAGACACAGGCTCTTACACACTTCTTCCATCTTTTCTCCTTATTAGCTGTTCCCTCGTGTTCAGCTGAGGTCTCAACACTATAATGTAACATTTGGGGGAAAAGATACAAACCAACAACCCAGCACTGGAGGCTAAGATAGAGAAGATCTCCACGGCTACCATGTATTTTCCCTTGGAGCTCAGATAGGATGGAACAAAAGATAACCACACACTGCAGAAGACCAGCATGCTGAAAGTGATAAACTTGGCTTCATTGAAACTGTCAGGGAGCTTCCTTGCAAGGAAAGCCACAGTGAAACTCACCATTGCCAGGAAGCCCATGTAGCCCAGAACACAGCAAAACAGAGTCACAGACTGTTCGTTACACTGCAGTACAATTTCTTCAGCCACTGAGTGCATGTCCATATCTGGGGAAGGTGGAGTGGTGGCAAGCCACAAAGTAGAGATGCTGGCTTGGATGAGGGAGCAGAAAAGCACAATGGAGATGGCCAGTCTTTTCCCCACCCACTTCCTCATCCTGGACCCTGGCTTGGTGGCCATGAAAGCCAGAACCACCGTGGTGGTTTTTGCCAGCACACAAGAAACAGCCACTGAGAAGATGAGGCCAAAAGTCGTTTGTCGGAGGAGACAGGTCACCTTCTGAGGACGGCCAATAAACAGCAATGCACAAAGAAAGGAGAGAAGGAGGGAGATGAGGAGAGTGTAGGTGAGACTCCGGTTGTGGGCTTTGACAATGGGAGTGTTGTGGTGCTTCATAAAGGTTCCCAGCACCAGAGCTGTAGTCAAAGCAAAGGAGAAGGCAAAACAGGCTAAACTAAATCCTAACGGTTCGTCATAAGACAAGAAGGTTACAGTCTTGCGAACGCAGGCATCCTGCTTAACATTTGGGTAGTTTTCCTCAGTGCATTTATGGCAGTCATCCATGTCTGAAAAAGAAAGGATGTGGTCTTGATTGCAGACACATGAGATCAACTGGACTGAATTGCAATGACTGTTACTCTCTCACAGAGAACAAGGCCGTTGCTAGATGGGGCTGTAGCGCGCGTTACATACCGTCATCGTCTTTACAGATCCACATGACGTTCACCAGGATCCATGTTCATCCTGTGGTGAAACCTCTGTTTTCCCCTGTTTTATGAAACGGATTTCAGCACAGCTTTTTCTGTCAGCGCGCGCTAATTTGCATACGGGAGGCGGAAGTGTGGGATGAAATGAGGTCAGCGCAGTTTCTGGCAAGGTCAGCACTGGTCAGGAAAAGGCATGCTAAGGGGAGTGGTCAGCGGCTTTGGCCAAACCTCCTCCGCCGTTTGTGCCCTGTACGCAGCTGTGGCAGCGGCTTGGCAGCTTTTTTTTAACCAAATGGGTCCACTTTGCGCACGAACGGAGGACCAAAAAAGTGTCTGTTGAGTGGTTGGGGTGTGTGTGGTGGAGATGTGGGTTATGTGCAGCTTGGTACCTCTGTGTGGGTCACTTTTCGGGAAGGCGGGCATCCAACTGTAATGGGAAGTTGATGACCCATTGCGGTGGGCAGCCACAGGTACCGTCCTCATGCCGGTGGTTTACGCTGTGCGGAAGATGTAAAGGCGAGCGGGGAATGACGGGCATGGTAGAAGCATGCAGGGCTGCGTGCCTATTGGTGTGGGTATGTGGCAGCTGGCTGTAAGGGGGCAGCAAGCGAGGGTGGGTGGCCATCTTCCATCGGCCATGCGGTGGCAGGCGGAAGGTCAGGAAACCATCAGCCCAGGGGGAGGGACCTGCCCTGGGGCCCCTTTGCACTGTGTCAATACACTCCCCTATCCTACCGACTGCATTTGCTGGGTGGGGGGAAGTGACAGCGGCAGGCTGCTGATGCTGGTTTCGCACCTCCGATGGTGTGGAAACTGACGAGCCCCCCCTTCTTTCTGGTTGGCCCTTGTGAAGGTATCAGGAATGGGTCCGAAGGGGAGGAGAAGTACTTGGCGCCACCAGGAGATACTAGATCTGCTGGACATTTGGGGAGAACAGAGGATACAAGAGCAGCTGAGGGCTAGCCACTGCAACTTTAATGTGTTCCAACAAGTGGCACGGGAGATGGGCAAGAGAGGCAATAAGTGAACCACAGAAGAATGCCGCACTAAATCCAAGGGCATGCGGAAAGAGTGCTGCCATGGCTATGTCCAGATGTGGGTTGGCTCCATGGGATGGGGGAGGGGCACAGGTTCGGTCATCGCCGGCAAAACTCAGAGGCATGATGGGATGTGTAGGCGCAGAGTGCCCATGCAGACAGCTGTCCTTGGATCACAATACGCCTGTCATCACCCCCGAAAGGAAATGGCAGCATCCCTGCCTTGTCAATGTTGCCGCTCAACAATGCCACTTGTTCCCATCCTCCTGCCACCGCTGGCCATGCCCCCTGTGGGTCATCCCCCAATCCCAACTGGTTCCCCTTTGCCCAGCCTGAGGGGGGTGGCGGCATGGAACAACAGCAGCACCACCACTTTAGCCGCCACTGCCGCTGATCTATGCGAATTGCGCTCTTTCGCACTTGCGCAAATCGTGCGGCAGGCGAAAAAAAACCCACCCAGAAATCAGGCTGGTGTGGCTGCGCATGCCGTGCTCAACCCAACAGCACCACAACCGGAGCAAACTCCCGCAACCACCCCCCTCCAACACTGGGATAATCCTCACAACGTGTGCACCATGAGGCGTCACACCTAAACAGGAAAATCCAGATTCACCCCTCCTCAACCACGGAACACCTGGTAGGCCTAGCAAGGCCCCAAGTCTCTGTTAAAATTGCAATGTAGATTAAGTGCTGATCATTTGAAATGAGAGAAAGTGGGTTTTAAATGGTTGAGAGTTTTGTAGGGGTGAAGCAGTATCTTGGATTTTAAGCACAGTGCTGCCATAAGCCAGATGAGATCAGAATGCCCTGCTAAATCTGATTATGTACCGTGCTTATTAAAGAGCAACCTCTTATTTTTCTAATATCTGAAGCTAGGCAGTCCCTTCATTAGAATTTACCCAAATGCCACATTGATTGTGCAAACGTCTTTAGATCCTAGGATGCTGAGCTCATCAGGCTACGTGGTATTAAAAGCAAAGGGATGATAATGGGGGAGAGGGAGGGAATCAGAGTAGTTCTGAACTTTTGGCCATGAGGTCTGCAGAACAGACTCAGTTACAAAAAAAGGGATAGCATAGTGAATGACTTACTGGTAAGGATTGCAGGTATTAAGATGACATCAAGCATTCTAGTGCATTTCTGAAAACATAAAGGCCAGCTGCAGCTCAGAATTATCTCTCTCCTTGGACAAAATACACAGTCCCAGATCAGATAGAGCAGGAATAAAAGAAAACTTGACAGTATTTATATTATTAAAAGTCAGTTGAAATAAATTGTGTAGTATTGTGCAGCTGTTGGCGGGTATGCAGCCCTTTGAATGTAAAGTTGCTCTTCAAGTCTACTGAGGTCAGTGACGGCAACCAGCTGTACAGCTATATATGTGTGAGATATACTGTACTATTCTACTATTTGAAGATGTACAGCCATGCATTCTTAGTTAAGGTACAAAAGGGAAAAAAAACAGGTTCCACCATTGAAAAGAGGAATAAGGGCTGGTTGTTCATTCTAACCTTAATAAAACCAAAACAGTTTTAGTAATCTTTCTGTAACTTAAACATGCCAGAAAAAAATCCTATTTAACACACACTAAAAATTTCAGGAAGATTGGTTAAAGATTGAGGAAGTACAGTTAGGAGGGAAAAAACACTGTCACACAAAAGTGTTTCTGAAAAAGTATGGGCAACCATTTTTGCCTTGCTGTGGTGGGCCCACAAAAGTCACCACATATTAACAATTTCCATTTCTGTGTTCCATTCCTACTCTACATGGTAAAATGGGATTTCATTTTTTAAAAAATCCAGTTTACTTATTTTTTAAAAATGTTTTAATTGCTAATAAAATCCTAAGGAAGCTCATAATGTGGCACTCAGAATGTTGAGGGTGGGGGGAGGAGGGGATATCTGACATCTGGAGTAAAAACAGCAACAGCAGCTGTCAATTTCTGGAACCTCTCTCTGAGTGTGTGCATGTGTGTTCATGGTCAAGAATACCCCTCAGTGCAACCAGACCCTACCACATCGAATCTATGGTATTGAATGGGAATGAAACTTTAGTTCATAGGCAGACCTGGCTTTCCTTGAAGAAAGATATTTTTGCTGCCTGATGTATTAAAAGAAGATTCAGTCTGGCTCTTGCCTCCCTTTGGAGAGAAGAAGAGTCCTCTTTTCTCTTTTGGAACATATTTCCCCCTTGGCTTTGAGACTATTTTGAGTAGGCATGTGCTCCGCTCCGATTAGGAGCGGAGAAGCAGTAGCGGATTGGCCTGCTCCGCCTTACCCAGAGGCGGAGTAGAAGCGGACCGCGAACCCCTAGAAGCAAGGCGAAGAGAAGCGGCCATTTTTCGGAGCTCCTCTTTCAGGCGGAGCGCTCCGATCGCCATCTTGAAAACATTTCGCCATAGGATTGCATTGCGGGAAATAATCGCGGATAACTGGGTTGTTTTTGAAGCTATCGTTCTGGAAATTCTTGTGCACAGAGAGTCGTGGATGGGGGTCATTTTGAGACTACTCTCACCTCTCTGCGTCGTGCGGGTTGCGTGCTATATTTTTTAAAAAATCGGGTCAACAAACAGGGACAGCGCGGCTCAAACGGCGGTTTTCGGCTTTTCGCCCATAGGATTGCATTGCGGGAAAGAATCGGGGATAACTGGGGGGGTTTTAAGCTATCGTTCTGAAAATTCTTGTGCACAGAGAGTCGTGGATGGGGGTCATTTTGAGACTACTCTCACCTCTCCGTGTGGTGCGGGTCGCGTGCTATATTTTTTTAAAAATCGGGTCAACAAACAGGGACAGCGCGGCTCAAATGGCGGTTTTCGGCTTTTCGCCCATAGGATTGCATTGTGGGAAAAAATCGGGGATAACTGGGGGGGGTTAAGCTATCGTTCTGAAAATGCTTGTGCACAGAGAGTCGTGGATGGGGGTCATTTTGAGACTACTCTCACCTCTCTACGTCGTGCGGGTCACCTGCTAGAATTTTTTAAAAATTGGGTCAACAAACAGTTTGGGTTTTTTTTTATTTTTGAAGCGATGACAGGCACATTCAACTCCCAATCCTGATGAGAATTGATCTCCTCATGAAGCATCCTCCAATCCCAACTTTCGAGGGGGGGGACTAAGGCAGAGTCATCCTGAGATCTTTGAGCTCTCAGCGTCTTGTGGGTTTAGCGTTCGTTAGCTGCTGCTGTGTACTTTGGAGATAGATTAGGATTTTAGCTTGGCGCGTGTGTTTGTTTGCTTCTTTCTGACTTTTTGCTTAGTTTGCTCTGTGTTTTTCCCTTACTTTGATTTAATATAAACTTTATTTTTAAATTTTGGAGTGTGTGTTTGTTTGGTTGGTTCGTTTCCCCCCTCTCCTCTCTTAAAGCCTGCTTTTGTGTAGTGCAAAAGCCACAGATTGAGCATTTTGGGGAAAGCATACACACACTTCTTGTCCCATTTCCCTACATTTAGTAATATTCTTAAACATATTATTATATTCTTATACATGGACACATGGATAAGCTATCATGGTGCCGAGTTTGAGGTTTCAAACGTGCAAATTGACGGAGCTATCGAAAGGGGTGTGAATTAGGGTTATGGGTGGTGCGTTAGAGGTTAGAGCCGTGCCAAAAATCAGGGGATGATGGGACTGCCTTGAGTCTGGGCGTCCATGTGGACACATGGATAAGCTGTCCTGGTGCCGAGTTTGAGGTTTCTAACGTGCAAATTGACGGAGCTATCCCAAGGGGTCTGAATGGGGTGCCCGATTTTCAAAAATTCGCCAAAAATCAGGGGATGATGGGATTTGCTTGAAACTTGGCGTGCGTGTGGACATGTGGATAAGCTTTCATGGTGCTGAGTTTGAGGTTTCTAACTTGAACAGAAAAAACGTTGTATAATTTTTTAGCTTTCAATGCAACCCTATGGGGGAAAAAACGGAGCTCCGATCCGGATCCGGAGCTCTGAGCGGAGCGGAGCGGAAGTGGGTGGAGCAGGGGTGGGGCGAAGCGGCCCGCTCCGAAAATGGTGGATCTGCAAGTGAAGCAGAGCGGGGGGTCCGTGCACACCCCTAATTTTGAGCTATGCTTTCCCAAGCCCAGTTTCTCTGACTGAGGCACCTGCCTGCTGAATAGCTTGATGCAGTTTTCTCCTCATATTTGGTGTTGCTCATTGTTGAGGGTTGGGCTTTACAGGACTTCTTATTTTAAAATATGTGCTGCACTCTCTGCCTGGATTATAAACCATTCATAGCTTAAGACTTCTTGTGTGACATGTTTTCATAGATTTAACAAGTTAAAAAGGGTTTTAACTGTTTTTCTGCTTATGTCTGAAAATCTATTTTCAACTGGCCTAGTAACTTGAAGAGTAAATGAGTTGGGGGTCATCAACAGTGTCTTTGCGATCAGAGGCACTGAGTAAGGGACCCCTGGAGATGATTTAGACTGACCGCAACCACATAACTAGGGTGACCATATGGAAACGAGAACAGGACTCTTGTGTTGTTGTTGTTGTTGTTGTTGTTGTTGTTGTTGTTGTTGTTATATTTATATACTGCCCCATACAATATCCATTTAAAACAACTATTCTGGGATCAGTTAAAAAATTCAGTATATGCTGTTAAATGCCTGGGAGAAGAGAAAAGAAAAGAAGAGAAAAGTTTTGACATGGCACCAAAAAGATAACAATGTTGGTGCCAGGCACCCATAACTAGGGAGATTATTCCATAATTGGGGGGCCACCACTGAAAAGGCCCTCTCTGTTTTTGCAATCCTTTGAGCTTCCCTTGGAATAGGCACACGGAGGAGGACCATAGATGTTGAGCATAGTGTACCGGTAGGTTCATGCTGGGAGAGGTGTTCCCTCAGGTATTGTGGACCTTTTAACCTTTATAGGTTAAAACCAGCACCTTGAATTGGGCTCGGAAATGTATAGGCAACCAATGCAAGCGGGCCAGAATCAGCCCGGGAGAAGAGAAAAGTCTTGACCTGGTGCTGAAAAGATAACCATGTCTGCACCTGGCAGGCTTCGTAAGGGAGATTGTTCCACAATTGAGGGGCCACCACAGAAAAGGCCCTCTCTCTTGTAGCCATCCTCTGAGTTTCCCTTGAAATAGGCTCCCAGAGGAGGACCTTGGATGTTGAGTGTAGTGTATGGGTAGGTTTATGTCAGGAGAGGCAATCTGTCAGGTATTGTGGTCCCAATTCGTGTAAGCCTTTATAGGTTAAAACCAGCACCTTGAATAGAAAAGGGAATTTCAGCAGATGTCATTTATATGCATTACAGCACCTGATGAAATTCCATCTTCATCACAGCAGTTAAAGCTGCAGGATCCAGCCTTTTTTGTATCTAGCCTATACCAGAGTGTCCACTTTGGGGCAGACCCTGTATTTGGTATGAATATAGAACAGCATTCCCCAGCCTGCTGCCCTCCAGATGTTTGAAATTACAAGTACCAGCATTCCTGACCATTGGACATGCTGACTTGTAATTATGGGAGTTGTAGTCCAATACGTTTGGAATGCACCAGGATGGGGAAGGGCTGCTCTAAAAAAGAGAGAAATAGGTGGCCCTCAATTGTTCATCATCAGTTTTCTACAACCCCACAGTCACCTCTGCATATCATATTCTCCATCCTGTCTTCATGGCTTATCTGCTTTGGGAGAATGAGAATTTCAGTTGCATTTTCTGCTTCCTTAGGGTGTGGCGTTATGGCTTGTGAACCTTTACTCCCAATTTTCCTGCTTTTTGGTGCTTTGTTGAAAGCTCTACAGTCCTAACACTGTTTTGTAAACCATAGGGTTGGGGTTTTTTTGGGGTTTTTTGCTCAACGAATTACACTGTGGCTTTTGGGGATTTTGCCTAGCAAACTGCATGAATGGCTGACCCTGTTAATGTGTGACTACCTTGTTCTTCATTAGTTGAAGATTATTAAAAGTGTTCAAAGACAGGAACTCAACAAAATATATTCCAGCTGTCAAGTTAGCAATGGCATCCATGACGGCTGCTAGGTCTAGAAGAAAAGAGACATCCCCATGAAGAAATGGCCAACGAAAAATGGAATTTTGATATGCAAGGTAGTAGGGAAGCTGGACACCTTATTCTAAAGGTTTGTTCTTTCTTTAGTTATCACCAGAACCACCCACTAACTGGATACTCAGAATGCTTTTGTCATTGTTATTTGCTGGATTTATTTAGTCCTCCCAATGATCTCTGAGGCCGTTTCGACACAAGGCTAGAAGCCTCCACCCTTACCGGAGCTTCTGTTGCCAAATTCCTTCCAGGATTAATAGGCTCCTTTATACAAAGTTTCATCTGTAGGTTTTCTTTCTATATGTTTCATTATGCAGTTACTAGATGTTCTGTATGTTTAAAATAAAGCTACTGGATGGTGCCATCATATAGGTACACTATAGTGAGTTTCCAGAAATTCACAGTGAATTTATCACATGCTGGAGTGCAATAAAATCTCTTGTTGAGAATAAAGCTGCTAAAATATTGGGGGGGGGGACTTCTGATGTATTTTATACATTTGTCTGGATTATAGCTATTCTGTTCTTATAATTCTGTCCCCCCCCCCTCTCTCCATATATATTTCTTACCCTCCTGGTTTGAAATCTTCCCTTCTGGACATGGAATGCAATCGTAGCAGCAAAATGGCTCCCCCTCCTTCATTTTCTTTTGATAACCTGGTTGGCAACTCTCAGTACACTGAGAAAGAGGCCGGGACTATAGAAAAATGGAAAAGAGAAATATAGGAGGAAGGAATACGGAGCCTGGAATCCGTAAGCTTGAGGAGGCCCTTCTATTCCTCTCCTCTTTTATCAGGCATTAAAGCTTCCAGTTGTTGCATTGCTTATTAATTGTACTGCTGACTCCCCAGTATTTTAATATTTTAATGTTTTGTTTTTAAAATATTTGTAATTCATTTTTTTAAAACAACAACAACATTGATTTAACATATTTTAAATGTTTAGTATACTGTCATTGTGTTGCTGTTGTGACTATAATTGCATTCCACCCTGCAGGCATTTACCAGTTGGGATAAATTAAATGAATAGATATAATATTTCAAAAACACTTGAACAGACTCAATGTGGCGTACTTACATTTTTCTAGTAATCATCCTAGGCATTCAAAGTTCTATTTTCCCTATGGACAATTTCTACTTTTAAAAAGAAACAGTATATTTGACCATATGCACAAAACACACGTGGAGCAATTCATCTGGAAACTCTTATATTAAGGTTTTCCAAGACACATCATTGATTTGTCCAGAGCTAGAGTGAATAGAAACAGCAGACAGAACTCCATGGACAAGGAACAACAAATTGTTTTGGTCTCTAGAATTTAACCATCTTTCTTAGTGAATAAAACATATTTTCTACAAGTCCTGACGTTCCTAAAGCTTTTAAAACATGATTTTGTTCTGACTTTATACTGTTAGTTTTACCCTACCCAGTGCCTGTTTACCCTACCCTGTGCCTGTTTGCTTTCTCTTCCCCTCCTTATTGTTTTATTATGATTTTATTAGAATGTAAGCCTATACGGCAGGGTCTTGCTATTTACTGTTTTACTCTGTACAGCACCATGTACATTGATGGTGCTATATAAATAAATAATAATAATAATAATAATAATAATAATAATAATAATAATGTACAAAGTTGCATTTGTTGTCCACTCTTGGATTTCACAGGACCTCTAATTTCTGTGAAAGTCTTGTTCAAAACATTCAAAGTATAACTATCATCTCATTAAAATTTCTTGTAGCAATTTCTTGGGAAACAAAGTTCTCAGGAGTGCAGATCCATGTTGTTCTTCATTTATTTTATCAACTCACACATTACCTTTCCTTTTTAAGTGTTTACTATTGTACAATAAAGTTATGATAGACGCAGGAACAGTTGCTCATTTCTAAAAGGGTCTATTTCCAATTAGCTGACAATTGGAGCCTACCTGATTAAACCAGCCATTCCATGTTATGGCATTTTGATCAATGGTGAATACTTGACCTTGGGGAGCCTCGGGATCCACCCTCCCCACTCTCACTCTATGAAATGACTGGTTGGAGAAGATAATCCAATTGATCACATCCAATCCAGCAACTAGCTCACCATTCTGGTTGAAGGAAACTTTGTCCCCTGCACTGTTGTTAAATGAGATCCAGTTTAGGAATGGTTGGAGCTAGAGTGAAAAAGAAAAGGCTGGGATTTAGGAAAGACTGAATTTAGGTCTTTATGGGCCAAAAAGGACAAAATTTGAAATCAGTATATAGCATCCACATCATTTTCTTATCTTTACTTTAGAGTACAGGCTCCAATCTGGATCTTAAAAGCTGAAGACAATCATGATATTGTTCTGATCCAGATCAGTCCTCTTGCACCTTCTGTAGAGCAGAAATGGATGATGGGTGGGTGAAGAGCAGAAGCTGAGTATGAATTTAAAGTAATGTCAGCTTTGAAACTCATACTAAATTCAATTGGTACCAGAAAAATAAGGCTCTGGCTGGCTTATTTTTTCAGCTGTATGAAGGCTATGGCTCTAGGATATTGGGCCCACTGTCTTTGAATACCTTTGGTGGCCAGTTGCCACATTAGTCAGTTTCTCTGGGCCATGAAGAGGATTTATGGGGGCTGGTGCGTTGAGAATGACAACACTTAAATCTTGATCTCTCATCCACTGTGTTTCAGTTGCAGCCTGTCTCCAATTTATTCTTCTCATTATTATTATTATTATTATTATTATTATTATTATTATTATTATTTATTGCATTTTTATACTGACCAACAGCCGAAGTTCCCTGGGCAGTTTTAAGAAGAATAAAGAACAATAATACATATAAAGGTATCCAGCTTACCTCTTGCAACTTTGCTATTCATATAGTCCCTATAGTGTTTACAGTATTTGAAGATCTAAGTGCTTGGTGATGGCATGGGCGTCCAGTTGATGTTTGAAGATAACAATGCCTGTAATGTTACTTAAATGCCCCCTTTACATAATGTTACTTACATGGTGTCTTCACAATTTTAACACAAAATGGCAGCTCAGTGAGGGGGGGGAGTGGCTGTGTGCCACTTACAAGGGGCCGTGGGACCACCCAGAGCCACATTACATATAGCAAGAAGGACTGGGTAGCCAGAATGTGTCCAGTGAGTGGTGCAGATGGAGATGAGTTCTTCCATCCCAAGCAATGTTGCCTCAAAATAAAGCTGTGTTCCACTGAATTTTAAATAGCAGAAATAACATCAAAGTGGGAATTGAAAAAGAAGTATTCCTCAAAAGCTAATTGAAGGAAGATCATTTTTGTAGTTAGTACTCAAAGAATCTGTAGAACCTTGAAAGATTGATGACACCTTATTTTTGTCACTGCAGCTCAATGTAGAATCTACATCGAAGAAGAAAAAACCACACACTTAGCTCAGGTTCCCCCCCCCCCCATTGGCTTGGCAGTCTTGGGTCGCCACCCAGTTTGCCCATCTTTAAGGCCAGCCCTGGAGAATGCTTTTGGAGAACTGTTAACCATATATGAGCCAGAGATTGCATGAGGGGATGCTACATGAATCAGTAAAATTAACACCCAACACTAGTCATAACATATATTCCGAAAGCACCTAGAGGAAAGCTAATTGACGGAGTGAAATAAGGACGGTTCTATTATTTCTTGTTGGGGCAAGGGAAGGAAGCTGAAAATGTTAAGAAAACTTCATGGGAGAATAAAACACAAAATACATTGCCCTGTTATATGAGGGACACGAGCCCATTACCTGCCCAAATTGTAGATTCTGGAGTTTGAATTCCACTCCATCCACCACTGCACCATGTTCAGCTCTAGAGGAGGACATGGCATGATGTAAAGCATGAGCCACTGCATAGACAGCATTGTACATGCAATAGCTGTGTCCAATTGTGCTCATTTCAAAGAATGATCCAGGAAGGCTCTCCAGCTTCTCCTCTCCTGTGCAAATGTCCCCATCCGCCTTGCCCATAGTACTATCCCAGAACACACAGCCAAAGGCCTGTTGCCAGAAATCCCTGATAAAACCATCTTCTTTAGAGCTAGAAGGGTTTCTGCTCTCAAGAAACTGCTGAAATCCTGGTAGGTCACTGGAGTGGATTCTGAAGGATATAGCACCATGGAATAATTCTACATCCCAATTCCTTTGTAGGACAAGTAAAGTGAACTCTGTCTGAGCTGTTGTTATCCATACTTTCCCTTTTATTTTTTTTGCCATGACCTCTTGTTCTGATAGATAGGAAGAGAAATAAGGAAGGAAGAGAAATAATGCTGTGGAATAAGATTCTCCATGGACTACCACAATGTTGGCTTTGCTGCCCATCACTTTATCATATATTTTCTCCCCCTGTTTAAATCCATCATTAATTTCATTGTCAAAACTTAATTTGGGGACTCTTTCTATGAAGGCAAAACAGACACCACTCTTAGAAAACAGTGGAATGACAACTTGGAGAAATCTTTCTCCATTATCATTATCCATAACACCAATCCCAATCCACAGCCACTTGAACTGGAGAAGCAAAGACAGAATCCCCTCATGCTGAAGACATTCTTGTGGAGCCAACTGGTAGAAGGGAAGACCTGGAGTTTTCGCATTCATTATGGGAGCAGGGCCATAAATGAGCTAAGGAGAGATTTTACGTAGTGGAAAAGGAAATCATATCAGCATCTTTAGAATCCTTTTATTATATATATATATATATATATATATATATATATATATATATATATATACACACACACACACACACACACACACACACACACATTTAATTGGCATCTGGTTGGGAACATAATTTTTGTTTAGATAACAGTCTGATCTAAGAGACTATTGACTAAATTTAGCTATCTAGAGTGTTCAAGGATAATGGTCTCAGTGGAAGGATGTATATAATGATAGGATGTCTCTACCAGGACATTGGGTTGCATCCAGACTTAGGCCTTAGCTAGACAAGGGGCTATCCCGGGCTGATACCCGGGATTACCCCTGTGCATCCAGATGACTCACAGGGGATCCCAGGCTCAGGCAGGGATCAACTCTCCCTTGCCTTGGGATAGTGGGCACCACTTTGGGCCCAGTTTTTCTCGTGGTCTTGGGCTGAGACTGAGACTGCGAGCGTGTGGCCCTTTGAAGTGGCTTCTCCTGACTGCGTGCGATTACTCACATGTAGAGAGGAGCTGCGCCGATCAGCAGAAGGGTGGGGAGATTGGGGGCGGGGTGAGTAAATTGGGGGCAGGGTGGGGGGAGTGGGGAAACCTTTTTTAAAAAAACCTCACCTCTGCGCACGAACATTCGTGCGCATCCAGCCCTACTCAAAAGAAACAAAAATGGCGGACGCGACAGGTCTTTTCTTGACCTCATCGCACCTGAGGTGTAGATTACGGTGAGAGCCTGTAGTTGGAGTTAAACCAATTGATTTTAATGGAACCTATAGAAATCCTGATTGGAGAACATCATTTTAACAGATCAAATTTAAATAAGACAATATCCAGTTCCAATTAATTGACAAGTAAAATATAGAGAGATATTACTGCTTCTGCTGCCACCCATTCATAGAGCTGTACGTGCATATGTCTCCACAAAATCTGGGGCCTCAGGTGATTCTGTCGAAGAATTGGGAGGATCCTGTGGGCCAAACACCATGTGGCATTATTTCCCACATTTCCCCACAGGCCACAATTACATGGAGGAGAGCTCCCATTGGATCCAGTGATTTTGTGTGTGTATATGGGGGAGGGGTTAATGACTTTTGTTCCTACCAGAATTGCAATAGAACCGAGCAATGAGGAAGTGGATTCTGCATACACAGTTATCAATACAAATGCTAGGAGTATCATACAGTATTCATGCACCATGACTATCCAATCCACAAAGCAAATAAACAGTAATAATATTCTTAGCCAGCATGTGATATTCATAAACAATGCACTCACTTCTGCCCCCAAACGACAAAATAGAACTGGAAAGGAAATGGAAGAGTGAGTTTTGTGA
Organism: Elgaria multicarinata webbii; assembly: GCF_023053635.1. NCBI lineage: Eukaryota > Metazoa > Chordata > Lepidosauria > Squamata > Anguidae > Elgaria > Elgaria multicarinata. The sequence goes on along the minus strand of NC_086181.1, from coordinate 26,414,819 downwards.
TGTATTCTCATGCTCGCCAAATAACCTACCTGTGGAGTCTTATAGGTATCCAAGATGTTTGCCACATATAGGGAGATTTCAGCATCCAGTCCCCCAATAACTGCAGTTAGTGTATTCTGGATATCACAAACATAGTTAGGGACAACGTTTTCCAGTGTAGTCAACAGTAGCATTGTGGCATGATAGGTCTTCCTTGCATTGTCACAGCTATCATAAATGTGGAAGCCCAAGGTGACATTGGGTAAGATCTGAGGGTTTTCATTGATTTCCTTTACTGCAAATGCCAAGGCCAGGATGTGCTGGTAATGCTTAGGAAGTACCCTACAACAAAAGTTGCATTCTGTAATGGCAGGGTATTCCACACATACATTAATTATCACCACTGTGCTCCAAATCATTAGTTATATTACAGGATTTAAATGCAACCCTTCTTCTACCCTTAAGTCTAAGGTGACCTATGCTAAGAAGAAAACCAAACTATATCAGTGCTCATCTTCAGCACACCACTGCCCTTACCATTTCTGGGGAAGTTATCTTTTAATAGAAAGATTTGTAATGTAAAGCAACATCTTTTGAATTTGCTCTTCAACAGCTACAGATATACACTGGGTTACATCTGCATTTAGTCATACTTGTAGTAGATCTATTGAAATCAATGGCACAAGTTAGACATGCTTTTTGTCAAACATGACATTCCTAAGCATGGTTGATATCAATTGTCTCACCTGCAGTATTTATGGCTATAACTAGATACAAGTGACCAAGGCCTTATCTACACCAAGCAGGATATTGTACTATGAAAATTTTATGAAAATGGTATACAAAAGGCAGGAGCCACATTACTGCTTTATTTATTGGGGCCCATTGACTCATACCATATTCCACTTTCATACCGCTATATCCTGCTTGGTGTGGCTCCTGCCTTTTATATAGTGCTTTCATACCACTTCCATAGTGCAATATCCTGCTTGGTGTAGATGAGGCCTAACTCTAGTTTCAGTCATATTGTACAATACTACCTTTATCTTCTGTTATCTGCTAAATGCAGTACTATTGTATCAGAGTAATCTGAGACAATGATTAAATCGAACAGAATAAAAGCGAACAATAGATTGGATCCTGATGTACTCAGATTAGACCCAATGAAATGAGTGGGACTGAAATCACTCATGACTAACTTGAGTTCCATTAATATATTTTTTATGGATCACTTGACAATGATAAATTAGGTCTGAATATATTAATCATTCTTTGCTTCACCAAATAAAGTTGCTGAGAAATTTTTTAAAAAGATAAAATATCCAAATACAAGTCACGTAACAAGGGAGATTGTTTTCTTCAAAATTCCCTTAATTCGTGGTATATATTGGAATTGGTTATAGCTAACTGAAAACCATTTTAATTAGGAATACCCAAGGAATCAGAAGAGCACATTGCATAGGCCTGAAGTGAAGAGAAGGATCTACACTACTGCTTTAAAATGGTTTATAACAGTTTTGATAACTGTTGGTGCCCATGTCACTCTCCATATACAGTTTTCAAAATGTTTCAAAGTGTTTTATCTTGCTTGGTGTAGATCTGGTGAAGGTCTCCGAAAGAAATAACACAGGTGTTCTGCCTAATTATAGCTATTGCAGAATCCTTTCCCTTTTGAAATAGAAGTGGGAGTGACTGCAGAATACAATGAAGTGACCCACTTCATCAAAGCACAGTGGTAATTTGATTCAGCGACATAAAGAACCAATTTAAAGTCCAAGCACTCACATCCAAAGTTGTTTTTTATATCTGTTTCTATTGCCATAGATGCATTTGGAACACATTGTGGGATGTGCAAAGAGCTCCTAAATCTGTAACTTGACCACCATTAAAAACTGAAAACAACCCCTTAATCTGTATAGCAGATCTTTAAGAGAAACAAAAATTTATCTGTGAATTCATATTTTTAATAGCTGCTAGAACAACCTTCACCATTCCTAAAGCATAATCCAGTAAGCCCCTTTTCTGTAGCTTTATGACTCTCTTCTACTCTGATTGTTCTGATTGGCACCATAAATGGAATTTACAACAGTCCTTACATAAGTTCATCTGATGATGCCTGATGGGGTTCTTCAGTGAAGGCTGTTGGACTGGAGACAAAGAGACCATAAGTAGCAATGTCACCAATGATGAGGTCTCCTGGCTGATGATACTTGTGAAGCGGAGGGTGAGGATTTCTAACCCTACAGTTGTCAAAGTTTGCCTTGCATCCCATGCAAGCAAGCAGTACCAGAAACAAGTCAACCATGGTATAGTAGTAGTAATATACTAGTAGTTTATTTTATTGCATTGACCATCAGTCATTCGCAAAATAGTTTCCCCCTTCTTATCCAAGATCCTCTCCCTAGCTCTTACTGTTACTGGTCATATTTATTACATTCTTTGGTATTAGTTTTCTAAGTGTTTACTGGAACTTCACAGGGGATTTGAGAGGCAGCAGAATTAATCACTACCCTTTAGATAATTTAAGAGGAGACTAATTTCAAAATAATTACTGATGAAAGCCTATTTGTCAAATCTGAACAATAATCAAACCACTATAGAATAGAAAGTGAGGGACCATATGGCTTCAGTTTGGCATGGCTCACAGAATTTATTTTTTTACTTATAAAATTTATAGCAGAAATAATATAGTCTTGTCTGGAATCGGAGACAAAATTCACATGTTTGCTGATAGGACTGACCATCCTGAGAAGAAGATCTTGATTGATTTAGCCTGCAAACCTATATCAGTATATAAGTCCTGTTGATCCCAAAAGAACTTACTTCAGGGTAGGCACACAAAAAGGTTATATTGTTAATCTGTGGGTGAAAAATACAATCTTTATGTGCAGTCCTATGCATGTTTACTCAGAAGTAAGACCCATAGTTTTACTGTGGCTTTCCCAAACAAGGTCTTTAGGATTACAACCTTAGATAACCCACAGAAAAAAATGTTTCATAATAAGCTGGAAGCTAGACAACAATGAGCTGGAACTTAAGAAAACTAGCCTTACAGTATTTCAAAATGTAGTGCAAAAGTAAATTCTGGAAATATGACATAGGCCAGGAAATAGGGCACCTTTAAAATAATGCTTTTTGCAAGTGTGTCAAATAGAAATCTTTTGCTCAGTTATCGTTTCACTTTGGAAATAACTTCTTACACTGGAAATGTGTATCCTTTTAATAACATACAAGCTCAGGTGTGGCAGCGGATGTGATCTCAAAACCGCCCTGTGATCCAATCTGAAAGAAATATATTAATCTCTCAAGTAAAATCTGGAAAGTTCCCAGGACCAGATGTAGTTATTCCTGAACTCTTAAAAGACAATGCTACATGTTGAGCACCTTTATTAGCAGTCCTCTTTACAAACTTTAATAGGACTGCTCAATTGCCAGATAACTGGTCTCAAGCTATTATAATTACTATATATAAGAAAGGAGATAGAAACGAACCTTCTAAATATCAGCCAGTCTACTTCCAGTAGTAGGTCAATTATATGCCTGTAACCTTAATAATAAAGTGGTGCAGTGTATCGAAGATGAAAATATCATAGGAGATGAGCAGCCAGGGTTTAGAAGAGGTAGATCAATACTTGACAATTGAGCATCATCAGATGGGGGATCTTTGCATTTCCTGACGATCGCTATGGCCTCCTGTGCATAATAACGCTGACCTCTTTACATGGGGAGAGAAATAGGAAGCGGCAATGAACATGTGGCCCATTCAGTGGGTGTTTTTATTGCTCTGCTTTTCCTGAACAGCAGGAAATGGTGGCAATATTAGTTTTAAAAAATATGTTGGATTTTCCGGGTTTTTTTTTTTTTTTTGGTGACAGAAAAAAGAGCGGAAGGAGAGGGAGACACATGGGAGGAGGACAGCATCGTCCAATGTTTGCATGAAAAACCATGAGTGGGCAGAAATGAGTTTGTGATAACACACTCATCTGATGGCTCTCATTGTCTGGGTTTAAGCCAAAATATACACAAGATCTCCCAGTAATGATTTATATGCTGCTTCTATAGAACATTACTAAACTGCCCCTCATCTATACGACAGCGGGATTGCTCCTCATTAAATATAAAATCATTTTTCCATTGATTCGAATATAAGTAAAGAGCTTCACTCTGCAGAAGCAAATGCAATTTATCTCCTGTATTTTTTTGTAGTGCAGTTATAAATGGCCACGTGCGCATTGTCGCATTATGAGATATACGATCCTACTGAGGCAAGTGAAGTAACACAGTTTTTATGCGGAACTCCGCAGATTGATATAACAACTGAACAGTGTGTGTGTGTGGGGGGGAGGAACGAGGCTGCAGAGGAAGATGGCAGCATGTTTCTGCCTCTTTGTTTATGCGGTGCTCCATAGTATCAGATAGTTCAACCTAAACACAGCGTGAAGAAATGAGCCAACTGATAGTTTGGAACGCGGGAATTCAGCCAATGATGTTCTCCTACCCTCAAAGCTCCATCCACCTGTCAAAATGTGAGCTAACCCATCCAACAACACATAACCATAATGCGGAGCAAACTCGGACATGAACGAAAAGTCTTGGTAAATCGCTGATGTGCACATTATCGGGTTTAAAAATCGATGTTATTGTGAACAGACAGCTGACTCGTGTGTCCTAAAATGATAGTATGTGCAGCTACATGGGGTTAAACAAGCCATATAGACAAGCCCCTGGTAAGTGGTCTAAATCATTTTCTTTTCTTTTTCTTTTTTAAAGATTAAATAAAGTTACATTGATGACATTGGAACAAGAGTGGTAGTTGTTTCTTCATGATGAATACCTATACTTGCAAGAATATATTTGGCAGAACCTTCCATTGTTGATAAATCAGTTAAACTGTCCATAAGCTTTTTGTAGAAATCCACTTTATACTCATTGGGAGCGTAAACGCCCCAGGAAGGAAAGGAAAGGAACCTCTTGTGCAAACACTTGAGTCATTGCTGACTCCTAGAGGGACACCTGCTTTCGCTGACATTTTCTTGGCAGACTTTGTAGCGGGGTGGTTTGCCATTGCCTTCCCCAGTCGCGGGTACCTTCCCCCCAGCTAGCTGGGTACTCATTTTACCGACCTCGGAAGGATGGAAGGCTGAGTCGACCTGAGCCGGCTGCCTGAGAACCAGCTTTCGCTGGGATCGAACTCAGGCCATGGGGAGAGTTTTGGCTTATAGATCCATTTATATTGACTTTTACTCCTACAAATCAACCTTGTTCATTGGAGAGTACTAATTCCAGTTTTAGATGCGGTTGGATGTATAAGGCTAGTCCATTTTTCTTTTTCATATTTGCCCTCTTTTGTATTGGTCTATACCAGAGTGACCAGTATTGTGTGGACCCAGTATTTGGTAAGAATGTAGAATAGTGTTGCCTTACATGCTGGCCTCCAGATGGTTGAGATTACAAGTCCCAGCATTCCTGACCACTGGACATAGTAACTTGTAGTAACGGGACTTGTAGTGCAACACCTTTGGAGAGCACCAGGTTGGGGAAGGGCTGCTCTAAAAAGTGAGAGAAGTGGGCAGCCCTAAATTGTTCATCGTCAGTTTTCCACAACCGCACAGTCATCTCAGAATATCATATTCTCCAATCCAGTCCTCATGGCTTATCTACTTAGGGGAATGAGAATTTCACTTACATTTCCTGCCTCCTTAAGAAGGATGTGGTGTTAAAGCTTGTGAGCATTAACTTACAATTTCCTTGCTTTTTGGTGCTTGGTTGAAAACTGTAGAGCCTTAACATTGTTTTGTAAACTGTAGGGTTTTTTTCTTCAATGAATTACACTGTGGCTTTTGGGGATTTTGCCTAGCAAACTGCCTGAATGTCTGAGCCTGTTAATGTGTGACTACCTTGTTCTTCATTAGTTGAAGCTTATTAACAGTGTTTAAAGACAGGGGAAGCAAAATATATTCCAGCTGTCAAGTTGACAATGACAGGAATGATGGTTGCTAGGTCTAAAAGAAAAGGGACTTCCCCATGAAGCAATGCCCAAAGAAAAATGCAATTTTGATATGCCTTGTAGTATGGACTTTGGACACCATATTTGAAAGGTGTGTTAACTATTTAATTATCACCAGAACCACCCACAGAATGCTTTTGTCATTGCTATTTGCTGGATTTATTTAGTCCTCCCAATAGTCTCCGAGGCCATTTCTACACAAGGCTAGAAGCCTCCACCCTTCTGCCACCAAATTCCTTTCAAGATTAACAGGCTCCTTTTCATAAAGTTTCAGTTGTGGATTTTCTTTCTATATGTTTCATTATAAAGCCACTAGATATTCTATATGCTTTATTATGCAGTCACTGTGTGGCACAGTCATATAGGTGTTAGATAGCGAGTTTACAGAAATTCACAGGAAATATATCATGTCAGAGTGCAAAACCCCCCCCCTCTAATTGTGTGTTCTGTGTTGAGAATAAAGCTGCTAAAATATTTTTAAAAATTCTGATGTATGGATTATTTCATATGTTACTCTGGATTATAGCTATTCTGTTCTTATATTTCTGTTCATTCTCTCTCTCTCTCTCTCTCTCTCTCTCTCTCTCTCTCTCTCTCTCTCTCTCTCTTTCTTACCCTCCTGGTTTGAAATCTTCCCTTCTGGACATGAGATGCAATCATAACAGCAAAATGGCTCCCCCTCCTTCATTTTCTTATGCAAACCAGGTTGGCAACTCTCAGTACACTGAGAAAGAGGCTGAGACTAATTGAAAAATGGAAAAGAAAAAAAAGTATGGAACAAATACAGAGCTTGGAATCCATAAGCTTTGAGGCTTTTCTGTATTTTACCAAAGAGCCTCTGGGCCCAATTCCTCTTTAATCAGGCATTAAAGTTCGCAATTGTTGCATCATGTATTAATTTTACTGCTTCCTTCCCAGTGTTTTTAATATTGTAAATTCTTTTTTTTTTAAAAAAAAAAAAAACCCATCAATTTAACATATTTCAAATGTTTGGTTTACTGTCATTCTGATGCTGTTGTTGAGTATCATATAAACTAAATTAATAAAGACATAAGATTTCAGAAATTCTTGAATATGCACAATGAGGAGTGCTTACATTTTTCTAGTGATCTACCTAGGCATTTTCACCATCTTTCTCAGTGAATAAAACACATGGTGTACAAGCACTGTCATTTAGTCTGGGATATAGCATTCTACAATTGCTCTCCACTCTTGCTTTTTGCAGGACCTCTAATTTCTGGGAAAGACTTGTTCAAAACATTCAAAATATAACTATCACCTCATTAAAATTTCTTGCAGCAATTCTTCTGTAAACGAAGTTATTGGGAGAGCAGAACCATGTGGCCCATCATTTATTTCATCAACTCACACATTATCTTTCCTTAGGAAGTGTTTGTTATTGTACAAGAACGTTATGATAGACATCAGGACAGTTACTCATTTCTAAAAGGGTCTCTTTCCAATTAACGGACATTTAAAGCCTACCTGATTAAACCAGCCGTGCCATGATATGGCCTCCTCATCTATGGCAAATACTTGACCCAGGGGAGCCTCAGGATCCATCCTCCCCACTCTCATCCTATGAAATGAATGGTTGGAGAAGATAATCCAATTGATCACATCCAATCCAGCAACTAGTTCCCCATTCTGGTTGAAAGAAACTTTTCCCCCTGCACTGTTGTTAAATGAGACCCATTTTAGAAATGGTTGAAGCTAGAGTGAAAAAGAAAAGGCAAGGATTTAGAAAAGACTGAATTTAGGTCTTCATGGGCCAAAAGGGACATAACTTTAAATCAGTATCTAGCATCCACATCATTTTCTCTTTACTTTAGAGTAAATGCTCCAATTTGGATCTTAAAAGCTGCCTACCATTGTGTTATGATTCTGATCTATATCTGTTCTTCTGCACCTTCTGTAGAGCTGAAATGGGGATGGGTGGGTGAAGGCCAGCATCTGGATATGTATTTAAAGTAATGTCCACTTTGAAACTCTGGGCTCCATTACACCAGCAATTTATTGCACACTCCCAATGCCTGGTATGCAGTTTCTCAGCCTGGTACCCATATGACGTCGTCCATGTCCTGCATTTATTTCAGCTCTTACTCCCCATGTTTCATTTCTTTTGGAGCTCAGAAAGTCTGGATTATTTTCCACCCCTGCGAAATAAATGCTATCCTCCCTCCCATGTATCTCTGTGGTTGCATTCTATCAATCATCCCATTCTTTGGTGTGTGTGTGTGTGTGTGTGTGTGTCTAAGGGTGGTCTCACTAACAAAAGAGGACAGTGCGATTCTCCACTCAACCATGAAGGAGGAGGGAGAGAGGTCACATTTAACTCTATGTTCTTAATCCTGAGTACAATGTGGAAAGGATCCAAACATCAAAGGACTGTCTGAGTATAATGAATAAGTCAAAAAAAGGTTCTACTGTGATGTAAATGAATGTGTATTCAATTGCAATGACACCATTAGATTTACCAACTCCCTTTTTACAAATACATGATCAGAGTATCATTAACACTTCAAAAAGGTGCAGATAAGTATAACACCACAATTAACATAGAGATACACATACATATATCTTATTGTATACAGTAAATGAAGATACAATATGATAGACTTTTACTACCAGCAGCCCACCAATCAATAGTTGTGCAATACAGGTGGTGAACCTAATTGTTCAACCTGGATGATTTACTTGAATGCTGACATACTGGATATAGATTTATGTGATTTATTTTTTTTTATGCAGTGTTGATAGTATGTGATCATTGTTTCATATTGTTGTATCTTCATCGACTGTATACATTAAGATATATGTATGTGTATCTGCACCTTTTTGAAGTGTTAATGATACTCTGATCACGTATTTGTAAAAGAGGAGTTGCTAAATCTAATGGTGTCATTGCAATTGAATACACATTCATTTACATCACAGTAGAACCTTTTATTGACTTATTCATTATACTCAGACAGTCCTTTGATGTTTGGATCCTTTTCACAGAATTTTCACAGTAGGGTTCCTCTCTTTTTTTCTTAATCCTGAGTAGGCATGACCAGGGGTACATTTTCACCTTAAAAGAAATGTGGAAAATGCACCACCCTTGCCCACTGCCCCCTCATTTTTAACGCTCAAAAGATCAAAATTGGCATTGTGATAGCTCTTAAGTATAGTTTTCAGCATGGTTAGTTTAAATGAGATTGGCCCATCCCTTGATTTTTTAGGATTTTAGGATGCTTCATCAATTGATCATGATCGGAAGTTGCATCTGCCTCTCAGTGCTTCAAAAAAAGGTACCCCTCCCGCTTTTTTTATCCTATTTTTTTAAAAAAATATAGCAAGCAAACCGCAGCACGCAAAGTGCTGAAAATAGGCACAAATGACCCCCACCCACGACTCTCTAAGCACATTCAGTTTCAAGGAGGTAGCTTGAAAAACAAAAAAAGTTATCCGCTAATCTTTTCCACAATGCAATCCTATTGGGAAAATATCCAAAATGGCGGGCAGAGCGCTCCATGAAAAGAGGAGCGATTCAGTTGTGGTCGCTTCTCTTCTCCATGCTCAGCTTGCCCCCTGATCCACTTCTCCTCCACCTGTACCAGAGGCGGATCACCCCGCTTCACTGTTGCTTCTCCGAATTGAAGAGAAGTGGATCACAGCCCTATTAAATAACAAACAAACAAAAATGTTATGAATTAGACATGTGATTTTTCTCAATTTACTGGGACAGCAAAAACATTTCAACCCTGTCTCAATAAATCAACATCAACCAATAGCCCTGAGTTCCTAGAATATTTCTTCACAATCCTGCACTGCCTTGCTTCTGTGATGCTCCTCACCAGGAATGCTTTATGTCTGCTATGTCCCTGAGGGACCAGTAACAGAGGCTCAATGAAACCATAGTGGCCTTCCTAGGATTCTAATGATACAGAGGTTTCCATTTCAGGACAAGAGCAAGGTTGAAGAGAAGAAGACACCATTAAAAGTTGTCAAAAGGTCGGAAGTAGGTTAATTTTGTAAAGATCATTGACAGCGATTTCCTGTGCACAACTAGGTCCTTCCCTTGCCTTCCACTTTGTCCAATGTCACCTGGTTGATGTAGTCACAGTGATAGTTTTTGGGACACAGAACGACTTTGCCTGCATTAGGATGTACAGCTGCCTCGCTAAAGTGAGTCCCATAGACAGCAGTGACTATGTCCTCATTAATAAGGCATGAGGCTGGGACCTTAGAATCATAGAATCGTAGAATAGCAGAGTTGGAAGGGGCCTACAAGGCCATTGAGTCCAACCCCCTGCTCAATGCAGGAATCCACCCTAAAGCATCCTTGACAGATGCTTGTCCAGCTGCCTCTTGAAGGCCTCTAGTATGGGAGAGCCCACAACCTCCCTAAGTAACTGATTCCATTGTTGTACTGCTCTAACAGTCAGGAAGTTTTTCCTGATGTCCAGCTGGAATCTGGCTTCCTTTAACTTGAGCCCATTATTCCATGTCCTGCACTCTGGGAGGATCGAGAAGAGATCCTGGCCATCCTCTGTGTGACAACCTTTTAAGTATTTGAAGAGTGCTATCATGTCTCACTTCAGTCTTCTCTTCTCCAGGCTAAACATGCCCAGTTCTTTCAGTCTCTCTTCATATGGCTTTGTTTCCAGATCCCTGATCAACCTGTCGCCCTCCTTTGAACACGCTCCAGCTTGTCTGCATCATTCTTGAATTGTGGAGCCCAGAACTGGACGCAATACTCTAGATGAGGTCTAACCAGGGCCAAATAGAGAGGAACCTTGATCATGTCTTCTCCAAAAGCTGGGAATTATCCTGTGGTACCATTGCCAAAAATCAGAAGGTAGGCAGAAAATTCAGATTCACCCTATGGGTTGCACATGTAAAGAATAAGCTTGCTTTTGATGACATTGGATTGGATTTCTTGTCTGACTGGGCAGTGATGGTGGGATGGGCACTGCATGGGATGACAGTCAAGGTCTGTCTAAAGTCACTGTCTAACACAATACTCTTTCCATTGAATGGTGTTTCATTTCTGCTGAGCTCCTTCAGCAGCCTGTCTATTCAGTCAGTAGTGAAGGCAGTTAGGCATCAATACTTCATCCCAGATGACAATGTCATCTGGTTTGAGATACTGACTGGTGTAAGGCCAGCCAGAGTTTCACTGTCATCAAAAGGCTGATGGGTCACCTGCATATGCACGCTTCTCAAGGCAGGTGTGGAAGCATCCAGGCCAGAGCGCAAAGCTTCTTTTCTTAATATTTTTTTTTGAAGCAAATGTTCCATGCATCCTTATATAACAATTTTACTTGTAGTTCCTAGGGGAACTCTTTTTGAGAATATCAATATGGCGATATGTATTTTGTTCCCATTTAATTTATTTTTTCTTACTTCGCACCTTGCAATTAACATATACACATTTCATGCAAATGCGTGTCCTCTTTTGTCCTCTTTTTTTGGTGAAGCATTCCTACTCAGAAATGGGCTGGAACTCAGTACTAGAGTTCATTTCTATTCCTTTCTGTTAGTTTTTATTGTCCTTTATCTTCAGTTTTGTAAGCAAAGTTGTTCCTGCTTTGGCATCTTATGAGAAAGGAATCTTTGCTCACAAGAGTTGCTCCTCTTCATTATTGAAACTCTTCCTTGAAACTTTTTTTGGTGCTGGCTTTCTGGGCTGTAAACTGGCCTTCTAGGCTTGGAAACTTGGTTGTTGTTGCTGTTTTTTTAATCCCATAGGAGTTTCCAGGGCCAGCTCCAGCATGAGGCAGAGTGAAGTGACTGCCTCAGGCAGCAGATGCTGGGGGACTTTCATTAAATTGCTGCATTAAATCTCTAATATATCTATAACATGCCTTATCTTTTCTCTAAAAATCATAAATTTGCCCAGGATGGTTAGCAAACGGGAAAGATTGATGAGGATCTCTCTACCTTATGAAATCATCATTGTACACACCAGACTTCTCCAACCTAATACCCCATAAATGTGGTGGTTTATCCATCCACCAGTAAATTAACTCAAATTGATTTCTAAGCATGTATCCAGCCCTACATGTAATAGTTCACAACAATTGCTCCAAAAGTCTGTTTGTCAGGATATCCCAGTAGAAAAATATTTCAGAGGCTATTTTTTGTTTTTTATTAATTTTCAAAATATGTACAAAGAAAAACATACAAACAATTTTCATTGTTGACTACTGGCAGAAGGTTGTGCATTTAGCATATTTTATCCATTTCTTTACAGGTGTAGGAGTAGAATCTATTAATTAATTGGAGATCATGTAATTCTTCATAACTGTACATTGTAATTAGTCTGTCCCATAGTTTCAAAAAGGACTGTGACAAGTTCTGCTGCACATGTCCTTGAGTTGTAAATAATATAAAGTCATGTCGTATATAGTAGAAATAAGGAGTCTTAGCTTTGCCTTTAGCTAATTTGAGTTGATGTGTCAACTTTTCTGCCGTAGCTATTTGCCACAGTTCCATATACCAAAATTTTAAAGTTAATAATTTCTCAGTTTTCCAATTTCTAGCAATTACCCTTGGAGCAGCCATCAACATGAATACTATTAATTCTTTAGACTAAACATTTCCACTTTGTTCCTTCCAGATTGTTAGTAATGCTAAAGCTGGTTTAACATTTATAATTTGATGGGTGATCTTTCCCATTTCTGTGAAAATCATATTCCAAAACTGTGACACTATAGGATAGGACCATTGCATATGAAAACATGAACCTGGCTGGTTACATTTTCTCCAGCATTTTATATTACCTGTATTCATTATTCTTGCTAGTTGTATTGGTGACATAAACCATCAATGTAACAGTTTTAAAGAGTTCTCCCTGAGTGTTGTTCAGTTGTACAGTTTTCTTTGACTGAGTTGTCCAAATTTTATTCCATATATTTTGCAGGGCTATACCTAATTCTGAGTTTGAGGAGAACCAGGAGAAAGGATGGTTCATTAAGGGAAATGGAGGGTTGGATTTATAAAGATACAGTTTGCCTGAAGTCAAAGTCACATAGCCTAGCTACAGTTATCCATGCTCTGATAACCTCTCGTTTGGATTACTGCAATGCGTTATACGTGGGGCTGCTTTTGAAAATGGTCCAGAAGCTTCAGCTGGTACAAAACAGGGCAGCCCGTTTACTAATAGGGACTGGCCGGTGAGATCACATTACGCCAGTCCTTTTGCAACTTCATTGGCTGCCAGTCCAGGTCCGGGCCCGATTCAAAGTGCTGGTATTGACATTTAAAGCCCTAAACGGTTTGGGGCCAGGTTATTTGAAGGAACGCCTCCTCCCATATGTACCTGCCCGGACCTTAAGATATCTACAGGGGCCCTTCTCCGTGAGCCCCTGCCAAAAGAAGTGAGGCAGGTGGCTACTAGGAGGAGGGCTTTCTCTGCTGTGGCACCCCAGCTGTGGAATGAGCTCCCCAGAGAGGTCTGCCTGGTGCCTACACTGTACTCCTTTCGTCGCCAGCTGAAGACCTTTTTATTCTCTCAGTATTTTAACACTTAATTTTAACTTAAATTTAAATTTTACTGTTTTAACTCTGTATTTTAATCTTATATCAATTTTGCTGCGTGGTTTTATCCTGGTTGTGCTTTTTATACTGTATTTTGTAGTTGTGCTTTTAACCTGTTGGTTGTTTTTATTATGGTTTTAATTTTTGTGAACCGCCCAGAGAGCTTCGGCTATTGGGCGGTATAAAAATGTAGTAAATAAATAAATAAGTCTGATTCATTTTTCTGAATTAATATTTCAGTATGGGAAAATTTGGAGACCTGTGAGGAAGATTTATATAACAATAACAGCAAGGGAAACTGACAATTTTTCTATGTGAGAGTTTTCACACATGCACACTATTGCAAAAAAGCACACATCTTGATCTGAATGAAAATATAACCTAGAACTAATGTCCATCGAAGCCAAAAATGGGTGATTTTATCCATCCCTACCTAGAGCCGGGTATATTTCAGAATTTCTTTCTGATTAGTTGTCCCTTGTTGTTCAACTCAGGCCTCAACACAATAATGAAACATTTAGGCAAAAAGATACAACCCAGCAACCCAGCACTTGAGGCTATGATAGAAAAGATCTCCACGGCTACCATGTCTTTTCCCTTGGTGCTTAGGTAGGTGGGAACAAAGGATAACCACACACTGCAAAAGACCAACATGCTGAAAGTGATAAACTTGGCTTCGTTGAAACTGTCAGGCAACTTCCTGGCAAGGAAAGCTACTGTCAAGCTCAACATTGCCAGGAAGCCCATGTAGCCCAGGACACAGTAAAACAGCGTCTCGGACCCATCATTACATTCCAGTATAATTTCCTCAGTTCCTGAATGCATGTCCTCATCTGGGAATGGGGCAGAGGTTGCCAGCCACCCAGTACAGATGCCTACTTGGTTGAGGGAGCAGGAAACCACAATGGAGCTGGCCAGCTCCTTCCCCAACCACTTCCTGATCCTGGATCCAGGCCTGGTGGCCATAAAAGCCAGAACTACCATGATGGTTTTTGCCAGCACACATGAAACAGCCACTGAGAAGATGAGGCCAAAGGCTGTTTGGCGGAGGAGACATGTCACCTCCTGAGGACGACCAATGAATAGCAATGCACAAAGGAAGCAGAGCAGGAGGGAGATGAGGAGAGTGTAGGTTAGGTCCCGGTTATTGGCTATGATTATGGGAGTATTGTGGTGCTTTATAAATGTTCCCAGCACCAGAGCTGTGATAAAAGAAAAGGAAAGAGCAAATGAGGCTAAACTGAGCCCCAAAGGTTCTCTATAAGACAAGAAAGTTACTCTCTTCGGGATACAGAAATCTTTCTTTATGCTTGGATAGTCTTTGGCTGAACATTCCATACAGTCATTTGCATCTGAAAAAAGAAAAGAGGTGGTCTTCAATTCACACACAAACACACTTAAATATGCTATAAATATATTTCAAAACTCCACTTCTCACACACATCCAAACATTTTCTATGGAAATCAGTGGATATTGTTTCTACTCATGATATGAAATATGGAAGGGGCTGGTTTAAAGGTGTGGTCTGCTTCAGATGATCATGATGGGGGTAAATAAGCCACAGTGGCTTATTTCCCCTATTGCACATGTCGGTCACTTCCTTGGAATGACTTGCCAGGTCATTAAAACTCAGCAACAGGTGGCATATTGCTGTGGTTAACATGCCAATCCAGGACACTAAAACAGCCCATGAGTTCTGAGTGGTTTGTTAACCACAGCAGCAAGCCACTATCACTGTGTTTGCACAATGTGGCAAGCTGCAATGATGGCAAGGGTAATGATGCAAATTCTGCTGGAATGAGAACGGCATGCTAAGCAGGGGAAATTTGCCACTCTGACTTATTCCCCCAACCATGATTGTGTGAACTGGACTTTTGTCTTGTGCTTTAAGGATGGAAATAAGCCAGCTGAGACAGTAAAGCCATGCTCCACATCCCTAACAACTTTCACAACCAATGTTTAAGAACTTGGGGGAGGTTGAGGTGGTTTGATTGGCAAAACTGTCTACAGCTTTCATGTTGGAATGGAGGGAAGAGAAAATGAAGGCAGGCAGGCAGGCAGGCAGGCAGGCAGGACCCTTCTAGAACCTTCTAGAGCCAGAAGGGTACTGGGCAGGCTTCTGTGATTGGTGATATCAACCAGCTACTCAGTAACCATTCATTTCCATAGTGATTATAGCAGCATCTTCCAAGTCCTGTTCTCAACCAATTTATATGAGTGAGATATTCCCTTCTTTTCTGTTATTACCCTGTGGCTATGGGTGATTTTTGCCTAGCAAAACTGCCTGATTAGCTGACTCTGTTAATGAGTGACTATCTTGTTAGAGGGATCATATGAAAAGGAGGACAGGGTTACTGTATCTTTAATAGTAGTATAGCACTATCCTCTTTTTTTAAATATCTGGTCACTCTAGTATACCTCTTCAACTTTATCTATTATGATGAAGAGGGAATTTCACCAGGTGCTTCATGCATAAAAATGACACCTGCTAAAATTCCCCTTTTAATACAATTGATAAAAGAGGCAAGAGCCCTGTCCTTCTTTTCATTTGGGGGCATGTCTACACCAGGGGAGGGAAAGGGGAGGATCTCATGATATGCTGATCATGAGATCCTCCCCTTTGTCCACACGTGGTGCGTGACATCCAGGGAAGGAGGAAGATGTTACGCTTGCCATTTTCTTTCCTTCTTTTCCTTTACTGAAGATGAGCGCACGTGCGCTCCAACAAAAAGGTTAGTAAAACAACAACACCCGCTCCAGCTCCCTCCCCCACCCCCACTGATGGACACAGAGTGCCTGAAGAGTTCAGTGCCCCGTGCCTGGTTCCTGTCCCCTCACATTAAGTCATGAGGATGCAAGATGAAGCTGGGACAGCCGCCCACACCTGGATGGTCCCAAAACTGAAAAATTGGGCTAAAAGCTGTCCCACTTATCCTGGGGGAATGGAGGGATCTTCTCTCCCTGCCCCTGGGATCCCCTGTGCTTCATGTGGATGCACAGGGATGCTGCTGCGATGATCCCTGGGTTTAGGCATGGTCTAGACATGCCCACGTTCACCCTATATCTTGTTCTTCATTTGTTGAAGCTTATTATCTCTGTTCAAAGACATGAACTCCGCAAAATAGATTCCAGCTCTCAAGCTGACAATGGAATGAACAACGGCTGTTACGTCTAATAGAAAATGGACTTTCCCATGAAGCAATGGTCAATGAAACATGCAATTTTGTTATGCCAAGTAGTATGGAAGCTGGACAGCAGATTTGGAATGTGTGTTCTCTCTTTAGTTATCACCAGAACCACCCACCAATGGGCTACTCAGATCCTTTTGTCATTGTTATTTTCTGGATTTATTTAGTTCTCCCAATGATCTCTGAGAACATTTCTACACAAGGCTAAAATCCTGTACCCTTACTGGGGCTTGAGCCTCTAGATTCCTTGCAGGATTAAGATCCAGTCCTTTTCACATGGTTTCATCTAGGTGTTTTCGGCTTCCTGAAATTCTCTGTAAATAATTTCTTCTCACGTTGTCTGTGTTGGGAATCAAACTGCTATAATGTCCAGAAAGCATCGGAGGAGATCCCTGGAGGTGAATGGCATGGTGTAGAATGTAACTGACCAATTACGAGCACACAATAAAAGCCTTGTGTAGAAATGCTCAAAGACATGCGGTCCAAGATGCCTGCCAGATTCTTTCTGTTTTTGTAGCTTTGTGTGGCACAGAGTGGTAAAGCAGCAGTTTCTGCAGCTGAAACTCTCCCTATGGCCTGAGTTCGATCCCAGCAGAAGCTGGTTTCAGGCAGCTGGCTCAGGTCGACAGCCTTCCATCCTCCCGAGGTTGGTAAAATGAGTACCCAGTTAGCTGGGGGAAAGGTAATAACAGCCGAGAAAGGCAACGGCAAACCACCCCGCTATAAGGCCTGCCAAGAAAACATCAGCGAAAGCTGGCGTCCCTCCAAGAGTCAGTAATGACTCAGTGCTTGCACGAGAGGTTCCTTTTCCTTCCTGGCTCTATTAATGCAACCTTTTGATCAATACTGAAGAAAATTCTGATATATGGATAATTTTATACACTGGTCTTACACAATGGCATTGTGTAAAATGTAACTCACCAATCATGAGCACACAATGAAAGCCTTGTGTAGAAATGCTCAAAGACATGCAGTCGAAGATCCCTGCCAAATTCTTTCTGGTTTTGCAGCTTCCTTCCAGGCCCTCTTTACACAACCTTTTGATCAATATTGAAGAAACTCTGATATATGGATAATTTTATACATTGTTCTCTATTATAGATATTCTTTTTTTATATATAAATGTCTACAGTATATTTCTCACCCTCCTGGTTTGAAATCTTCCCTTCTGGACATAGGATGCAATCATAGCAGCAAAATGGCTTCCCCTCCTTCATTTTCTTGTGAGAACCAGGCTGACAACTCTCAGTACACTGAGAAAGAGGCCGAGACTATTTGGAAAAATGAAAAGAAACAATATAATGAAGGAATATGGAGCATGGAATCTTTAAACTTTGAGCCCCCTTCTGTATTTTACCCAGAAGGTTCTGGGCTCAATTAAAGTGTTTTTATTTTTTAATATCTTTTCACCTGGGAACTTTTAGCTAGGGGGTTTTCTGAGACATGTCATTGGTTTGTCCAGCGCTACAGTGAACAGAACCAGCAGACAGTCTCTGTTTGGGCCCTTTGATAGAACAAGGAGAAACAGATTGATTTGGTCTCATCTTCCCCAGTGAATCAACCATATTATCTACAAGTGCTGTCATTCAGTCCAGGGAGTGCCACACTGCAACTGCTTTCCACTCTTGGATTTCACAGGACCTCTAATTTCTGTGAAAGACCTGTTCAAAACATTAGAAATTTAACTTTGATCTCATTAAAAGTTGTTCCAGCATTTTCTCCATAAACAAAGTTACTGGGAGAGCAGAACCATGCAGCTCTTCGTTTATTTTATATCCTCACACATTATCCTTCCGTTCTGAGTGTTTATTATTGTACAATAAAATTACTGTAGACATCACAACAGTTGTTCGTTTATAACAGGGTCTCTTTCCAAATAGCTGATATTTGGAGCCTACCTGATTAAACCAGCCATTCCATGTTATGGCCTCCTCATCAATGGTGAACACTTGACCTATGGGAGCCTCGGGATCCACCCTCCCCACTCTCACCCTCTGAAATGATTGGTTGGAAAAAATCATCCAGTTGATCACATCCAATCCAACAACTAGCTCACCATTCTCGCTGAAGGATATTTTGTCCCCTGCACTGTTGTTAAATGAGACCCATTTTAGAAATGGTTGCAGCTAGAGTGAAAAAGAAAATGCAGGATTTAGAAAAGACTAAATTTAGTTCTTCATGGGCTAAAAAGGACACAACTTGAAATCAAGATCTAGCATCAACATTATTTTCTTATGTTTACTTTGGGGTAAGGGATCTTAAAAGTCCCCTACCGTCATGCTCAAGGTGACCTCCAGAGACAGGCTGGCAGAGAGGCAGCAGGTAGCTATGTGGGGAGGCACAGAGGAAGCAAAGCAACCAGTGACATAACTGACACAAGGATTGTCTTGATTCAGAGCCAGAAATGCACAAACCAGCCCTGCAAGTTGAGCACAGAGAAGGAAAGGCAGCAGGTGGCTATGGTCATGGAGCAATGGGAGCAAGTATGCCATAGCATTGTGGGGTTGACCCACCAAGCCCACGCAACTACATCCCAGCCTCTTGTTTGCTTTCTGCCAGCCTCTCTCTGCCAGCCCACCTCTCTGCTCTTCTGGTACTTGCGGGATGCTTGTTAATTTCCATAGACTATAACTATGGTGACCATATGAAAGGAGGACAGGGCTCCTGTATCTTTAACAGTTGCATAGAAAAGGGAATTTCAGCAAGTGTCATTTGTATATATGGGGAACCTGGTGAAATTTCCTCTTCATCACAAATGTTAAAGCTGCAGGAGCTATACTAGAGTGTCCAGATTTAAAAGAGGGCAGGGCA
Organism: Elgaria multicarinata webbii; assembly: GCF_023053635.1. Lineage (NCBI taxonomy): Eukaryota > Metazoa > Chordata > Lepidosauria > Squamata > Anguidae > Elgaria > Elgaria multicarinata. The sequence goes on along the minus strand of NC_086181.1, from coordinate 26,395,306 downwards.
CTTGCAGCTTTAACTGATGTGATAAAGAGGAAATTTCACCAGGTTCCCCATATATACAAATGACATCTGTTGAAATTTCCTTTTCAATGCAACTGTTAAAGATACGGGAGCACTGTCCTCCTTTTCGTATGGTCACCCTACTATAACGAAATAGTTATCTGAAAACAGATCAAAGCTCCAACGGGGCTCCTCTCCACTCCATGGGTATTCATGAAGTTTTAAACTATTCTGTCTCTGCTACAAAAACTTGAAACTTTGTCGAAGCTCCATTAAAGCTTTGAATTTTCAGAGCAGAGCACACAGCTCTACTTAAAGCTCCTGATGCCTAAACTTATTCTTATCAGTTCTCCCAATGATACTCCAGCACCAGCAGCCACTGCCAGCTGGAAAAGGGCTGTGCAAGGTTTGAACCTCAGATATTCTAATCTGAGGTTCAGAGGCCATTTTGTAGCAGATCCGCCATTTTATGACAGATCCACCATTTTCCTGCATAGCTGCAGGCCCCGGTATTGTTACTTAAATAGCCCCTTTACAAAAAAAGGCTGATCCACCATTTTAACACAAAATGACAGCTCAGTGAGGGAGTGGGCGGCTGAACACCACTTGCCAGTGGCAAGAATAATTGGTCATTTGGCATGGGTCTGGTGCACTACCCATATGGGGGTGCTTTTTCCAATCCCAAGTCATGCTGCCTCAAAGTACAGCTGTATTCCAATGTTTTTTTTACCTAGCAGAAATGACATCAAAGTAGAAATTGAAAAAGAAACATATTATAAAAGCTAATTGAAGGAAGATAATTCTTGTAGTAAGTATCTAAAGAACCTGCAGAACCTTGAAAGCAAGGTTAATGTCACCTGATTTCTGCCACTGTAGCTCACTGTAGTCATTACATGTGAAGAAAAAAAGCCCACTCACTTAGCTCAAGTTGCCCCTCCCACCACCACTAGCTTGGCACCCTGGGTGCCAACTGGCCCACCCTTAAGGCAAGCCCTGGAGAAGGCTTCTGGGGGAACTACCCATCCTATATGACCAAGAGATTTAATGAGGGGATGCCATGTGAATCAGTAAAATTAGAAACTGCACTGGTAATAACAAATATTCCCAAAGGACCAAGAGGAAAGCATAATAACTGACTGAAATAGGGAATATTCTATTATTTTTAGTAGGGGTAAGGGAAGGAAGATGAAAATGTTAAGAATACTTTGGGGGGAAATAAAACACAACATTGAGTGCCTTGTTATATGAGGGCTTGAGCCCATTACCTGCCCAAAATGAAGATTGTGAAGTTTGGGTTCCACTGCATCCACCAGTGTACCATGCTCAGCTTTAGAAGAGGACATGGCATGATGTAGGGCATGGGCTACCACATAGACAGCATTGTAGATGCTGTAGCTGTGTCCAATTGTGCTCATTTCAAAGAACGATCCAGGAAGGCTGTCGAGCTTCTCCTCCCCTGTGCAAATGTTCCAATTCACCTTGCCCACAATACTATCTGGGAATAAACAGCCAAAGGCATGTTGCCAGAAATCCCTGATGAAACCATCTTCTTTAGAGTTAAAAGGGTTTCTGCTCTCAAGAAACTGCTGAAATCCTGGTAGGTCACTGGAGTGGATCCTGAGGGATATGGCACCATGGAATATTTCTGTATCCCAATTCCTTTGTAGGACAACTGAAGTAAACTCAAACTGAGCTGTTACTATCCATACTTTCCCTTTGACTTCCTTTCCCATGACCTCTTGTTCTGATACATATGGAAGGAAGAGAAATATCACCATGGAATAAGATTCTCCATGGACTGCCACTACATTAGCTTTGCTGCCCATCACGTTATCATGTATTTTTGCCCCCTGTAGAAATGCATCACTAATTTTAGTGTCAAAACCTAATTTGGGGCTTCTTTCTATGAAGGCAAAACAGACACCCCACTTAGAAAACAGTGGAACGACCACTTGTAGAAATCTTTCTCCATTATCATTATCCATAACAACAATTCCAATCCATGTCCATCTGAACAGGAGAAGCAAAGAGAGAATCCCCTCATACTGAAGACTTTCCTGAGGGGCCAACTGGTAGAATGGAAGGCCTGGAGTTTTAGTGTTCATCATGGGAGCAGGGCCATATATTAGCTAAGGAGAAATTTTCAGTAGAGGGGGAGAAGGTCATATATGGAGTCATTTTCTTATTTTCTAAAAAATGTAAATACATTTAATGGACATCTGGTTGGGAACAAAATGGTTGGTTAGATAGCAGTCTAATCTAAGAGAATACTGAGTATACTATGGCCATCGAGTGCATTCAAGGATAAGGGCCTCAATGGAAGGATGGTACGTCATGGTATATGGTCTTTCCAGGGACATTGGATTACATCCAGACTTAGGCCTTAGCTAGACCTAAGGTTTATCCCAGGATCATCCTGGGGTCATTCCTGTTCATGTAAATGACACACAGGATATCCCGGGAGCAGGCAGGGATGACCACGGGATGACCCTGGGATAAACCTTAAGTCTAGCTAAGGCCTTAGTAATTCTTAAGAGTTTAACCTATTGAATTCTAAAGAATGTAAAGAAATCCTGATGGGCTTACCTCCTATTTATTTCAATGGGTCTAATTTAAGTATGACTAAGTCCGATTCCAATTCAATTTTGAGTAAAACAAAGAGAAGGAGTACTGCTTCTGTTGCCACCCATTCACAGTGCTGTACCTGCATATGTCTCCATAAAATCTGGGGCCTCAGGTGATTCTGTCAAAGAACTGCAAGGATCCTTAGGGCCAAACAACATTTGGCATTATTTCCCACATTAGCCCACAGGATGAATTTGCATGAAGGGGAACTCCCATTACCTCCAGAGTTTTAGTGTGTTTGTGTGTGGAGCTGCTGGTGGTGGTGGTGGGGTAATGGTTTTCCTTACTATCAGAATTGCAATGGAGTTAGGCCATGCCAAATTGGAATCTGCATACTCTTTTTTCAATACAAATGCAATGAGTAGTATCCTACAGTACCCATGCACCAATTGCGAAATATTTCTGAAAGAAAATGCATTAAGAAGTGAAATGTTTAAAATATTGAATGGCTTGAATGAGGCTTGTGGAACTATACCAATGTTCTGCTATTTCAACTCCATGGCTAAATATGACTGATCTATCTATCTGTCTATCCATCTTCTTAGCCAGCATATGATATTCATAAACAATGCCCCATTCCTGCCTCCAAAAAACAAAATCGAACCGGAAAGGAAAAGGAGAAGTGAATGTTGTGGCACATTCTCATGTTCCCCAAATAACCCAACTGTGGAGTCTTATAGGTATCGAAAATCTGGGACCTCAGGTGATTCTGTTAGCTCCAGAGCTTGTGTGTGTGTGTGTGTGTGTGTGTGGTAGGTTTAATAGAAGCAGGCGATTCAGGAGAGGATTCTACATACACAGGATCCTACAGCATCCATGCACCAATAGAATTGACGGTGAAGGCTCCAACAACTAGCAATTCCTGAAACAACTAAAAATAAGCAACAGTGCTTATTTCTGTAACGGGCAGGTCAGTGTTTCTGGGCTATTTCAGCAACTGCTAGTTCCTGTTGCACTAGCGGTCCATTTCACTGGTGTAAAAGAACATGCGGAGGCACAGAGGAAATATAGGGTATTGCTTGTTGGGAACTGTATCTGAAAGAAAATACGTTAAGAAGTGGAATGTTTAAAATTCTGAATGGCTTAAATGAGGCTTGTGAAACTGTAACAATGCCCTGCTATTTTAGCTGCATGGCTATCCAATGAACAAAGCATTTGAATTGGATTTGATTAATGACTGAAAATATACAGTATATGTATATATATATAGTCTTAGCTAGCATATGCTATTCATAAACAATGCACCATTTCTGCCTCCAAACAAAAGAATGGAACTGGAAAGGAAAGGGACAAGTGATTGTGGCAGATACTCATGCTTCACAAATAACATACCTGTGGAGTCTTATAGGTATCCAAGATATTTGCGACATATAGGGAGATTTCAGAATCTAGTCCCCCAATAACTGCTGTTAATCTATTCTGGATATCACATACATAGTTAGGTACAATGTTTTCCAGTGTAGTCAGCAGTAGCATTGTGGCATGATAGGTCTTTCTTGCATTGTCATAGCTATCATAGATGTGGAAGCCCAAGGTAATATTGGGTAAGATCTGAGGGTTTTCATTGATTTCCTTTACTGCAAATGCCAAGGCCAGGATGTGCTGGTAATGCTTAGGAAATACCCTACAACAAAAGTTGCATTCTGTAATGGCAGGATATTCCACACATATATTAATTATTGCCACTGTGTTTCACATCATCATCATTAGTCATATTGCTGCAGTTAAATGTGATCCTTCTTGTACTCTTCTGTCCAAGGTGGCCTACGCTAAGAAAAAAACCCAAACTATGTCAGAGTTCATCTTCAGCACACCAGCGTCCTTATTATTTATGGAGATGGTACCTTTTTAATAGGAGGTTTAGTACTGTGAGGCAAGATCATTTGAAAGTGCTCTTTAAAAGCTACAGAAATACACTGCGCTGCATCTGGATTAAGTTATACTTGGAGTAGACCTATTGAAATCAATGGGACAAGTTCGGCATGATTTATGTCAATGACAAAATCAAAGAGAATTAGGCCTCATCTGCACCAAGCAAGATACTCCACTATGAAAGTGGTATATAAAAGGCAGGAGCCACACTACTGCTTTATAGCGGTATTGAAGTGCACTGACAACTGTTGGGGCCCATTGACACATACCACATACCACTTTCATACCACAATATCCTGCTTGGTGTGGCTCCTGCCTTTTATATACCACTTTCATTCCGCTTTCATAGTGCAATATCCTGCTTGGTGTAGATGAGGCCTAAGAGGGAAAAATAGGATGGATCCTGATTTACTCAGATTAGACCCACTGAAACCAGTGGGACAGAAATTAGTCATGACTAATTTGAATTCCATTAATTTCAATTGTTCTGCTTTGAGGATGAGTAGATCTGGATTCAATGTTATCAGTATTCCTGTAAAGAATGCTGATTGTGGTGGTGTATGTGATTGCATGTGAATGCATGGTTTTCTGTCGATCACTTGACAATGATAAGGTGGGGCCTGAATATATAAATCATTCCTTTAAGAGGTCATGTAACAAAGGAGGTTTCCCCTGCCCCTAAAATCCCCTAAATGTATGTATTTCTATTCCTTATTGTAGCCAATACACAAACCTAGATGAAATCTAGAGTATCATTTATTTATTTATTTCATTTCATTTCTATACCGCCCTATAGCCGGAGCTCTCTGGGCGGTTCACAAAAAATAAAAACATTCAAAGTATAAAACAACAGTATAAAACCATACTATAAAATACAATATAAAAGCTCAACCAGATAAGAACAGCAGCAATGCAAAATTACAAATTTAAAACACCAAGTTAAAATTTATTTATAGACTGTTAAAATGCTGGGAGAATAAAAAGGTCTTCACCTGGCGTCTAAAAGCATATAATGTAGGTGCCAAGCAAACCTCCTTAGGGAGCTCATTCCACAGCCAGGGTGCCACAGCAGAGAAGGCCCTCCTCCTCACTTCCTTTGGCAGGGGCTCACAGAGAAGGACCCCTGAGGATAACCTTAGGGTCCGGGCATGTACATATGGGACGAGGCGTTCCTTCAGATAACCTCGCCCCAAGCCGTCATCACATAGGGGAAAGTTGTATTTGCTTACCATCGCTTTTCGACCAGCACATTTCTCCCTCATTACTTCCTCTTTTGAAAGAGGAAGTAAGCAACTTGCACATGGGCCATATTCTGGGCCGTTTTGATTAGGGCTGTGCACAGACCCCCCGATCCACTTCGTGGCCCGATCCAGAACTTCCGGATCGGGCCGATACGGTTTGGGCCGATCCACCCGTCTCTCGCTCTGCTCCATGGAGCGAGATCCATGGAGCAGCGGCAGCACCAGGTAAGCCAACACCCCACCCCCTTACCTGTGTCCATTGTCATGGGCTTCAATTGGGGTCCCGGCTTGAAGCTGGAAGAGGCCGTGGCCTTCACTTCTGGCTTCAACCGGGGCCTCAATTAAAGCCTGCAATGGACCGTGATGGACGCAGGTAAGCATCCCTCCTCCCTGCCCCCTTACCTGGCTCCACCGCCACCATTGCCACATGGACAGTGGCGCCAGCGCCAGGTAGGCCAACACCCCTGCCCTCTTACCTGCATCCGTTGCAGGCTTCAATTGAGGCTCTGGCTTCAAGTAGAAGAAAAGGCCATGGCCTCTTCTGCTTGAATCTGGGGTCCAATTGAAGCCTGCGATGGACCGTGATGGACACAGTTAAGCCTCCCTCCTCCCTGCCCCCTTACCTAGCTCCATCGCCATCGCCGCAGTGTCTGCGGCAGCGGTGGCAGCATCAAATGAGTTCCCCTGCCCGCCACTTACCAGCATCCAAAGCTCCGGATTAAGGCGATCCTCTTCTCCTCAATCCGCAGCCCTCCCAAACTGATCCACCTCCGCCTTTTCTGAAGGCAAATCAGGCGCCTTACTATCGCTTCTCTGACCCAAAGGAAAGCAGACCACAGCCCTAGTTTTGATTATGCTGCTTCTCCTGCACACAGCAGGAGATAGAAGCAACTTCCCTCTTTAAAAATAAGTCAGACTTATTGGAGTGCTTTTTTGGCATGTGAAAAAGGCTAGAAGAGGCAGGAGACAAGTGGGAGGTAGATAGTGTAATGAGATGGACTTTCAAAGATCTGTGAGTGCCCGGTAATGAGTGTGCAACACTCATCTGAAGGAACTCCTAGACATCTTCAACCAAAACATACAGTTCTGCAAAGGCAATTGATGTAATTTATCCCCCCAATATGAAATCACTCATAGCTTCATCATTCACAGTGTCTCTAACAACAACAACATAAAATTGCCAGAGCGAATGATACTGATGGTGTTATCTCTTAACAAACATTAAAAATAAAATTGGGCTGTCCTGTCTGGTAATGGAACTCATAAGGGACGATCAGTTGGCTGCCAACCTCCATTATCAATTTTGCAAAAGAGTTCATGTTCCACAGACTCCACTTCCTGATAGTAGCATGGATGTGCCCTCTGCAGCAAAGAAACACAGCTCTATCTTGCCAAAGTATTGAGAAGGTGGCACACCAGATCAGGCTGTGCAATATTTAACAACATAGAAATTGCTTAAATCGGCAGCTAACTGAAAAGCATTTTGATTAGGAATATCCAAGGAACAAGATGAGCACAAAGCACAGGCCTGAGGGGAAGGGTCTTGGAAAGAAATAACACAGGGCTTCTGCCTTATTTCTTATTGCTATTGCAGAATCCCATCCATTTTGAAAAGGGTAAGGGGGTGACTGCACAATACAAGGAGATTTTCATCTAAGGACTGTGACAACTAGATTCAGGGAGATAAGGAACAGCCTAATAGATATTAATCTTAAACTTAAAATTGAAGGCAGCCATCCATGCACTCACACCCAAAGCCTGGTATTTGTATCCATTTCCATCACTATAATTGCATTCGGAAAACATTGTAGGATGTGCAAACGAGCTCCTAAAACTGTACCTTGGACACCATTAAAAACCGTAGACAGTCCCTTAATCCATATAGCAGCTCTATAAGGGAACCAAAAATTTATCTGATCATTCAAATGTTTAATAGCTGCTGGAGCAACATACACCTGTTTCCTACAGCCTAATCCAGTATGCCCCTATTCTACAGCTCTATTAATTTCTAATACCCTGGTCATAGAAATAAAAGGAACAACAGTCCTTACACAAGTTCATCCAACATTTCTGGAGGGGGTTCTTCAGTGAAGGCTATCGGACTGGAGACAAGGAGACCATAAGAAGTAATACCACCAACGATGAGGTCTCCTGACTTATGATACTTGTGAAGTGGAGGATCAGGATTTCTGACCCTACAGTTGTCAATGTCAGCTTTGCATCCCATGCAAGCAAGCAGTACCAGCAGCAAGTCTACCATGGTATAATAGTGGTAGTATAGTTGTTTGGTTTATTGCATTGGCAACCAGTCATTTGCAAAACGGTTTCCCTACTTGTATTCAAGATCCTTGTCTATTTCTAAGTCCTCTTTCTACCTCTTAATGTTACTGGGGATATTTATGACATCCTTTGGTATTAGTTTTGCAACTGGCTCCTAAGTTCTACAGGGGATTTTAGAATCAGCAGAATTAATCACTACACTTTAGATAACTTAAGAGAAGACTAATTACAAAATAATTACTGATGAAAGCTTGTTTGTCACATCTGAACCATATCCCCCCCCCCCAATCAGAATGGCAAGGGAGGGACCATATGTCTTCGATAGCCAACAGAATTTGTTTTTTTATGAATGAAATTGAAAACATAAATAAAAGGGTCTGGTCTGGAATCAGAGACCAAAATGAATATGTTTGATGATAGGACTGACCACCTTCAGAAGATGACCTTGATCAATTTAGACTACAATCCTATATCGGGGAGTAAGTCTCATTGCTCCCATAGGACTTACTTCAGGGTAGACATGCAGAGGATTATGTTGTTAATCTGTGGGGTGAAAAATAAAATCTTACTGTGCAGTCCTATGCATTTTTACTCAAAAGTAAGACCCATGTTTTTCAATGAGGCTTATTGCCCAAGAACTCTATAGTATTGCAGCCTCAGATAACACACAGAAACATCCTTCAAAATGAGCTGGAAGCTAGACCCCTATGAGCTGGAACTTAAGAAAACTGACCCTGCAATATTTCAATATGTAGTGTAGAAGGAAATTTCAGCAAATAGGGCATGTGCCATACCTTTCACATAATGCTTTAGCTGGTGTGTGTCAAATAGAAATCTTTTGCTCAACAATTATCGTTTTCACTTTGGAAGATTTTTCTTTCTTTTTTACACTGGAAAACTTCATCCCTTTAATAACACCTAACCTGTTTTTTTTTGTTTGTTTCTGCAAAATATAACATCTTTTAAACGCCTACAGAAAGCATACATTTTTACACAGGCTTTCTCTTGATATTAATTTAGCTGGTTTTATATTGCCTTTTTTTAAAACAAAAAACAAAAAACGTTTATCCTTTTAAATTTATCTATATTTGCTGTATTTTATGGTTTTAATTGCAGGGTTTCAAGAAGGCTTTTAAAACATTTTATTTTGCCATGGCCTTCCCATGATGTATACTGTTATGGCTGCTCTTGTTGTCCCTGGTGTTTTTATGGTTTTGATTGCTATTTTCATGTGAATATGTTTTTTTTATTGCTTTTAATATCTTAATATTTTATTGCTTTTAATAGTTTATGTACGTTATTATTGTAACCTGCCTTGTCACAGCCTCTGCCCTGAAAGGCAGTCAAGACATGTATATATATATATATATATATATATATATATATATATATTGTACGCTTGGCTAATGGCCAGTATAATAATGTAATAAATAAATAAATAAATAAATATACAAAAATGGTAGAATTTGAAAGTTTTTCCCTTCAATTTACTGGGAGCAGCAAAGCCATTTCAACCCTATCCTGATAAATCACCATCAGCCAATAGCTCTGACTTCCTGGAATATTTTATCACAATCCTGCACTGACTTCCTTCTCGGATGCTCCTCACCAGGAATGCTTGATGGCTTCTGTGACCTTGAGAGACCAGTAACAGAGGCTCAATGAAATCTTAATGTCTTTACTCGCATTCTGGTGGGTCAGAGGCTTCCATTTCAGGACAGGAGCAAGGGTGAGGAAGAGAAAAACACTATTAAAATTGTAAAAATGTTGGAAGTAGGTTAATTTTGTGTAGTTCATCAACAGTGAATTCCTCTGTGCTCAGTTAGGCCCTTCCCTCAGTTTCCATCCATTCCAATGCCACCTGGTTGACATAGTGACAGTGCTGGTCCTTGGACACAGAACAACCTTGTCTGCATAAGGACATACAGCTGCCTCGTTCAATTGAGTCCTAATGACAACAGTGACTGTCCTCATTAATGCTGCATTGGGCATGTCTTCTCCAAAAGCTGGGATGTCAACATTCCTGACCATGGGACATAATTACTTGTAATGATGGGAGTTGTACTCTAACACCTTTGGAGGGCACCAGGCTGGGGAAGGGCTGGTCTCAAGAACACAAAATAGAAGTCAATGGCCCTCAGTTGTTTGTCATCAGTTTTCCACAATCCCATAGTCACCTCTGCATATTATATTCTCCATCGTGTACTCATGGTTTGTCTGCTTTGGGAAAATGAGAATTTCACTGGCACTGGCACTTTCTGCCTCCTTAGGGAGGATGTGGCGTTAAGGTTTGTGAGCCTTAACTCCCAATTTCCCTGCTTTTTGGTGCTTGGTTGAAAACTATAGAGACTTGAATATATATTCTGATATGAATTTGAGGCTGGGGCTAGATCTACAGTACCGGTTGTTGTTGTTGTTGTTGTTGTTGTTGTTGTTGTTCTTCTTCTTCTTCTTCTTCTTCTTCTTCTTCTTCTTCTTCTACTACTACTACTACTACTACTACTACTACTACTACTACTACTACACCACTCCCCCCCCAGTATTGGGGTGTGTGTACTACTATACCAATCCCCCCCCAGTATTTCAAATACTGGGACCCAAGGCAGCTTCACAAAAATTGAAATTACCAGGGATATCCCCTCTGATCCCCCTACATTGTCATCTGCCCTTCCATAACAAAGATTGCCCAATGGATGTAATGGCCTTTACACAAAAGGGGCTGTACAGACTGAAAGAATGTTACTGAGAATGCTCAGCCCCTTCCCAGGGAATTTTGGAGGACTCCCCTGAAGGAAGCTGGAATAACATGGTTAGCATGGTATCAATTAGGTACATTTATTAAGAGAGAGGATATTAAAGACTAGACACTGAGAAATTTAACACCATTTGAATGCATACTTAAACTTCTAAGCAAGGAGCCGAGAGGCCTGGTGTCACATATGTACAGAGTGCTAATTGATTCAAACATGGCCTCAACCAACAGTTTAAAACAAATATGGGAACTGGACTGGGAAACAGAAATAGAGGAAACGTTATGGAACTCAATGCTGGAAAAAAATCCCATTTAAATTAGTATCTATTAATACGAGGGAACAAACTTTGTAGGTTCTTCAAAAAATGGTACATGACCCCTGTTCGGTTAGCAAACGTTCACCAGGAATTGTCAAGATTGTGCTGGAGGGGATGTAAGGAACCAGGTTCCACCCAGCATATGTGGTGGTCCTGTGTAAAAGTGCCAAAGTTTTGGACTGAAGTCATTGGTGAAATTGATAAGATCCTTGGACAGCAGTTGGAGAGAACTCTGGAGCGGGCACTTTTAGGACTATTTCTGGGAAACAACAAAAACTGTTCCGTTAAGCCATTGGCTAGATTTTTGTTGGTGGCAACCAGATTGGTCATTGCTCAATTCTGGAAGGACCTAAGAGGAGTTTCATTGGATGCCTGTTGGACATGGGTTTGGAAGATGTCATAACACTCTGTAGCACATCGGTCTGTTTGGTTCATGTGAATAATGTATCCTGTATTTTTTTGCCTTGATTTATTTTAATTACTGAATGCCAGGACTATCGCATGTAGGCAGGTGGGTGGAGGAAATAATAATAATAATAATAATAATAATAATAATAATAATAATAATATATTAAAAAAACATATACAACTACAACTAATTAATAGGAACTTACAAAAGTTAAAAAAAATATTGTTATTGAAGTGCATTGATAACTGTTGGGGCATGGGACACATTCCATTTACCACTCTGTTTTATATAACAGCAACAGCAAGAGAAAGGGTGACAATTTTTTGATGTGTGTTCTTTCACACATGCATACACCACACAAGCACACATCTGGAGATGAATGATAATTTACCCTGGAACCAGGGATGTCGTAGGCACCCAACTGGATCCTGGATCCTGGAGTCGAATGGACTCTTTGGCATCTGTTCTGAGGACAGATGGGCTCGTTAGCCCATAACATGTTCACAAGCCTGCTCATCAACTACCCCACAGACTAACAAGTGCCCAGCCCTCATCTGCACTGCTGTGCTCAATGGAAGCTCTGAAAGTTGTGCATTTCCTACCTTGGGAGGATTGTGGCAGTAAAGGCGTCATGTACGCAAAATTACTAGAGGAGTGAACAATACTTTAACCTTGTGTAAATGGGGCTTTTACAGCTGTCATTTCCACAAGGTAGGAGATATGTGAGTACTAGAGCCTCTATTATTCATAATAATGGAGGCTCCAGACCAGGGCAGATGGGCTCACAGCCTCATCAGGCACTTGCTGAGACACACAGAAGCTCACAAAGCATTGATAGTAGGGGGTGTGCAGTGGTGGTGGCTTGGAAAGTGTCCATCTAAGCAAAACACGGGTAAGCTAATCCATCCCTACCTAGAACAGGGTATATTTTAGCAATTCTTCCTGATTAGCTGTTTTCTGCTGTTCAGCTCAGGCCTCAACACAATAATGAAACATTTAGGCAAAAAGATACAACCCAACAACCCAGCACTTGAGGCTATGATAGAAAAGATCTCCACAGCTACCATGTATTTTCCCTTGGTGCTCAGATAGGTGGGAACAAAGGATAACCACACACTGCAAAAGACCAACATGCTAAAAGTGATAAACTTGGCTTCGTTGAAACTGTCGGGTAACTTCCTGGCAAGGAAAGCTACTGTCAAGCTCAACATTGCCAGGAAGCCCATGTAGCCCAGGACACAGTAAAACAGACTCACGGAACTGTTGTTACATTCCAGTATAATTTCCTCAGTTCCTGAATGCATGTCCTCATCTGGGAATGGGGCAGAGGTTGCCAGCCACCCAGTACAGATGCCTACTTGGTTGAGGGAGCAGGAAAGCACAATGGAGCTGGCCAGCTCCTTCCCCAACCACTTCCTGATCCTGGATCCTGGCCTGGTGGCCATGAAAGCCAGAACTACCATGATGGTTTTTGCCAGCACACATGAAACAGCCACTGAGAAGATGAGGCCAAAGGCTGTTTGGCGAAGGAGACATGTCACCTCCTGAGGACGACCAATGAATAGCAATGCACAAAGGAAGCAGAGCAGGAGGGAGATGAGGAGAGTGTAGGTGAGGTTCCGGTTATTGGCTATGATTATGGGAGTATTGTGGTGCTTCATAAATGTCCCCAGCACCAGAGCTGCGATAAAAGAAAAGGAAAGAGCAAATGAGGCTAAACTGAGTCCCAAAGGTTCTTCATAAGACAAGAAAGTTAGTCTCTTGGGGATACAGAAATCTTGCTTTTTGCTTGGATAGTCTTTGGGTGAGCATTTCACACAGTCATTTGCATCTGAAAAAAGAAAAGAGGTGGTCTTCAGGTCAAACACAAACACACTTAAATATGCAATACGACAATGGAATCAGTTGCCTGGTGAGGTTGTGGCCTCTCCCACACTAGAGGCCTTCAAGAGGCAGCTGGACAACCATCTGTCAGGGGTGCTTTAGGGTGGATTCCTGCATTGAGCAGGGGGTTGGACTCGATGGCCTTGTAGGCCCCTTCCAACTCTGCTATTCTATGATTCTATGATTCTATGATTCTATGCTATAAATATGTTTCAAAACTCCACTTCTCACACACATCCAAACATTCTCCATGAAAACTACTCATGATTTGAAATATGGCAGGTTCTGGTTTAAATCTATGGCCTGGTTCGCATGTTCATAATGGGGTAATAAACCACAGTGGCCTATTTCCTCTGCTGCAATTGTCAGTCACTTGCTGGGGGATATGGATAACTAACCTCCTTGGTGTGGCTTGTCAAGTCATTAAAGCTCAGCAACAGTAGGCATATTGTCATGACCAACATGCCAACCCAGGTCCCTAAAACAGCCCATGGGTCCTAAGTGGTTTGCTAATCACAGCAACAAGCCACTATCACTGTTTTCACACAATGGCCACAGCTAGATCTAAGGTTTATCCTGGGATCATCCAGGGTTCGCCCCTGCCTGAGCACTGGATCCCCTGTGTGTCAGTTAGGTGAACAGGTTTGACCCCTGGACGATCCAGGGATAAACCTTAGGTCTAGCTATGGCCAAAGTGATGAGCTGCAATGGCGGCAAGGGTAATGATGCAAATTCTGCTGGAATGAGACTAGTACAGTGGAAAATTTGCCACTGTGACTTATTTCCCCACTATGATTGTGCAAACTGGACATTTGTCTTGTGCTTTAAGGATGAAAGTAAGTCACCTGAGACAGTAGAGGCATGCTTCACATTTTCTTCACAACCAGTGTTAAAGAACTGGGGGGACGGGGGTGGTTTGCTTGGCAAAAATGTCTATGGCATTTATGATGGAATGGAGGGAAGAGAGAAGGAAGGAAGGAAGGAAGGAAGGAAGGAAGGAACCTTCCAGAGCCAGAAGGGTAAAGGCTACTGAGATCAATGATATAAGCATCTATTTGCATAGTGTTTGTTGCAATTCTTCCAAGTCCTGTCCTTGACCAATATATTCCCTTCTTTTCTGTTATTACCTTGTGCCTATTGGTGATTTTGCCTAGCAAACTGCCTAATTGGCTGACTCTATAAATGAGTGACTTATCTTGTTAGATTGCTTATATGAAAAGGAGGACAGGGCTCCTGTATCTTTAACAGTTGTACACCCCTGTCCTCATTTTTGTATCTCGTCACTCTGGTATACCTTTGGAGGGCTGGCCTTAACAGTGGGCAAGCTTGGTGGTCATCTAGTGTGCCAAGCTAATGGGGCGGTGAGGCAACCTGAGCTTAATTTCTTCTTCTTCTTCTTCTTCTTCTTCTTCTTCTTCTTCTTCTTCTTCTTCTTCTTCTTCTTCTTCTTCATGTACTGCCTACTTTGAGCTGTGGGGGCAAAAATCAGGTGTCTTCAACCATTCTTTCAAGATTCTATAGTTTCTTTGGGCGCTAACTACAAAAAATGATCTTCCTTCAATTAGCTTTTATAGGATACTTCTTTTTCCATTTCCACTTTGATGTCATTTCTGCTAGGTAAAAATCATTGGAACACAGCTTTACTTTGAGGCAACATTATTTGGGATGAGCAAACTCAACCCTGAGAACTGGACCAATGGTAGCTGCCCCATTCTTCTTGTCACTGGATGGTCTGGGGCCCCTGGCAAGTGGTGTGCAGCTTCCCACTCCCTCACATAGCTGCAATTTTGTGTTATATAAATACATTTAGGAGACATGCCCTCATTTGTATCTGGTCACTCTAATATAGCTGCTGGAGTTTTAACTGTTGTGATGAATAGAGAATTTCACAAGGTGCTGCATGCATACAAATGACACCTGAAATTCCATTTATTGTGCTGAAATATAATGTTGTGTTATAGCAGGTTTCCTGAAATTCTCTGTAAATGTATTATGGTTCAAAGTGTGATATAATCAATTCTCACATTGTCTGTGTTGAGAATCCAGAAAGCATTGGAGGGGATCCCTGGAGGAGAACTGCATAGTGTAAAATGTAACTGACCAATCGTAAGCACACAATGAAAGCCTTGTGTAGGAATGCTCAAAGACATCCAGTCCAAGATCCCTGCCAGATGCTTTCTGTTTTTGTAGCTTCCTTCCAGGCCCTCTTTACACAACCTTTTGATCAATATTGAAGAAAACGCTGATATATGGATAATTTTATACATTGGTCTCGATTACAATTATTCTGTTTTTCAAAATCCTTGCAGTATATTTCTTACCCTCCTGGTTTGAAATCTTCCCTTCTGGACATGGGATGCAATCATAGCAGCAAAATGGCTCCCCCTCCTTCATTTTCTTGTGAGAACCAGGCTGGCAACTCTCAGTACACTGAGAAAGAGGCCGGGACTATTTGAAAAATGGAGGGGGAAAATATAATGAAAGAATATGGAGCTTGAAATCTGTAAGCTTCGAGGCACCTTCTGTATTTTACCAAATTTATTTATTTATTTATTTATTGCATTTCTATACTGCCCAATAGCCGAAGCTCTCTGGGCTGTACACAAAAGAGATTCTGGGCCAAATTCCTTTTAAAACAGGCATTGAATCTTTTAATTGTTTCATTGCTTTTCAATTTTACTATTACATACCCAAAGTTTTTATTTTTTTGTTTAATATTTTTAATTTGTTATTTTGATGAAATTTTAAAATATAAAAACAGTTTAAATATTTTAATGTTTAATATTATCTTTTTTACATACTCATTGTGTGGTTGGTGATGATTATGGTATTGTTTTTCAGCCTCATGATTGAATCCCACCCTGAGGGCATTTACCAGTTGCAATTCTAATAAATTAAATAAATTAAGACATAAGAGTTCAGAAATGCTTGAATAGACTCAATTTCTTGGGACTTTTCTTTATTGTAACAATGGGTATTGTTTTAATAAGCAATGACATGAAACAATAAGAGACATTTTCCCCTTCCTATGCCTGATTGTAGTACAGGAGAAATTAGATTTGGGATATATAAATACCAATGTCACTATATTTCTCATGAAAGACTCTCCCAGAACGTCTGTGTTCTATACCCTTCCTATGATCCACAAAGATGGATTTTCACCTCCCAGAAGACCAATTATTTCAGGATATGGTTCTTTGTTAGAATCATTAGCTCAAAATATAAACTCCTTTCTCTTGCCAGCTGTAATTTCATCAACATCACATATTAAAGAGATTGCATATTTTACTTAACAGGTTAAGGGCCTCAATATGGCGTCTACCATGTTTTTGATTACCATGGGTGGCAGATCTACTGTACTAGACGTAATGAATTCTTGCTCTGTAGAAAATCATCTCACCCATTCTCTTATGGATTTATCTGGTATCATTACAAAACACAATTATTTTTGATGTGATGTGTTGTTGTTGTTTTACCGATTAATGGAGTAGCAATGGGCAGCTCAGTTGCCCCTGGTATTGCTAATATTTTTATGCAAACATTAGACAATTCTATTTCTCTGATCACATCCATCAATTCATAAAAGAAGTACTTTAAATTTTATGAGGAGTAAAAAGATATCTTTGTTATGAACACACAAAGTGCTGATGTAAACAATCCCCCCCTTTGGATTAATTCCATTGATAACAATATTAACTTCATTTGCTATATGAATTATCTATAAATGCCATTCATGGATGCTATGGTTTATGCTAACAGTGGTAAAATCAACGTTAGAGGGTTTGTGAAAATCGTAGATAAAAATTCTATCTTATGTTTTTCTAGTAATCATTGTAGGCATTTGAAATGCAATTTTCTCTGTGGCCAATTTTTACATTAAAAAGGAATTGTAAATATCTTTACAATGCAGAGATATCTTTTCACCTAGGAACTCTTAGAAAGGGTTTTCTGAGAAATGTCATTGATTTCTCCAGATTGTTTTGGTCTCTAGAATTTAACCACTTTCCTCATTGTATCAAACATATGATCTACTGGCATTTGGTCCATAATGTACCAATTTGCAATCACTTGGATTGCACAGGACTTTTAGTTTCTTGGAAAGCCTTGTTCAAAACATTAGAAATATAACTATCATCTCATTAAACATTCTTCCAGCAATTTCTCCTTAAACAAAGTTATTGGGAGAGCAGAAACTTGAGGTTCTTCATTTATTTCATCTAGTCACACATTAACCTTCCTTTCTATGTGTGTTTTTATTGTACAATAAAATTTTGGTAGACTTCAGAACAGTTGCTCATTTATAACAGGGTCTCTTTCCAAGTAGCTAACATTTGGAGCCTACCTGATTAAACCAGCCATTCCATGTTATGGCATCTTCATCAATGGTGAAACCTTGACCTATGGGAGCCTCGGGATCCACCCTCCCTACTCTCACCCTATGAAATGATCGGTTGGAAAAAATTATACAGTTGATCACATCCAATCCAGCGACTAGCTCCCCATTCTGGTTGAAGGAAATTTTGTCGCCTGCACTGTTGTTAAATGAGACCCATTTTAGAAATGGTTGCAGCTAGAGTGAAAAAGAACACACAGGATTTAGAAAAGACAGAATTTAGGTCTTTATGGGCCAAACATAACTTAAAATCAGTATCTAGCATATACTAGATGGCAACCAGGGAGAGGGCCTTTTCAGTGGTGGCCCCTCAATTATGGAATGATCTCCCTGATGAGGCTTACCTGGCGCCAACGTTGTCATCCTTTTGGCACCAGGTCAAGACTTTTCTCTTCTACCAGACAATTAAGAGCATTTAACAGCATAAGCTGAGGTGTGTGTTGTTGTTTTTACTGACCCCAATAATTGTTTTTAAATGGATATTGTCTGTTTTTGTTTGTATTTTATGCTTTTGTATATTTCTTTTTAATGTTCCCTGTTTTTAACTTTTATAAACAGCCCAGAGAGCTTCAGCTATGGGGCGGTATATAAATGTAAATAATAATAATAATATTAATAATAATAATAATAATTTTCTTATCTTTATTTTAGAGTAAAGGCAACAAATTTAAAAACCATCATGCTATGGTTCTGATCCAGATCAGTCCTCCTGCACCTTCTGTAGAGCAGAAATTGTATGTGTTTCAATTAATGTAAGAATTTTAATTAACGTTTATTTTGGCTCTAAAATAGCACCAGAAGAATGAGGTTCCGACTGGCTTATTTTTCAGTTGAGTGAAGGCCATGGCTGGCCCTAGGATAAATAGTACACCAGCCAAGGAGTGCCTTTGGTGGCCAGTCACTCTATTAGTCAATATATCAGGGCCACACAGAGGATTTATGGAGGCTGGGACCTTGAGCAATACAAGTTTTTTTTTTTTTAAAAAAAATGTAATTAAAGATGAAGAATTGAAACTTGACAGCATGATAGCACTTAAGGAGGGCTTCAGGCATGCCAAGTTGGGATCAGATCGGTTCATGCCTTGATTTTTAGTTTTTTTTTTTTTTTTTAAAAAAGTCAACGTTTTAAAAAATCCTAAGAATGAAGGCATGAACCAATGTGATTCCAACTTGGCATGGCTCAATTCTTGCAAAGGCTGCATTTCCATCCCTAGATATTTACTCAAAGTAAGACCTATTGGAATTCCTTGGTTCTTGAAAAGCAACATACTTGCTTTTAGATTTGCCAGTCTCAGCACTCTATGTGCGCTATGAATGCCTGCTCTGTCTGTCCCTATAGTTTCCTGCAAGGCCCAGCCAGGGGAGGCCAGGAAATTAAACCCACGGGTGGAGGGTGGGATTCCATCAAGTTCATCTGACAGCAGGTGCTATAGAACATGCACCTTCCAGGAGTGTTGAGGCCGGATTTGTGGCAGAACCAGCCAGGCAATTTTAGGGCCTGTTAGCCCACAGGAGCACCTGCCTCATAAAGCAAATGGCCACATGAAAACTGTTACAATATCTGCTACTTCATTTGTCTTTCATAGTTTGTGATCCAGACTTCTTCAGAAGGGGGAATAGTGCTATGTGGTTGGGGTCGGTCTAAATAATCTCCCTGGGTCCCTTACTAAGTGGCTCTGATAGCAAAGAGATTGAGGATTTCCCCCCAACTCTGGGCCTTCCTAGACTAGGGCTTCGCAGTGCGAAGCCCAGGCTTGTCCCTGTGCATCCAGATGACGCACAGGGGATCCCAGGCTCAGGCAGGGGTCAAACCTCCCTGGCCCTGAGGTAACCAGCACTGGTTGTAGCCCGATATTTCCCATGATCTCGGGCTGAGCCCAAGACCGCGGATATGTAGCCTGTTCCGCCGCCTTTCCTGGCGACTGCATTTACTCATGAGTAGCCTGGAAAAGTGGTGGATGGCACGCAGCACTCCACAGGAGCATTGTGGCCATCAGGGCACGGTGGGGAGATGGGGGGAAAACAGAGCCATGGGGGGATGGGAGGGAAACCGGAGATCATGGGTGGGGGATGATGGGGAAACCAGAGATTGCAGGTGGTGGATGAGGGGGGAAACCAGAGATTGCAGGTGGGGGAAGGGGGGAAACCGGAGATTGTGGGTGGGGGATGGGGGCAAACCGGAGATCACGGGTGGGGCATGAGGGGAAACCCGAGATCGTGGGTGGGGGAATTGTGGCTGGGGGGGGGAATCGGAGGCAGGAGGAGCAGGGAACCCTTTGTTTTTTAAAAAAACACCTACCTTAGTCACCTCCTGCACACCCGGCCCCTTTAAGACCTTAAACAAAATGGCCGATGTGATGGGGCTTTCCTTTACCCTGTCACGTCTGCCGTGTGGAAAGGAGCGACAGCCCACACTACTTCTAGCGCGGGCTGGCCCCTCTTCCCACACGGATTCTCCGGTAGATCTAGCAAGGCCCTCTGTTAGTCATGAAGTTGAAAATAGATTTTATAACATAAGCAGGAAAACAGTGAATACCCCTTTTAACTTGTTAAACCAATGAAAACATGCCACAAAAAAGTCTTAAGATATGAATGGTTTATAAAGAAAAGTAAATGCAAAATAACTTCAAAAACAGAAGTGAAATGTGAAACATTACTGTTGTGGTTATTATTATTATTATTATTATTATTATTATTATTATTATTATTATTATTATTATTATGCCTTTTGCCCAATGCTGGCCCTCAAGGCAGTCTTACAAAATGAAAACCTTTATAGCAAACCTATCAATAGAAATATACAAAATTTAAAAACATAATTAAATACATTTCAATATTAAAACATTTAAAACTTTAGAAATATATAACTATTTAAAACTGCAAGGTATAGACAGAGGTCCAGATTATTTGCCAAAGGCTTGCCAGACCAACAAAGGTTTTGCCTGCCTCCAAAAACTCATCAAGAGCCACTCTAGACTGCAATGATTAGAAAGAAAATACATGTGTACACTATGCAAAACACGCTACAGTTTAACTGTTTTTAAAGCTTAACCAAAAAACAGTGTGACTAGGCAAAACCAATGTTGTAGACCCAGAAGCACTTTGAAATGTTTCAAAATTGTTCTTTTAAAATTACACCCGCCCAAATTAATTCAACAAAGTATTTGAAGCTTTCAACTTTATATCAGTATTGACCAAACTCTTAGAAAAAATGGACAGGAGCACTGTGTGTATATGGGGGGGCAGAGGGATTCAAAGGAATTCCAAGGAATTAAAAGGAATTCCAAGGAGAGATCTAAAGACCAGGTGATTATGGATCCAGAAGGCTGAAAGAGATATCTCCTGAGTTGTACACCCTGCTTCACCAGTAAGCAAAAAAGCAAGCTGGCCTTGGGAAAAGAGAGCCCAAAAGACTCTCAAAAAGCCCAAGGAAAACATGTTCCAAAAGAGAAAAGAGAACTCTTCTTCTCTCAAAAGGGAGGCAAGAACCAGGCTGAGTATTTCTCAGAAAGCCAGGGCTACTTATAAACTAAAGTTTCTATCCCATTCAATCCCATAGCTTCCTTGTGGTAGTTTCTGAAACCAGGCTACTTAGTGGTTAAAGCAAAACCCAACAATCATAAGGAATGATGATTCCATTATGGAAATGACTGCAAGAGGAGCCAGGCAGCCATTTTATTTTCATCATACATCTATCTGAGGCAGGAGGGAGGGGGACAACGATGCTACTGAGCATGGGTGAAGCAAGCCTCTGTATTCAATCTAATGGGGCAAAAATATTCATTAAAAATGAACGGAAGGGAATTTAAAAAAAGAAGAAAATCCATTCCACCAACTAGAAGAAAGGAGGAAGAAGACCCCCTCACTGGATGAATTACTAAGGATTTTCTGACTTCTGAAATCATGAGGAAATATCCTCGCCAGGCTATGTTATCAGTGTCATTTTGATTCGCAGAGGGGTTTTCTTTTCTTTTGTATTTTAAACTGCCCTAACTCCCTCAATCTTCTTGAAATTTTCCAGGTATGTAAAACAAACATTTCTTTCTGGCACATGTACATTTCAGCAAAATTGGTGAAACATTTTCCATTTGATGAACGTTAGAATGACACCTCCCAATTACTGCTTTATAATGGCGGAATGCAGAATCTACTCATTGCCCTTAACTACATGGGCACTGCAGTGTCCATGTAAATTCTCAAAGCACCAAGAGGAAAGCATAATGACTGACTGATAGAAGGACTCCTCTATTATTTCAAGTTGGGGCAAAGGAAGGAAGATGAAAATGTTAGGAAGACTCTGGGGAGAATAAAACATAACATACATTGCCCTGTTATATGAGGAACTTGATCCCATTACCTGCCCAAATTGTAGATTCTGAAATTTGGATTCTACTCCATCCATCATTGCACCATGTTGAGCTCTAGAAGTGGACATGGCATGATGTAGGGCATGGGCCACCACATAGACAGCATTGTAGATGCTATAGCTGTGTCCAATTGTGCTCATTTCAAACAAAGATCCAGGAAGGCTCTCCAGCTTCTCCTCCCCTGTGCAAATGTCCACATCTGCCCTGCCCACAATACTATTTGGGAATACACAGCCAAAGGCCTGTTGCCAGAAATCTCTAATAAAACCATCTTGTTTAGAGCTAGAAGGGTTTCTGCTCTTAAGAAACTGCTGAAATCCTGGTAGGTTGCTGGAGTGGATCCTGAGGGATATAGCTCCATTGAACATTTCAGTATCCCAATTCCTTTGTAGGAAAACAGAAGCGAACTCCATCTGGGCTGTTACTATCCATACTTTCCCTATTACTTCGTTTGTCATGACCTCTTGTTCTGACAGATATGGAAAGAAGAGAAAAAATGCCATGGAATAAGATTCTGCATGGACTACCACTACATTGGCTTTGCTGTCCTTCACTTTATCACGTATTTTTGCCCCCTGTAGAAATTTGTCACTCATTTTAGTGTCGAAGCCTAATTTTGGGATTCTTTCTATGAAGGCAAAACAGACACCCCTCTTAGAAAACAGTGGAATGACCACTTGTAGAAATCTTTCTCCATTATCATTATCCATAACACCAATCCCAATCCATGTCCACCGGAACTGGAGAAGCAAAGACAGAATCCCCTGATACTGAAGAGCTTCCTGTGGGGCCAACTGGTAAAAGGGAAGTCCTGGAGTTTTAGTGTTCATCACGGGAGCAGGGCCATAAATGAGCTAAGGAGAGATTTTGGGTAGAGGGAAAGGAAATCATAAATGGAGTCATTTCCTTATTATATTTTTAAAATATACATACAAATAATGGCCATATGTTTGGGAGGAAACTGCTTGGGTAGATAGCAGGCTGATCTAAGAGAATACTGACTATCGTATGGCCAGCTAGCAAATTCAAGGATAAAGGTCTCAGTGGAAGGATACTACATTATGATATAAGGTCTTTCTAGGGGCATACTTAAGAGTTAAACCAATTGATTCAATAGAACGTAAAGAAATCCAGATTGGCTTCCATCCCATGAGTTTCAAAGGGTCTATTATCAGTATGACTCAAAAGTCCATCACACAAGAGTTTTATTGCACGCTCATTATTGGGCACTCACAGAGTTTGCTTAGGTCCCTCATAATACATAATCTGTCTCCCATGTGCCTTCCACCCCTTCTAGCCTTCCTTGTGTGACAGAAAAAGCCTTCTTTAAGTCCGATGTTTTTTTAAACTCAGAATTGCTGCTCTCTCCTGCTGTGTACAGGTGAAGCAGCCCCATTAGAACAGCGGACTCAATGGGTCTCATGCTCATGGTGTACTTCCGCTTTTGAAAGAGGAAGTAACTGAGGAATGGGCTCCAGTGTTGTGAGTGTGTGAGTGTGAGTGTTCAGGGGGGCAGGTAATGGTTTTCCTTACTACCAGGATTGCAATGGAGCTACGTCAGGCAGAATTGGAATCTGCATACAGAATTATCAATACAAATGCAATGTGTAGTATCCTACATTGCCTATGTACCAATTGGGAACTATGTCAGAGCGAAAATGCATTAAGAAGTTAAATGTTAAAAATACTGAATGGCTTAAATGTGGCTTGTGAAATTATAGCAATTTTCTGCTATTTCAGCTCCATGTCTATCCAATGAAGGAAGAGAGAGTATTGTTGAAGATTCTCATGCTCCCCAAATAACCTACCTGTGGAGTCTTATAGGTATCCAAGATGTTTGCCACATATAGGGAGATTTCAGCATCCAGTCCCCCAATAACTGCAGTTAGTGTATTCTGTATATTACATAAATAGTTAGGTACAACATTTTCCAGTGCAGTCAATAGTAGCATTGAGGCATGATAGGTCCTCCTTGCATTGTCATAGCTATCATAGATATGGAAGCCCAAGGTGACATTGGGTAAGATCTGAGGATTTTCATTGATTTCTTTTACTGCAAATGCCAAGGCCAAGATGTGCTGGTAATGCTTAGGAAATACCCTACAACAAAAGTTGCATTCTGTAATGGCAGGGTACATTAATTAATGTAATGCACACATACATTAATTATTGCCACTGTGTTCCACAACACCATCATTAGTCATATTACAGCATGTGAATGCAATCGTTCCCGTACGCTTAAGTCCAAGGTTTGCCTACACTTAGAAAACATACACACCAAACTTTAGCAATGCTCATCTTAAGCACATCACTGCCCCTATCATTTCTGGGGAAGGTACCTTTTTGTAGAAGGGCTTTTTTATACTGTGAGTCAACATTATTTGAAAGCGCTCTTTAAGAGCTACAGAAATACACTGTTACATCCAGACTAAGTCATACTTGGAGAAGTCCTATTGAAATCTATGGAACAAGTTAGGCATGATTGATGTCAATGATCAAATGGAATAGAATAAGAGGGGGAAATCGGTTGGAACCTGATTTATTCAGATTAGACCAAATGAAATCAGTGGGACTTAAATCAGTCATGACTAACTTGAATTCTATTAATTTCAATTGTTCTGCTTGGAGGTCAAGTAGATCTAGATTCAATGCAATGAGTTTTCCTGTAAAGAATGCTGAATGGGGTGTGGCAGCATTCATACAGTCAGTGTATGTGATTGCATGTGGATGCATGATTTTCTGTGGATTACTTGACAATGATTAGGTGAGGCCTGAATATATTAATCATTCATTGCATCATAAGGTGTTTCAAAGAAGGTAAAATATCCAAATGGAAGTAAGAGGTCATGAAACAATGAGATACTTCCCCCCCAATCCTCTAAATGTATGTATTTATATTCTTTATTGTAGTTAACAGACATGATTTAGAGATCTAGATGAGACCTAGAGTGTCATCATAAAGGGGGAAATTGCATTTGCTTACTGTTGCTTCTCTGCCTGCATGTTTTCCCTCATTACTTCCTCTTTTGAAACAGGAAGTAAACAACTTGCACGTGGCCAATTCTGTGGGCCTTTATAATCGTGCTGTTTCCCCTGCACAGAGCAGGAGATAGCAGCAACTTCCATCCTTAAAAATAAGTCGGACTTAATGGGGTGATTTTTGTCATGTGAAAAGGCTAGAAGGTGTGGGAGGTGCACAGGAGGCAGATGATGACATGAGATGGACCTGCAAACATCTGTGAGCACCAGTAATGTCTGAGCAATAAAACACTCATCTGATGGAGCTCTTAGACATCTTCAACCTAAACATACAATTCTGCAAAGATAATTGATGTAAGCTTTCCATTATGAAATCACTCATAGCTTCATTTTTGACATTGCCTCTAATAGGGTGACCCTATGAAAAGGAGGACAGGGCTCCTGTGCCTTTAACAAAGGGAATTTCAGCAGGTGTCATTTGAATGCATGTCGCACCTGGTGAAATTCTCTCTTCATCACCACAGTTAAAGCTGCAGGAGCTATACTGCAGCTGTACTGTGACCAGATGGCAGGGCACCTGCAGCTTTAACTATGGTGATGAAGAGGAAATTTCATCAGCTCCCCATACATACAAAGGACACCTGCTGAAATTCCCTTTTCAATACAACTGTTAAAGATACAGGAGTCCTGTCCTCCTTTTCATAGGGTCACCCTACCTCTAACAACAAGAACAACAACTTAAGTTGCTGGAGCAAATGATACTGATGGTGTTATCTCTTTAAAAAAGTTACAAATAAAATTGGGCTGGTCTGTCTGGTAATGTAACCAATAAGGGAGAACCAATTGGCTGCCAACCTAATTAACAATTGTACAAACAAGTTCGTATTCCGCAGACACCACTTCCTGATTCTTACATGGATGTGCCCTCTGAGGCAAGGACACATCACTCTATCTTCCTAAAGTATTGAGACAGTGGCACATCTAATCAGGCTGTACAATGTTTAAGAAAATACAGATTGCAGCTAACTGAAAACCATTTTGATTAGGAATACCCAAGGAACATGAGGAGCACATTGCACAGGCCTGAGGGGAAAGGTCTTGGAAAGAAATAACACAGGGCTTCTGCCTTATTTATTATAGATACTGTAGAAAAGTGCCCATTTTGAAAAAGAAATAGGGGTGACTGCACAATCAAAAGAGCTCTTCAACAAAGGACTTTAGCAACTAGATTCAGGGAGAGAAGGAACCAACTGAAATATATTAATCTTAAACTTAAACTTTAAGGCAGCCATCCAAGCACCGCCCAGAGAGCTTCGGCTATTGGGCGGTATAAAAATGTAATAAATAAATAAATAAATAAATAAATAAGCACTGACACCCGAAGCCTTTTATTTGTATCTGATACCATTAATATAGCTGCATTTGAACCACATTGTGCATAGAAACAATGTGGTAATGATGTGTAACTTGGGCACCATTAAAAACTAAAGACACTCCCTTAATCCATATAGCAGCTGTATAAGGGAACAATAATATTATTCGAGAATTCAAATGTTTAACAGCTGCTGGAACAACGTATACCTGTTTTCTACAGGCCAATACAATAAGCCCCTTTTCTACAGCTTTTTGACTTTCTAATACTCTGGTCATGGAAATAAAACAAACGAACAACAGTCCTTACACAAGTCCATCCAGCATTTCTGGAGGGGGTTCTTCAGTGAAGGCTGTTGGGCTGGAGACAAGGAGGCCATAAGTAGTAATGCCACCAATGATGAAGTCTCCTGACTGATGATACCTGTGAAGTGGAGGGTTAGGTTTCCTGACCCCACAGTTGTCAGTGTGAGCTTTGCATACCATGCAAACAAGCAGTATCAGCATCCAGTCGACCAGCATTGTATAGTAGAAGTGGTAGTATAGTTGTTTGTTTTATTGCATTGACAACCAGTCATTCGCAAAACAGTTTCCTTATCTGTATCTAAGATCCTTGCCTATTCATAGGTCCTCTTTCTACCTCTTAATGTTACTGGTGAATATTTATGACATCCTTTGGTATTAGTTTTGCAAGTGACTCCTAAATTCTATGGTGGATTTGAGAATCAGCAGAATTAATCACTACCCTTTAGATATCTTAAGAGGAGACTAATTACAAAATAATTACTGACGAAAGCATGTTTGTCACATTGGAACAATATTCCCGCACAACATAATGGCTAACGAGGGACCATATGTCTTGGGATGGCCGACATAATTTGTTGTTTTTTACTAATTAATTCATAACAGAAATAATAGAATTTGGTCTGGAATCAAAGACAAAATGAATATGTTTGATGATAGGCCTGACCATCTTGAGAATATGACCTTGATCAATTTAGCCAGCAATCCTATATCAGTGAATAAGTCCCATTGATCCCAATAGGATTTACTTCAGGATAGACATGCAGAGGTATATGTTGTTAATCTGTGGGGTGAAAAATAAAATCTTACTGTGCAGTCCTATGCATGTTTACTCAGAAGTAAGACCCACAGTTTTTAATGGGCCTTATTACCCAAGATGTCTATTTAGGATTGCAGCCTTAGATAACACAGAAAAATCCCTTAAAATGAGCTGGATGCTAGACAACTATGAGCTAGAATTTAAGAAAACTGACCTTACAATATTTCAATACGTAGTGTAGAAGGAAATTTGGGGAAATAGGATATGTGTCATACCTTTCATATAATATTTCAGGTAGTATGTGTCAAATAGAAATCTTTTGCAAAATTATCGCTTTTACTTCGAAAGTATTTTTTTAAAAAACAGGAAATATTTATCCTTTTAATAACACTCAACCTGTTTTTGTTTGTTTCTGCAACATATAACATCCTTTAAAAGCCCACTGACAAACGAAGCCTTTGCTACAGGCTTTCTCTTGATTTTAACTTAACTCATTTTATATTGTCTTAAAAAAAACCTTTTATCTTTTTAAATTTATGTCTACTTGTTTTATTTTATGGTTCTAATTGCAGGCTTTCAGGAAGGTTTTAAAAAACATTTTATTTGACCATGGTCTTCACATATTATTGCTGCTTATTTATTTATTTATTTATTTATTACGTTTTTATACCACCCAATAGCCAAAGCTCTCTGGGCAGTTCTTGGTTAACTATCCCTCTGCCCAAGTGCTTTTGCTGGACCATACTCAGCAAAATTGACTTTGCCAGAAAGTCAATTCACTCAAGTCACATTGACCTTCATCCCCTTAGCTCTCCTCCTGTCCCCAATCTGTCCTTGCCTTTATCCTGGTGTTTATCTACCCTAAAAGTGTGGGAATTGTACCCACATATTTCCCATCCAACCTTCTCTTTGGTGGCAGTCCGCAACCAAAGAGGTAGGATATTGCTTATACAGTGCTACATGGGCATAGGAATCAGCACAGGTGGGTTATACCTTAGATTCCTGTTTGTCTGAGTTGAACGTGATGCCCCAGCCAAGGAGTGGCTGCCACAGCAGCCACCAACATAAGAGCCAGAGGTTCATGGGATGCTGGTGAAACATGTGGCGGAAGGGGACCATAGGCCATCCTCCTCCATTGGGCACACTGCCAACAAGGAGTCCTGCTGGGAGCCCTCACCCTCATTGGGCTACTCAAAACCAATAGGCCAGAGGAAATGCTGAACCAGCCCCAAGTGTCAATCATGTGAACCACGAGGTGTGTGTGGTGCAATATACTCCCGTTGTGCTGTGCTGTCCTTAGGAAAGGGATCCGGACTGAAGTATACTCCAGCATCCGTTTACTTGCAGGGAGGTGTCTGCCTCAATGTAGCCACCTAATGTAGAGCCCTGTAGGCCATTGGTATCCACGAGCTGAAACTGAAAGTCATTGATTACATTGGGTCTGTCCCCATGTCAAGCGTAACACCATACTAATGTTTCAGACGAAGAGGTCCTCATTGAGTGAAGAATAAGCAGGGCAATCAAAGGCTGCTTAGTAGGAGGGCATGGAGCCTTCCCTCACTCCTTCTTGCCACCCTGCCCTTTTAGGCCTATTGGAAAGGGTTTAAAACCCATATATGTGCCATGCACACATCTTTCACACATCATTATTTAAGGCAGGTTATTATGAAGAGTATGGACAGTACAGAGGAATATGACTAGCATGCATACAGTATGTCAATTTGTATCAATCATGTAACCAGAGTGTTTACCTAGGGTCCAAAATTATGCTGTCCCTGCGCAATCTTATATATTCATTCATTCATTTATTTATTATCAAGAAGCTGCCTTATACTAAGCGGACCATTGGTACCCCAGCCATTGATATCTGCAGTGTATGGCCATGGCCCTACAATGCCCCAGGCAGACTCCTTTCCCTGCTCTACTAAGAGCAGCCAGGGATCAAACCTGCATCATACAATGCCCCCGTCCTCCCCGCTGGCCCTAGGTTCACAAAGCACCACATAGCACTCAAGAGGACCACTGGTTTGCCCTAGCGTAGGCCGGGGCGGAATTAGGGATGCCAGGGACCCCAAGCATGCAAAGCAGATGCTCCACCACTGTTGAGTTTGAGTGTGCTTAGACTGCCCTAAATACAAATGAACCAAACAAGAAGGGTAGCTGCTGCAACAGCAATAGCAATAATAAATATGCCTGGCTGAAATGAAGCTGAAGGATCTCAGCATACCACCCCACTCTAAGGGGCAGCAGGTCCATGCCAGAAACCAAGTGGATGCCACTAAACCATTCCCCCCATCCACCAGGCATGCAGGGTTGCCCATAAGAGGGTGCCACCCCTCCCTCTCAATGAGTAGGCCCAGCAAAAGCCCGTATCCACCCACCCACCCCACACACACATCCAGCAAATGGTGCCCGTTACTTGTGCTGGGAAAATGGTGCCCACATGTGCATGGCAAAGGAGGCTGCATCACAAAGTGGGTGGGGCCAGCAAGGACAGGGCCCATGGGACAACGCTGCCCACTGATGCTCCAGGAAGGCCAGAGTGTCTGCTCTCAAGGGCACAGCCCAGGCACCCAGTAATGGTGTGCACAGCAACAGAGGCGCCCGCATCACACTCAACAATGTGGGGAGCACTGGCCAGGATATGGCCCAAGAGATGGCGACAGCCATCCACCCCGAGACATTGGAACCGCTCTGAGAGCAATGGCCCACACACAGATGGCTTTACCAAATTGAAACTTATACAGTTACAACTAATTAATAGAAACTTACAAAAGTTAAGAAAAAAAGTGTTATTGAAATGCACTGATAACTGTTGGGGCATTGGACACATTCCATGTACCTCTGTGACTTATATGACAGATTTATATAACAGCAACAGCAAGGGAAACTGTGACAACTTTTCTATGTGTGTGCTTTCACCCATACACACACTCCCACAAGCACATATCTGGACTTGAATAAAAATTTACCTTAGAACTAGGGATGTCGTGGGCACACAACTTTCTCACATCTCTTCTCAGGACCCAGCTCGTTGACCCATGATGTGTTCGCAAGCCTGCTGTTTGACTACCTCAGAGCCCAACAAGTGCCCAGCCACAATGTGCCCTGCTCGGGAGCCTCCATTGCTGTGCACAATGGAAGCTCTGGAAATTGTGTATTTCCTGAGCATGGCGGTTGAAAAGGCCTCATGTGCACGAAACTAAAAGTGTGAACAATGCCTTTAATCTTGTGTAAAGGGGGCCTTTACAGCTGTCATTTACAGAAGGTAGAAGATATGCAACTTCTGGAGCCTCCATTATCCACAATAATGGGCTCACAGCCCCATCAGGCACTCACTGAGCTGCAAAGAAGCTCACATAGCACTGAGAACAGGGGCTTGCAGTTATGGCAGCTTAGCAAGTGTCCATCGAAGCCAAACATGGGTGTGTTCCACCATCCCTTCCTAAAACAGGGCATATTTCAGGATTTCTTTCTGATTAGCTGTTCCCTGTTGTTCAGCTCAGGCCTCAGCATAATAATGTAACATTTAGGCAAAAAGATACAACCCAGCAACCCAGCACTTGAGGCTAAGATAGAAAAGATCTCCACGGCTACCATGTATTTCCCCTTGGTGCTCAGATAGGTGGGAACAAAGGATAACCACACACTGCAAAAGACCAACATGCTAAAAGTGATAAACTTGGCTTCGTTGAAACTGTCAGGCAACTTCCTGGCAAGGAAAGCTACTGTCAAGCTCAACATTGCCAGGAAGCCCATGTAGCCCAGGACACAGTAAAATAGACTCACTGACCCGTCATTACATTCCAGTACAATTTCTTCAGTCCCTGAGTGCATGTCCTCATCTGGGTATGGGGCAGAGGTTGCCAGCCACCCAGTACAGATGCCTACTTGGTTGAGGGAGCAGGAAAGCACAATGGAGCTGGCCAGCTCCTTCCCCAACCACTTCCTGATCCTGGATCCTGGCCTGGTGGCCATGAAAGCCAGAACTACCATGATGGTTTTTGCCAGCACACATGAAACAGCCACTGAGAAGATGAGGCCAAAGGCTGTTTGTCGAAGGAGACATGTCACCTTGTGAGGACGACCAATGAATAGCAATGCACAAAGGAAACAGAGCAGGAGGGAGATGAGGAGAGTGTAGGTGAGGTTCCGGTTATTGGCTATGACTATGGGAGTATTGTGGTGCTTTATAAATGTCCCCAGCACCAGAGCTGTTGTAAAAGAAAAGGAAAGAGCAAATGAGACTAAACTAAGTCCCAAAGGTTCTTCATAAGACAAGAAAGTTATTCTTTTTGGAATACAGAAATCTTGCTTTTTGCTTGGATAGTCTTTGGGTGAGCATTCCACACAGTCATTTGCATCTGAAAAAAGAAAAGAGGTGGTCTTCAGGTCACACACAATCATCCCTGAATCTCACACTTCTAAATATTCTCTATGAAAATTATTCTCTATTGTTTCTACTCATGATATGAAATATGGAAGGGTCTGGTTTAAAACTATGGCCTGCATTACATGATCTTTACGTGGTAAATACGCCACAGTGGCTTATTTCCCCTACTGCACTTGTCAGTCCCTTGCTGGAGGATTTGCATAATCACCCTCCTTGGAATGACTTTTCAGGTCAATAAAACTCAGGAACTGGTGGCATGTTGCTGTGATTAACATGCCAACCCAGGACACTAAAACAGCCCATGAGTTCTGAGTGGTTTGTTAACCACAGTACCAAGCCACCATGACTGTGTTCACTCAATGTGGCAAGCTGCAATCATGGCAAGGGCAATGATGCAAATTCTGTTGGCATGAGAACGGCATGCTTAGTGGGAGAAATTTGCCACTGTGACTTATTTCCTCCACCATGAATGTGTGTGAACTGGACTTTTGTCTTGTGCTTTAAGGATGAAAGTAAGCCAGCTGAGACAGTAAAGGCATGCTCCACTTCTCTAACATCTTTCACAACCAATGTTAAAGAACTGGGGGGAGGTGGGGATTGTTTGATTGGCAAAACTGTCTACAGCTTTCATGTTGGAATGGAGGGAAGAGAAAAGGAAGGAAGGAAGGAAGGAAGGAAGGAAGGAAGGAAGGAAGGAAGGAAGGAACTACAGTTCTAGAATGTTCTATAGTCAGAAGGTTACAGGCTACTGAGATCAGAGATATCAACCAGCTACTCAGTAACCATCAATTTTATAGTGATTATAGCAGCATCTTCCAAGTGCTGTTCTTTACTAATATATATGAGATATTCCCTTCTTTTCTGTTATTACCCTGTGGCTATTGGTGATTTTGCCTAGCAAACTGCCTGATTATCTTACTCGGTAAATGCGTTACTATTACTGAGGTCATTTAGACACAAGACTAAAATCCTCCGCTCTCACCAGGGCTTCTCCCTCCAGATTCCTTGCAAGATTAAGATCCGCCACATGTTTCACCAGTATGGTTTTATCCAAGTGTTTTTTTTTTCTGGGCAAGTTCTATATGTTTAATAGTTGGTGCTACAATTTATTGTTGCAGTAGAGCAGGTTTCCTGAAATTCCCCGTAAATTTATCATGCGTCAAAGTGTAATATATTTTCTTCTCATGTTGTCTGTGTTGGGAACCAAGCTGCTATAATATCCAGAATGCATTGGAGGGGATCCCTAGAGGTGAATGGCATTGTGTAAAATGCAACTCACCAATCATGAGCACACAATGAAAGCCTTGTGTAGAAATGCTCAAAGACATGCAGTCGAAGATCCCTGCCAAATTCTTTCTGTTTTTGCAGCTTCCTTCCAGGCCCTCTTTACACAACCTTTTGATCAATATTGAAGAAAACTCTGATATATGGATAATTTTATACATTGTTCTCTATTATTATTATTCTTTTTTTATATATAAATGTCTACAGTATATTTCTCACCCTCCTGGTTTGAAATCTTCCCTTCTGGACATGGGATGCAATCGTAGCAGCAAAATGGCTGTCCCTCCTTCTTTTTTTTGTGAGAACCAGGTTGGCAACTCGCAGTACACTGAGAAAGAGGCCGAGACTATTTGGAAAATAGAAAATAATCAATATAACGAAGGAATATGGAGCTTGGAATCTTTAAGCTTTGAGCCCCCTTCTGTATTTTACCCAGAAGATTCTTGGCCCAATTCCTTTTTAATCAGGCATTGAAGTGTTCTTAAACTTGTTATTTTTTTAGATTCTCTTTATTTTTAATTTGTTATTTTGTTGAAATATTGAATAAAAATAATTTAAAATATTCTAATGCTTAATATTGCTTTTTTTACTGTTATTCTGTTGTTGTTGATGATTACGATATTGTTTTTCATCTTTAACATTTAATCCCACCCTGAGGGCATTTACCAGTATGAACATTAAATTGTAATAAATTAAATAAATTTCAGAAATGCTTGAACAGACCCGATAGGGAATACTTGACGTGCTACAATTTTCTTGGGACTTTTCTTTATTGTAACAATGGGTATTATTTTATAAGAAATTATTAACAATAACTATTTATTACTGGTTAAACTTAAAAACTGGTTAAACTGGTTAAACTTATAAAATTAAATAACATGAAACAATAAGTGACATTTTCCCCTTCCTATGCCTGATTGCAGGAATTCGATTTGGGCTATGTAAATACCCATGTCACTACATTTCTCATGAAAGTCTTTCCCAGAACACCTATGTTCTATACCCTTCCTAAATTCCATAAACATGGATTTTCACCTCCCAGTAGACCAATTATTTCAGGATACAGCTCCTTGTTAGAACCATTAGTTCAATATATAGACTCCTTTCTCTTGCCAGCTGTAATTTCTTCAACATCATGTATTAAAGATACTGGACATTTTACTCAACAGATTAAGGATCTTAGTATGAAGTCTACCATGTTTTTGATTATGACGTGTACCAGATCTACTGTATGAGATCTAAGGAATTCTTGCTCTGGAGAAAATCCTCTCACCCATTTTCTTATGGATTTATTTGATATTATTTCAAAACACATTTTTTTAATGTGATGCATTGTTGTTATTTTTGTTGTTGTTGTTTTACCAAAAAGGAGTGGCAATGGGCAGCTCAGTTGCCCCTAGTATTGCTAATGTTTTTATTCAAGCATTAGAAAATTCTATTTTTCTGATCACATTCATCAATCCGTACAAGAAGTAAAGTGTATGAAGAGTATAGTGATGATGTCTTTGTTACATTCACAAAAAAGTGCTGATGTCAACCATTTTTTCTTTGGAGTAATTCCACTGATGGCAATATGAAATTCAGGGCTCATCTACAACACACAGGATATTCCACTATGAAAGTGGTATGAAAGTGGTATATAAAAGGCAAGAGCTACACTACTGCTTTATAGCAGTATTGAAGTGCACTGACAACTGTTGGGGCCCATTGACCCATACCATATCCCACTTTCATACTACTTTCATGGTGTTATATCCTGCTTGGTGTAGAGGTGTCATGGGCTCCAACAGTTGTCAGTGAACTTCAGTACCACTATTAAACAGTAATGTGGCTCCTGCCTTTTATATACCACTTTCATACTGCTTTCAGGAAAACTCAGTGTCTCTTTAAAAATAGCTGACATTTGGAGCCTACCTTATTAAACCAGCCATTCCATGTTATGGCATCTTCATCAATGGTGAACATTTGACCTATGGGAGCCTCGGGATCCACTCTACCTACTTTCACCCTATGAAATGATTGGTTGGAAAAAATCATCCAGTTGATCACATCCAATCCAGAGACTAGTTCCCCATTCTGGTTGAAGGAAACTTTGTCTCCCACACTGTTGTTAAATGAAACCCATTTTAGAAATGGTTGGAGCTAGAATGAAAAAGAAAAGGCAGGATTTAGAAAAGACTGAATTTACGTTTTTAAGTGACAAAAGGACATAACTTGAAACCAGCATCTAGCATCTGCAACCATTTTTAATCTTTACTTTAGAGTAAGAGTTCTAATCTGGATCTTAAAAGTCCTCTACCCTCATGCTATGGGTCTGATCCAGATCAGACCTCCTGCACTTTCTGTAGAGCAGAAATTGGGGGATGGGAAGTGTAGCTGCTCAATATGTATTTGAAGTAATGTCTATTTTGGCATTCAAATTGCACCTGAAGAATGGGGTTCTGGCTGGCTTATTTTTCAGCTGAGTGAAGGCCATGGCTGACCCTAGGATAAATAGTACACTGGCCAAGGAGTGCCTTTGGTGGCCAGTCACCCCATTAGTCAATATATCAGGGCCACACAGAGGATTTATGGAGGCTGGGACCTTGAGCAGTACAAGTTTTTTTAAAATGAAATTAAAGATAAAGAATTGAAACTTAGCAGCATGATAGCACTTAAGGAGGGCTTCAGGCATGCCAAGTTGGGAGCGGATTGGTTCATGTCTTGATTTTTAAGTTGTGTTTTTTTAAAAAAAAGGCAACGTTTTTAAAAATCCTAAGAATGAAGGCTTGAACCAATGTGATTCCAACTTGGCATGGCTCAATTCTTGCAAAGGCTGCATTTCCATCCCTAGATATTTACTCAAAGTAAGACCCATTGGAATTCCTTGGTTCTTGGAAAGCAACGTACTTGCTTTTAGATTTGCCAGTCTCAGCACTCTATGTGTGCTATGAATGCCTGCTCTGTCTGTCCCTATAGTTTCCTGCAAGGCCTAGCCGGGGGGGGGGGGGGCAGGAAATTAAACCCAGGGGTGGAGCGTGGGATTCCATCAAGTTCATCTGACAGCAGGTGCTGTAGAACATGCCAGGCAATTTTAGGGCCTGTTAGCCCACAGGAGCACCTGCCTCATAAAGCAAATGGCCACATGAAAACTGTTACAATATCTGCTACTTTATTTGTCTTTCATAGTTTGTGATCCAGACTTCTTCAGAAGGGGGAATAGTGCTATGTGGTTGGGGTCGGTCTAAATAATTTCCCTGGGTCCCTTACTCAGTGGCTCTGATAGCAAAGAGATTGAGGATTTTCCCCCAACTCTGGGCCTTGCGATACCAGGGCTTATCCCTGGTCCCTGTGCATCCAGATGTCCCTGTGCATCCAGATGACGCACAGGGGATCCCGGGCTCAGGCAGGGGTCAAACCTCCCTGGCCCCGAAGTAACCAGCACTGGTTGTAGCCCGGTATTTCCTGTGATCTCGGGCTGAGCCCAAGACCGCGGGTGTGTAGCCTGTTCTGCCGCTTTTCCCGGCTACCATATTTACTCATGAGTAGCCCGGAAAAGTGGTGGATGGCACACAGCACTCCAGAGGAGCACTGTGGCCATCAGGGCAGGGTGGGGAGATGAGGGAAAACAGAGCCATGGGGGATGGGAGGGAAACCGGAGATCACAGGTGGGGGATGGGGTGAAACCGGAGATCGCGGGCAGGGGACGGGGGGAAACCAGAGATCGCGGGCAAGGGATGGGGGAAACCAGAGATCACAGGTGGGTGATGGGGGAAACCAGAGATCGCAGGCGTGGGATGGGGAAAACCGGAGATTGCGGGCGGGGACGGGGGAAAACTGGAGATCGCGGGTGGGGGATGGGGGAAACTAGAGATCATGGATGGGGGGGGGCGGAACCAGAGATCACAGGCAGGGGAATTGTGGCCAGGGGGCGAAATCGGGGCAGGAGGAGCAAGGAACCCTTTGTTTTTTAAAAAACCAACCAACTTAGTCACCTCTTGCACACCCGGCCCCTTTAAGACCTTAAACAAAATGGCCGATGTGATGGGGCTTTCCTTTACCCTGTCACGTCTGCCATGTGGAAAGGAGTGACAGCCCAAACTACTTCTAGCACAGACTGGCCCCTCCTCCCACATGGATTCTCCGGTAGATCTAGCCCTCTGTTAGCCTTGAAGTTGAAAATAGATTTTTTAACATAAGCAGGGAACCAGTGAATACCCCTTTTAACTTGTTATACCAATGAAAACATGCCACAAAAAAGTCTTAAGATATGAATGGTTTATAAAGAAAAGTAAATGCAAAATAACTTCAAAAACAGAAGTGAAATGTGAAACATTACTGTTGTGGTTGTTGTTGTTGTTGTTGTTGTTGTTGTTGTTATTATTATTATTATTATTATTATTATTCTGCCTTATTCCCAATGCTGGCCCTCAAGGCAGCCTTACAAAATGAAAACATTTACAGCTAAACCTATAAATAGAAATATACAAAATTTAAAAACATAATTAAATACATTTCAGTATTCAAACATTTAAAACTTTAAAAATATATAACTATTTAAAACTCCCAGGTATAGACAGAGGTCCAGTTTATTTGCCAAAGGCCTGCCAGACCAACAAAGGTTTTGCCTGCCTCCAAAAACACACTCTAGCCGCAATGATTAGAAAGAAAGTATATGTGTAAACTATATGAAACACACTACAGTTTAACTGTTTCTAAAGCTTAACCGAAAAACAGTGTGACTATGCCAAAATCAATGTTATAGACCTAGAAGCACTTTGAAATATTTCAAAATTGTACTTATAAACTTACACCTGCCCAAATTAATTCAACAAAGTGTTTGAAGCTTTCAACTTTATATCAGTATTGACCAAACTCTTAGAAAAAATGGACAGGAGCACTGTGTGTATATGGGGGGGGGGGGGAAGGGGGATTAAAAGGAATTCCAAGGAATTAAAAGGAATTCCAAGGAGAGGTCTAAAGACCAGGTGATTATGAATCCAGAAGAAGGCTGAAAGAGGTATCTGCTGAGTTCTACACCCTGCTTCACCAGTAAGCAAAAAAGCAAGCTGGCCTTGTTAAAAGAGAGCCCAAGAGACTCTCAAAAAGCCCAAGGAAAACATGTTCCAAAGGAGAAAAGAGAACTCTTCTTCTCTCAAAAGGGAAGCAAGAACCAGGCTGAGTCTGTTTCTCAGAAAGCCAGGGCTACTTATAAATTAAAGTTTCAATCCCATTCAATCCCATAGCTTCCTTGTGGTAGTTTCTGAAACCAGGCTACGTAGTGGTTAAAGCAAAACCCAACAATCATAAGGAATGATGATTCCATTAAGGAAATGACTGCAAGAGGAGCCAGGTGGCCATTTTATTTTCATCATACATCTATGTGAGGCAGGAGGGAGGGGGACAGTGATGCTACTGAGCATGGGTGAAGCAAGCCTCTGTATTCAATCTAATGGGGCAAAAAATATTCATTAAAAATGAACCGAAGGGGATTTAAAAAAAGAGGAAAATCCATTCCACCAACTAGAAGAAAGGAGGAAGAAGACCCCCTCACTGGATTAATTACTAAGGATTTTCTGACTTCAGAAATCATGAGCAAATATCGTCACCAGGCTATTATAAGTTTCATTTTGATTCACAGAGGGGTTTTCTTTTCTTTTGTGCTTTAAACTGCACTAACTCCCTCAATCTTCTTGAAATTTTCCAGGTATGTAAAACAAACATTTCTTTCTGGCACATGTACATTTCAGCAAAATTGGTGAAACATTTTCCATTTTATGAACATTAGAATGACACCCCCCAATTACTGCTTTATAATGGCGGAATGCAGAATCTACTCATTGCCCTTAACTACATGGGCACTGCAGTGTCCATGTAAATTCTCAAAGCACCAAGAGGAAAGCATAATGACTGACTGATATAAGGACTCCTTTATTATTTCTAGTTGGGGCAAAGGAAGGAAGATGAAAACGTTACGAAGACTTTGGGGAGAATAAAACATAACATACATTGCCCTGTTATATGAGGAACTTGATCCCATTACCTGCCCAAATTGTAGATTCTGAAATTTGGGTTCTACTCCATCCATCATTGCACCATGTTGAGCTCTAGAAGTGGACATGGCATGATGTAGGGCATGGGCCACCACATAGACAGCATTGTAGATGCTATAGCTGTGTCCAATTGTGCTCATTTCAAACAAAGATCCAGGAAGGCTCTCCAGCTTCTCCTCCCCTGTGCAAATGTCCACATCTGCCCTGCCCACAATACTATTTGGGAATACACAGCCAAAGGCCTGTTGCCAGAAATCTCTAATAAAACCATCTTGTTTAGAGCTAGAAGGGTTTCTGCTCTTAAGAAACTGCTGAAATCCTGGTAGGTTGCTGGAGTGGATCCTGAGGGTTATAGCTCCATTGAACATTTCAGTATCCCAATTCCTTTGTAGGAAAACAGAAGTGAACTCCATCTGGGCTGTTACTATCCATACTTTCCCTATTACTTCCTTTGTCATGACCTCTTGTTCTGATAGATATGGAAAGAAGAGAAAAATGGCCATGGAATAAGATTCTGAATAGACTACCACTACTTTGGCTTTACTGTCCTTCACTTTATCACGTATTTTTGCCCCCTGTAGAAATTTGTCACTCATTTTAGTGTCGAAGTCTAATTTTGGGACTCTTTCTATGAAGGCAAAACAGACACCCCTCTTAGAAAACAGTGGAACGACCGCTTGTAGAAATCTTTCTCCATTATCGTTATCCATAACACCAATCCCAATCCAGGTCCACCGGAACTGGAGAAGCAAAGAAAGAACCCCCTGATACTGAAGAGCTTCCTGTGGGGCCAACTGGTAAAAGGGAAGTCCTGGAGTTTTAGTGTTCATCACGGGAGCAGGGCCATAAATGAGCTAAGGAGAGATTTTGGGTAGAGGGAAAGGAAATCATAAATGGAGTCATTTCCTTATTATATTTTTAAAATATACATACAAATAATGGCCATATGTTTGGGAAGAAACTGCTTTGGTAGATAGCAGGCTGATCTAAGAGAATACTGACTATCGTATGGCCAGCTAGCAAATTCAAGGATAAAGGTCTCAGTGGAAGGATACTACATTATGATATAAGGTCTTTTTAGGGTTATACTTAAGAGTTAAATGTATTGATTCAATAGAACATAAAGAAATCCAGATTGGCTTCCATCCCATGAGTTTCAAAGGGTCTAATTTCAGTATGACTCAAAACTCCATCCCACAAGAGTTTTATTGCACGCTCATTATTGAGAACTCACAGAGTTTGCTCAGGTCCCTCATAATACATAGTCTATCTCCCATGTGCCTTCCACCCCTTCTAGCCTTCCTTGTGTGACAGAAAAAGCCTTCTTTAAGTCCGATGTTTTTTTAAACTCGGAATTGCTTTCATACCACTTTCATGGTGTTACATCCTGCTTGGTGTAGATGTGTCCTAGGCCCCAACAGTTGACAGCGCACTTCAGTACCACTATTAAAGCAGTAGTGTAGATCCTGCAGTGCACTTCAATACTACTATAAAGCAGTAGTGTGGCTCCTGCCTTTTATATACCGCTTTCATACTGGAATATCCTCCTTGGTATAGATGAGCCCATAGTCTGCCTCCCGTGTGCCTTCCACCCCTTCTAGCCTTCCTTGTGTGACAGAAAAAGCTTTCTTTAAGTCAGATTTTTTTTTAAACTCGGAATTGCTGCTCTCTCCTGCTGTGTACAGGTGAAGCAGCACCATTAGAACAGCGGACTCAATGGGTCTCATGCTCATGGTGTACTTCCGCTTTTGAAAGAGGAAGTAACTGAGGAATGGAAACAACTCTGAAGAAGCAAAGGTAGGAAGCGTGTTAACCCCTGGTGTGATGGAGCTCTCAGTCTGATTCCAATTTATTGTTGAGTAAAACAGAGAGAAAGAGCATTGCTTCTGCTGTCACGCACTCATCTGTCTCCACAAAAGTTGTCACCTCAGGAGATTCTGTCAAAAAACTGGAAGGATCCCAAGGGCCAAACAACATGTTGCATTATTTCCTACATTGTCCCACAGGCTGAATTTGCATAAAGGGGAGCTCCCATTAGCTCCAGTGTTGTGAGTGTGTGAGTGTGTGTGTGAAGGGGGGCAGGTAATGGTTTTCCTTACTACCAGGATTGCAATGGAGCTACGTCATGCAGAATTGGAATCTGCATTCAGAGTTATCAATACAAGTGCAATGAGTAGTATCCTACAGTGCCTATGTACCAATTGGGAACTACGTCAGAGCGAAAATGCATTAAGAAGTTAAATGTTAAAAATACTGAATGGCTTAAATGTGGCTTGTGAAATTATAGCAATGTTCTGCTATTTCAGCTCCATGTCTATCCAATGAGGGAAGAGAGAGCATTGTTGAAGTTTCTCATGCTCCCCAAACAACCTACCTGTGGGGTCTTATAGGTATCCAAGATATTTGCCACATATAGGGAGATTTCAGCATCCAGTCCCCCAATAACTGCTGTTAGTGTATTCTGGATATCACATACATAGTTAGGTACAACATTTTCCAGTGCAGTCAACAGTAGCATTGAGGCATGATAGGTCCTCCTTGCATTGTCATAGCTATCATAGATATGGAAGCCCAAGGTGACATTGGGTAAGATCTGAGGATTTTCATTGATTTCTTTTACTGCAAATGCCAAGGCCAAGATGTGCTGGTAATGCTTAGGAAATACCCTACAACAAAAGTTGCATTCTGTAATGGCAGGATATTGCACACATACATTAATAATTGCCACTGTGTTCCACAACACCATCATTTGTCATATTACAGCATGTGAATGCAATCGTTCTTGTACTCTTAAGTCCAAGGTTTGCCTACACTAAGAAAACACACACACCAAACTTTAGCAATGCTCATCTTCAGCACATCACTGCCCCTATCATTTCTGGGGAAGGTACCTTTTTATAGAAGGGTTTTTTTATACTGTGAGTCAACATTATTTGAAAGCGTTCTTTAAGAGCTACAGAAATATACTGTGTTACATCCAGACTAAGTCATACTTGGAGAAGTCCTATTGAAATCTATGGAACAAGTTAGGCATGATTGATGTCAATGATCAAATTGAATAGAATAAGACAGGAAAATAATTTGGAACCTGATATACTCCGATTAGACCAAATGAAATCAGTGGGACTTAAATTAGTCATGACTGACTTGAATTCTATTAATTTCAGTTGTTCTGCTTGGAGGTTGACTAGATCTAGATTCAATGCAATGAGTTTTCCTGTAAAGAATGCAGGAAAGAATGGGGTGAATTTTGTCATGTGAAAAAGGCTATAAGGTGTGGGAGGCGCACAGGAGGCAGATGATGACATGAGATGGACCTGCAAACATCTGTGAGTACCAGTAATGACTGAACAATAAAACATTCATCTGATGGAGCTCTTAGACATCTTCAACCAAAACATAAAGTTCTGCAAAGATAATTGATGTAAACTTTCCATTATGAAATCACTCATAGTTTCATTTTTGACATTGCCTCTAATAGGGTGACCCGTTGAAAAGGAGGACAGGGCTCCTGTACCTTTAACAGTTGCATAGAAAAGGGAATTTCAACAGGTGTTATTTGTATGCAAGTCGCACCTGGTGAAATTCCCTCTTCATCATCACAGTTAAAGCTGCAGGAGCTATACTGCAGCTATACTTTAACCAGTTGTAAAAGAGGGCAGGGCACCTGCAGCTTTAACTATGGTGATGAAGAGGAAATTTCGCCAGCTCCCCATACATACAAATGACACCTGCTGAAATTCCCTTTTCAATACTAGATTCAGGGAAAGAAGGAACCAACTGAAATATATTAATCTTAAACTTAAACTTTAAGGCAGCCATCCAAGCACTCACACCCGAAGCCTGTTATTTGTATCTGTTTCCATTAATATAGCTGCATTTGAAACACATTGTGGGATGTATAACTTGGGCACCATTAAATACTAAAGACACTGGAACAACAGCTGCTGGAACGACGTATATCTGTTTTCTACAGGCCAATACAATAAGCCCCTTTTCTACAGCTTTTTGACTTTCTAATACTCTGATCATGGAAATAAAACAAACGAACAACAGTCCTTACACAAGTCCATCCAGCATTTCTGGAGGGGGTTCTTCAGTGAAGGCTGTTGGGCTGGAGACAAGGAGGCCATAAGTAGTAATGCCACCAATGATGAAGTCTCCTGACTGATGATACCTGTGAAATGGAGGGTTAGGTTTCCTGACCCCACAGTTGTCAGTGTGAGCTTTGCACAGCATGCAAACAAGCAGTATCAGCATCAAGTCGACCAGCATTGTATAGTAGAAGTGGTAGTATAATTGTTTGTTTTATTGCATTGACAACCAGTCATTCGCGAAACAGTTTCCTTATTTGTATCTAAGATCCTTGCCTATTCATAGGTCCTCTTTCTACCTCTTAATGTTACTGGTGATATTTATGACATCCTTTGGTATTAGTTTTGCAAGTGACTCCTAAATTCTATGGTGGATTTGAGAATCAGCAGAATTAATCACTACCATTTAGACAACTTAAGAGGAGACTAATTACAAAATAATTACTGATGAAAGCATGTTTGTCACATCGGAACAATATTCCCGCCCAACATAATAGCAAGCGAGGGACCATATGTCTTGGGATGGCCAACATAATTTGTTGTTTTTTTACTAATAAATTCATAAGAGAAATAATAGAATTTAGTCTGGAATCAGAGACAAAATGAATATGTTTGATAATAGGCCTGACCATCTTGAGAATATGACCTTGATCAACTTAGCCAGCAATCCTATATCAGTGAATAAGTCCCATTGATCCCAATAGGATTTACTTCAGGATAGACATGCAGAGGTATATGTTGTTAATCTGTGGGGTGAAAAATAAAATCTTACTGTGCAGTCCCATGCATGTTTACTCAGAAGTGAGACCCACAGTTTTTAAAGGGCCTTATTTAGGATTGCAGCCTTAGATAACACAGAAAAATCCCTTAAAATGAGCTGGAAGCTAGACAACTATGAGCTAGAATTTAAGAAAACTGACCAAACAATATTTCAATATGTAGTGTAGGAGGAAATTTCAGGAAATAGGACATGTGTTATACCTTTCATACTATGCTTTAGGTAGTACGTGTCAAATAGAAATCTTTTGCTCAATTATAATTTTTACTTCGTAAGTATTTTTTTTTTACACAGGAAGTGTTTATCCTTTTAATAACACTCAACCTGTTTTTGTTTGTTTCTGAAACATGTAACATCCTTTAAAAGCCCACTGACAAACGTATCCTTTCCTACAGGCTTTCTCTTTATTTTAACTTAGCTGATTTTATATTGTCTTAAAAAAAACTTTTATCTTTTTAAATTTATGTCTACTTGTTTTATTTTATGGTTCTAATTGCAGGCTTTCAGGAAGGTTTTAAAAACATTTTATTTGGCCATGGTCTTCACATGTTATTGCTGCTTATTAATTAATTAATTTATTTATTTATTAGGTTTTTATACCACCCAATAGCCAAAGCTCTCTGGACGGTTCTTGGTTAACTATCCCTCTGGACCATACTCAGCAAAATTGACTTTGCCAGAAAGTCAATTCACTCAAGTCACATTGACCTTAATCCC
Organism: Elgaria multicarinata webbii; assembly: GCF_023053635.1. Lineage (NCBI taxonomy): Eukaryota > Metazoa > Chordata > Lepidosauria > Squamata > Anguidae > Elgaria > Elgaria multicarinata. The sequence continues at coordinate 26,350,458 of NC_086181.1, read as the reverse complement.
CTTAGCTCTCCTCCTGTCCCCAATCTGTCCTTGCCTTTATCCTGGTGTTTATCTACCCTAAAAGTGTGGGAATTGTACCCACATATTTCCCATCCAACCTTCTCTTTGGTGGCAGTCCGCAACCAAAGAGGTAGGATATTGCTTATACAATGCTACATGGGCATAGGAATCAGCACAGGTGGGTTATACCTTAGATTCCTGTTTGTCTGAGTTGAACGTGATGCCCCAGCCAAGGAGTGGCTGCCACAGCAGCCACCAACATAAGAGCCAGAGGTTCATGGGATGCTGGTGAAACATGTGGCGGAAGGGGACCATAGGCCATCCTACTCCATTGGGCACACTGCCAACAAGGAGTCCTGCTGGGAGCCCTCACCCTCATTGGGCTATTCAAAACTAACAGGCCAGAGGAAATGCTGAACCAGCCCCAAGAGTCAATCATGTGAACCATGAGTTGTGTGTGGTGCAATATACTCCCGTTGTGCTGTGCTGTCCTTAGGAAAGGGATCCGGACTTAAGTATACTCCAGCATCCGTTTACTTGCAGGGAGGTGTCTGCCTCAATGTAGCCACCTAATGCAGAACCCTGTAGGCCATTGGTATCCACAAGCTAAAACTGAAAGCCATTCATTACACTGGGCCTGTTCCCATGTCACCCATGTCAAGCATAACCCCACACTAATATTTCAGACAAAGAGGTCCTCATTGAGTGAAGAATAAGCAGGGCAATCAAAGGCCGCTTAGTAGGAGGGCATGGAGCCTTCCCTCACTCCTTCTTGCCACCCTGCCCTTTTAGGCCTATTGGAAAGGGTTTAAAACCCATATATGTGCCATGCACACATCTTTCACACATCATTATTTAAGGCAGCTTATTATGAAGAGTATGGACAGTACAGTGGAATATGACTAGCATGCATACAGTATGTCAGTTTGTATCGATCATGTAACCAGAGTGTTTACATGGGGTCCAAAATTATGCTCTCCCTGCGCAATCTTATATATTCATTCATTCATTCATTCATTCATTTATTATCAAGAAGCTGCCTTATACCAAACAGACCATTGGTACCCCAGCAATTGATATCTGCACTGAATGGCCATGGCCCTACAATGCCCCAGGCAGACTCCTTTCCCTGCTCTACCAAGAGCAGCCAGAGATCAAACCTGCATCATACAATGCCCCCGTCCTCCCCGCTGGCCCTAGGTTCACAAAGCACCACATAGCACTCAAGAGGACCACTGGTTTGCCCTAGCGTAGGCCAGGGCAGAATTGGGGATGCCAGGGACCCCAAGCATGCAAAGCAGATGCTCCACCACTGTTGAGTTTGAGTGTGCTTAGACTGCCCTAAATACAAATGAACCAAACAAGAAGGGTAGCTGCTGCAACAGCAATAGCAATAATAAATATGCCTGGCTGAAATGAAGCTGAAGGATCTCAGCATACCACCCCACTCTAAGGGGCAGCAGGTCCATGCCAGCAACCAAGTGGATGCCACTAAACCATTCCCCCCATCCACCAGGCATGCAGGGTTGCCCATAAGAGGGTGCCACTCCTCCCTCTCACAGAGTAGGCCCAGCAAAAGGCCCGTATCCACACACACATCCAGCAAATGGTGCCCTTGACTTGTGCTGGGAAGATGGTGCCCACATGTGCATGGCAAAGGAGGCTGCATCACAAAGTGGGTGGGGCCAGCAAGGACAGGGCCCATGGGACAACGCTGCCCACTGATGCTCCAGGAAGGCCAGAGTGTCTGCTCTCAAGGGCACAGCCCAGGCACCCAGTAATGGTGTGCCCAGCAACAGAGGCGCCCGCATCACACTCAACAATGTGGGGAGCACTGGCCAGGATGTGGCCCAAGAGATGGCGACAGCCATCCACCCCGAGACATTGGAACTGCTCTGAGAGCAATGGCCCACACACAGATGGCTTTACCAAATTGAAACTTATACAGTTACAACTAATTAATAGAAACTTACAAAAGTTAAGAAAAAAGTGTTATTGAAATGCACTGATAACTGTTGGGGCATTGGACACATTCCATGTACTTCTGTGACATATACGACAGATTTATATAACAGCAACAGCAAGGGGAAATGTGACAACTTTTCTATGTGTGTGCTTTCACCCATACACACACACCCACAAGCACACATCTGGACTTGAATAAAAATTTACCCTAGAACTAGGGATGTCGTGGGCACACAACTTTCTCACATCTCTTCCCAGGACCCAGCTCATTGACCCATGATGTGTTTGCAAGCCTGCTGTTCGACTACCCCAGAGCCCAACAAGTGCCCAGCCACCATCTGCCCTGCCCGGGAGCCTCCATTGCTGTGCACAATGGAAGCTCTGGAAATTGTGTATTTCCTGAGCATGGCGGTTGAAAAGGCCTCATGTGCACGAAATTAAAAGTGTGAACAATGCCTTTAATCTTGTGTAAAGGGGGCCTTTACAGCTGTCATTTTCAGAAGGTAGAAGATATGCAACTTCTGGAGCCTCCATTATCCACAATAATGCACTGAGAATAGGGGCTTGCAGTGATGGCAGCTTAGCAAGTGTCCATCGAAGCCAAACATGAGTGTGTTCATCCATCCCTACCTAAAACAGGGCATATTTCAGGATTTCTTTCTGATTAGCTGTTCCCTGATGTTCAGCTCAGGCCTAAGCATAATAATGTAACATTTAGGCAAAAAGATACAACCCTGCAACCCAGCACTTGAGGCTATGATAGAAAAGATCTCCACAGCTACCATGTATTTTCCCTTGGTGCTCAGATAGGTGGGAACAAAGGATAACCACACACTGCAAAAGACCAACATGCTAAAAGTGATAAACTTGGCTTCGTTGAAACTGTCAGGCAACTTCCTGGCAAGGAAAGCTACTGTCAAGCTCAACATTGCCAGGAAGCCCATGTAGCCCAGGACACAGTAAAATAGATTCACTGACCCGTCGTTACATCCCAGTATAATTTCCTCAGTTCCTGAATGCATGTCCTCATCTGGGAATGGGGCAGAGGTTGCCAGCCACCCAGTACAGATGCCTACTTGGTTGAGAGAGCAGGAAAGCACAATGGAGCTGGCCAGCTCCTTCCCCAACCATTTCCTTATCCTGGATCCAGGCCTAGTGGACATGAAAGCCAGAACTACCATGATGGTTTTTGCCAGCACACATGAAACAGCCACTGAGAAGATGAGGCCAAAGGCTGTTTGTCGAAGGAGACATGTCACCTTCTGAGGACGACCAATGAATAGCAATGCACAAAGGAAACAGAGCAGGAGGGAGATGAGGAGAGTGTAGGTGAGGTTCCGGTTATTGGCTATGACTATGGGAGTATTGTGGTGCTTTATAAATGTCCCCAGCACCAGAGCTGTTATAAAAGAAAAGGAAAGAGCAAATGAGGCTAAACTGAGCCCCAAAGGTTCTTCAGAAGACAAGAAAGTTATTCTCTTTGGAATACAGAAATCTTGCTTTTTGCTTGGATAGTCTTTGGGTGAGCATTCCACACAGTCATTTGTATCTGAAAAAAGAAAAGAGGTGGTCTTCAGGTCACACACAAACATCCCTGAATCTCACACTTCAAAATATTCTCTATGAAAATTAATGGATATTGTTTCTACTCGTGATATGAAACATGGCAGGGGCTGGTTTAAAAATATAGCCTGTTTTACATGATCTTTATGTGGTAAATACGCCACAGTGGCTTATTTCCCCTACTGCACTTGTCAGTCCCTTGCTGGAGGATTTGCATAATCACCCTCCTTGGAATGACTTTTCAGGTCAATAAAACTCAGGAACTGGTGGCATGTTGCTTTGATTAACTTGCCAACCCAGGACACTAAAACACCCCATGAGTTCTGAGTGGTTTGTTAACCACAGTACCAAGCCACCATGAACATGTTCACACAATGTGGCAAGCTGCAATTGTGGCAAGGGCAATGATGCAAATTTTGCTGGCATGAGAACGGCATGCTTAGCGGGAGAAATTTGCCACTGTGACTTATTTCCTCCACCATGAATGCGCGAACTGGACTTTTGTCTTGTGCTTTAAGGATGAAAGTAAGCCAGCTGAGACAGTAAAGGCATGCTCCACTTCTCTAACATCTTTCACAACCAATGTTAAAGAACTGGGGGGAGGTGGGGATTGTTTGATTGACAAAACTGTCTACAGCTTTCATGTTGGAATGGAGGGAAGAGAAAAGGAAGGAAGGAAGGAGGGAAGGAAGGAACTACAGTTCTAGAATGTTCTATAGTCAGAAGGTTACAGGCTACTGAGATCAGGGATATCAACAAGCTACTCAGTAACCATCAATTTTATAGTGATTATACCAGCATCTTCCAAGAGCTATTCTTTACTAATACATATGAGATATTCCCGACTTTTCTGTTATTACCCTGTGGCTATTGGTGATTTTGCCTAGCAAACTGCCTGATTATCTCACTCGGTTAATGAGTTACTATAACTGAGGTCATTTCTACACAAGCCTAAAATCCTCCACTCTTACCAGGGCTTCAGCCTCCAGATTCAGGATTAAGATCCGCCACATGTTTCACCAGTATGGTTTTATCCAAGTTTTGTTTATTTCTGGACATGTTCTATATGTTCTATAGTTGGTGCTGCGATTTATTGTTGCAATATAGCAGGTTTCCTGAAATTCCGTGTAAATTTATCGTGCATCAAAGTGTAATATATTTTCTGTGTTGGGAACCAAGCTGTTATAATGTCCAGAATGCATTGGAGGGGATCCCTAGAGGTGAATGGCATTGTGTAAAATGTAACTCACCAATCATGAGCACACAATGAAAGCCTTGTGTAGAAATGCTCAAAGACCTGCAGCCGAAGATCCCTGCAAAATTCTTTCTGTTTTTGCAGCTTCCTTCCAGGCCCTCTTTAAACAACCTTTTGATCAATATTGAATAAAACTCTGCTATATGGATAATTTTATACATTGTTCTCTATTATAGTTATTCTTTTTATATATATAAATGTCTACAGTATATTTCTCACCCTCCTGGTTTGAAATCTTCCCTTCTGGACATGGGATGCAATCGTAGCAGCAAAATGGCTCCCCCTCCTTCATTTTCTTGTGAGAACCCGGTTGGCAACTCGCAGTACACTGAGAAAGAGGCCGAGACTATTTGGAAAATAGAAAAGAATCAATATAATGAAGTAGGGTGACCATATTTTGGAAACCAAAAAGGAGGACAACATGGTCGCCATGTTAAAATTATTTTTAAAAAATAATTTTAAAACCTCAAAATTTTTTAAAAATCCTAAAACTCAATGGATGGACGGATCTGTTTCAAACTTGGCATAGCTAAAGTCCTTGTTAAGAGCAATCATGGTGCCAAGTTTCATCTCTTTATCTTTAAAAATAACATATATTTTTTTAAAAAATTAAATCCTCAAATTTTAAAAAAATCCTAAAAATCAATGGATGAACAGAACTGTTTCAAATTTGGTATGGCTAAAGCTCTACCTAAAAGCTATCATGGTGCCAACTTTCATCTCTTTATCTTTAAAAATGACAATTTTAAAAATAATAATTTTAAAACCTCAATTTTAAAAAAAATTCTTTAAAAATCAATGGATTAACGGATCTGTATCAAATTTGGTAAGACTAAAGCCCTTCCTAAGAGCTACCATTGTGCCAAGTTTAATTACTTTATCTTAAAAAATGACAGAGTTATAAGCATTTTTGTTAATTCCCATTAGAGCTGCTCTTTGGGGAGAAATCCGGATTTCCCCTCCCCCCTCCCGGATTTGTCAACACAAAACCGGGCAAATCCGGGCAAATCCGGTCATATGGTCACCCTAAATGAAGGAATATGGATCTTGGAATCTTTAAGCTTTTATCCCCCGTCTGTATTTTACCCAGAAGATTCTTGGCCCAATTCCTCTTTAATCAGGCATTGAAGTGTTTTTAAACTTGTTATTTTTTTTAGATTCTCATTATTTTTAATTTGTTATTTTGTTGAAATATTGAATAAAAACAATTTTAAATATTCTAATGCTTATGATTGCCTTTTTTTACTGTTATTCTGTTGTTGATGATGATTACGATATCGTTTTTCATCTTTAACATTTAATCCCACCCTGAGGGCATTTACCAGTATGAACATTAAATTGTAATAAATTAAATAAATTTCAGAAATGCTTGAACAGACCCAATAGGGAATACTTGATGTGCTATAATTTCTTGGGATTTTTCTTTATTGTAACAATGGGTATTGTTTTATTAGTAATTCTTAACAATAACTATTTATTACTTGTTAAACTTAAAAACTGGTTAAACTGGTTAAACTTATAAAATTAAATAAAATGAAACAATAAGTGACATTTTCTGGATTGCATTTTCCTATGCCTGATTGCAGGAATTCAATTTGGGCTATGTAAATACCAATGTCACTACATTTCTCATGAAAGTCTTTCCCAGAACACCTATGTTCTATACCCTTCCTAAGTTCCATAAACATGGATTTTCACCTCCCTGCAGACCAATTATTTCAAGATACAGCTCCTTGTTAGAACCATTATTTCAATATATAGACTCCTTTCTCTTGCCAGCTGTAATTTCTTCAACATCATGTATTAAAGATACTAGACATTTTACTCAACAGATTAAGGATCTTAGTATGAAGTCTACCATGTTTTTGATTATCATGGGTACCAGATCAACTGTACAAGAACTAAGGAATTCCTGCTCTGGAGAAAATCTTCTCACCCATTTTCTTATGGATTTATTTTATATCATTTCAAAACACATTTTTTTAATGTGATGCATTGTTGTTATTTTTGTTGTTGTTGTTTTACCGATTAAAGGAGTGGCAATGGGCAGCTCAGTTGCCCCTAGTATTGCTAATGTTTTTATGCAAGCATTAGAAAATTCTATTTTTCTGATCACATCCATCAATCCGTACAAGAAGTACTTTAAAGTGTATGAAGAGTATAGTGATGATGTCTTTGTTACATTCACACAAAGTGCTGATGTCAACCATTTTTTTCTTTGGAGTAATTCCACTGATGGCAATATGAAATTCAGATCTCATCTACAACACACAGGATATTCCACTATGAAAGTGGTATGGAAGTGGTATGAAAGTGGTATATAAAAGGCAGGAGCTACACTACTTCTTTATAGCAGTATTGAAGTGCACTGACAACTGTTGGGACCCATTGACACAGACCATATACCAATTTCATACTCCTTTCATGGTGTTATATCCTGCTTGGTGTAGAGGTGTAATGGGCCCCAACAGTTGTCATTGAACTTCAATACCACTATTAAACAGTAGTGTTGCTCCTGCCTTTTATATATGACTTTCATACTGCTTTCAGGTAAACTCAGTGTCTCTTTAAAAATAGCTGACATTTGGAGCCTACCTTATTAAACCAGCCATTCCATGTTATGGCATCTTCATCAATGGTGAACACTTGACCTATAGGAGCCTCGGGATCCACTCTACCTACTTTCACCCTATGAAATGATTGGTTGGAAAAAATCATCCAGTTGATCACATCCAATCCAGAGACTAGTTCCCCATTCTGGTTGAAGGAAACTTTGTCTCCCACACTGTTGTTAAATGAGACCCATTTTAGAAATGGTTGGAGCTAGAATGAAAAAGAAAAGGCAGGATTTAGAAAAGACTGAATTTATTTTTATTTATTATTTATTTATTACATTTTTATACCGCCCAATAGCCGAAGCTCTCTGGGTGGTTCACAAAAATAAAAACCATCATAAAACAACCAACAAGTTAAAAACACTAATACAAAATACAATATAAAAATATAAATTTAGGTTTTTAAGTGACAAAAGGACATAACTTGAAACCAGCATCTAGCATCTGCAACCATTTTTAATCTTTACTTTAGAGTAAAGGCTCCAATCTTGATCTTAAAAGTCCTCTACCCTCATGCTATGGGTCTGATCCAGATCAGTCCTCCTGCACGTTCTGTAGAGCAGAAATTGGGGGATGGGAAGTGTAGCTGCTCGATATGTATTTAAAGTAATGTCTATTTTGGCATTCAAATTGCACCTGAAGAATGGGGTTCTGTCTGGCTTATTTTTCAGCTGAGTGAAGGCCATGGCTGGCCCTAGGATAAATAGTACACTGGCCAAGGAGTGCCTTTGGTGGCCAGTCACCTCATTAGTCAATATATCAGGGCCACACAGAGGATTTATGGGGGCTCGGACCTTGAGCAGTACAAGTTTTTTTAAAAATGAAATTAAAGATAAAAAATTGAAACTTGGCAGCATGATAGCATTTAAGTAGGGCTTCAGGCATGCCAAGTTGGGAGCGGATCGGTTCATGCCTTGATTTTTAGGGTGGTTTTTTTTTTTTTTTAAAGGCAACATTTTTAAAAATCCTAAGAATGAAGGCATGAACCAATGTGATTCCAACTTGGCATGGCTCAATTCTTGCAAAGGCTGAATTTCCATCCCTAGATATTTACTCAAAGTAAGACCCATTGGAATTCCTTGGTTCTTGAAAAGCAACATACTTGCTTTTAGGTTTGCCAGTCTCAGCACTCTATGTGTGCTATGAATGCCTGCTCTGTCTGTCCCTATAGTTTCCTGCAAGGCCCAGCCAGGGGAGGCCAGGAAATTAAACCCACGGGTGGAGGGTGGGATTCCATCAAGTTCATCTGACATCAGGTGCTATAGAACATGCACCTTCCAGGTGTGTTGAGGCTGGATTTGTGGCAGAATCAGCCAGGCAATTTTAGGGCCTGTTAGCCCACAGGAGCACCTGCCTCATAAAGCAAATGGCCACATGAAAACTGTTACAATATCTGCTACTTCATTTGTCTTTCATAGTTTGTGATCCAGACTTCTTCAGAAGGGGGAAAAGCGCTATGTGGTTGGGGTCAGTCTAAATAATCTCCCTGGGTCCCTTACTAAGTGGCTCTGATAGCAAAGAGATGGAGGATTTTCCCCCAACTCTGGGCCTTGCTAGACCAGGGCAAAGCAGTGCGAAGCCCGGGCTTGTTCCTGTTCATCCAGATGACGCACAGGGGATCCCGGGCTCAGGCAGGAGTCAAACCTCCCTGGCCCTGAGGTAACCAGCACTGATTGTAGCCCGATATTTCCCATGATCTCGGGCTGAGCCCAAGACTGTGGGTGTGTAGCCTGATCTGCCGCTTTTCCCGTCAACTGCATTTACTCATGAGTAGCCCAGAAAAGTGGTGGATGGCACGCAGCACTCCAAAGGAGCATTGTGGCCATCAGGGCGGGGTGGGGAGATGGGGGAAAACAAAGCCATGGGGGATGGGAGGGAAACTGGAGATCACGGGTGGGGGATGCGGGGAAACCAGAGATCGTGGATGGGGGATGGGGGAAACCAGAGATCGCAGGCGGATGATGGGGGAAACCAGAGATTGCGGGCGGAGGATGAGGGAAAACCAGAGATTGCGGGCGGGGGACGGGGAAAACCGGAGATCAAGGGCGGGGGATGGGGAAAACCAGAGATCACGGGCGTGGATGGGGGGAAACCGGAGATTGCGGGTGGGGGATGGGGGAAAACTGGAGATCGCGGGTGGGGGATGGGGGAAACCAGAGATCGTGGGGGGGGGGGCGGAACCAGAGATCACAGTCATGGGAATTGTGGCCAGGGGGCGAAATCGGGGCCGGAGGAGCAGGGAACCCTTTGTTTTTTAAAAAACCACCTACCTTAGTCACCTCCTGCACACCCGGCCCCTTTGAGACCTTAAACAAAATGGCCGATGCGATGGGGCTTTCCTTTACCCTGTCACGTCTGCCGTGTGGAAAGGAGTGACAGCCCACACTACTTCTAGCACAGACTGGCCCCTCCTCCCACATGGATTCTCCGGTAGATCTAGCAAGGCCCTCTGTTAGCCTTGAAGTTGAAAACAGATTTTATAACATAAGCAGGAAAACAGTGAATACAACAAAGTGTTTGAAGCGTTCAACTTTATATCAGTATTGACCAAACTCTTAGAAACAATGGACAGGAGCACTATGTGTATATGGGGGGCAGGGGGGTTCAAAGGAATTCTAAGGAATTAAAAGGAATTCCAAGGAGAGATCTAAAGACCAGGTGATTATGGATCCAGAAGGCTGAAAGAGATATCTCCTGAGTTGTACACCCTGCTTCACCAGTAAGCAAAAAAGCAAGCTGGCCTTGTTAAAAGAGAGCCCAAAAGACTCTCAAAAAGCCCAAGGAAAACATGTTCCAAAAGAGAAAAGAGAACTCTTCTTCTCTTGAAAGGGAAGCAAGAACCAAGCTGAGTCTGTTTCTCAGAAAGCCAGGGCTACTTATAAACTAAAGTTTCAATCCCATTCAATCCCATAGCTTCCTTGTGGTAGTGTCTGAAACCAGGCTACTTAGTGGTTAAAGCAAAACCCAACAATCATAAGGAATGATGATTCCATTATGGAAATGACTGCAAGAGGAGCCAGGTGGCCATTATATTTTCATCATACATCTATCTGAGGCAGGAGGGAGGGGGACAGCGATGCTACTGAGCATGGGTGAAGCAAGTCTCTGTATTCAATCTAATGGGGCAAAAAAAATTATTAAAAATGAACGGAAGGGAATTTAAAAAAAGAAGAAAATCCATTCCACCAACTAGAAGAAAGGAGGAAGAAGACCCCCTCACTGCATTAATTACTAAGGATTTTCTGACTTCTGAAATCATGAGGAAATATCCTTGCCAGGCTATGTTATCAGTGTCATTTTGATTCGCAGAGGGGTTTTCTTTTCTTTTGTACTTTAAACTGCCCTAACTCCCTCAATCTTCTTGAAATTTTCCAGGTATGTAAAACAAACATTTCTTTCTGGCACATGTACATTTCAGCAAAATTGGTGAAACATTTTCCATTTGATGAACTTTAGAATGACACCCCCCAATTACTGCTTCATAATGGAGGAATGCAGAATCTACTCATTGCCCTTAACTACATGGGCACTGCAGTGTCCATGTAAATTCTCAAAGCACCAAGAAGAAAGAATAATGACTGACTGATATAAGGACTCCTCTATTATTTCTAGTTGGGGCAAAGGAAGGAAGATGAAAACGTTACGAAGACTTTGGGGAGAATAAAACATAACATACATTGCCCTGTTATATGAGGAACTTGATCCCATTACCTGCCCAAATTGTAGATTCTGAAATGTGGGTTCTACTCCATCCATCATTGCACCATGTTCAGCTCTAGAAGTGGACATGGCATGATGTAGGGCATGGGCCACCACATAGACAGCATTGTAGATGCTATAGCTGTGTCCAATTGTGCTCATTTCAAACAAAGATCCAGGAAGGCTCTCCAGCTTCTCCTCCCCTGTGCAAATGTCCACATCTGCCCTGCCCACAATACTATTTGGGAATACACAGCCAAAGGCCTGTTGCCAGAAATCTCTAATAAAACCATCTTTTTTAGAGCTAGAAAGGTTTCTGCTCTTAAGAAACTGCTGAAATCCTGGTAGGTTGCTGGAGTGGATCCTGAGGGATATCGCTCCATTGAACATTTCAGTGTCCCAATTCCTTTGTAGGAAAACAGAAGTGAACTCCATCTGGGCTGTTACTATCCATACTTTCCCTATTACTTCCTTTGTCATGACCTCTTGTTCTGATAGATATGGAAAGAAGAGAAAAATGAACATGGAATAAGATTCTCCATGGACTACCACTACATTGGCTTTGCTGTCCTTCACTTTATCACGTATTTTTGCCCCCTGTAGAAATTTGTCACTCATTTTAGTGTCGAAGCCTAATTTTGGGATTCTTTCTATGAAGGCAAAACAGACACCCCTCTTAGAAAACAGTGGAATGACTACTTGTAGAAATCTTTCTCCATTATCGTTATCCATAACACCAATCCCAATCCATTTCCACCGGAACTGGAGAAGCAAAGACAGAATCCCCTGATACTGAAGAGCTTCCTGTGGGGCCAACTGGTAAAAGGGAAGTCCTGGAGTTTTAGTGTTCATCACGGGAGCAGGACCATAAATGAGCTAAGGAGAGATTTTGGGTAGAAGGAAAGGAAATAATAAATGGAGTCATTTCCTTATTATATTTTAAAAATATACATACAAATAATGGGCATGTTTGGGAAGAAACTGCTTGGGTAGATGGCAGGCTGATCTAAGAGAATACTGATCGTATGGCCAGCTAGCAAATTCAAGGATAAAGGTCTCAGTGGAAGGATACTACATTATGATATAAGTTCTTTCTAGGGGCATACTTAAGAGTTAAACCTATTAATTCAATAGAACGTAAAGAAATCCAGATTGGCTTCCATCCCATAAGTTTCAATGTGTCTAATTTCAGTATGACTCAAAACTCCATCCCACAAGAGTTTTATTGCATGCTCATTATTGGGCACTCACAGAGTTTGCTCAGGTCCCCCATGAGACATAGGGCTCATCTACACCAAGCAGGATATTCCAGTGTGAAAGCAGAATATAAAAGGCAGGTGCCACACTACTTTTTTTATAGCAGTATTGAAGTTCACTGACAACTGTTGGGGCCAATTGACACATACCATATACTGCTTTCATACCACTTTCATGGTGTTACATCCTGCTTGGTGTAGATGTGTCCTAGGCCCCAACAGTTGACAGCGCACTTCAGTACCACTATTAAAGCAGTAGTGTTGATCCTGCAGTGCACTTCAATACTACTATAAAGCAGTAGTGTGGCTCCTGCCTTTTATATACCGCTTTCATACTGGAATATCCTGCTTGGTATAGATGAGCCCATAGTCTGCCTCCCGTGTGCCTTCCACCCCTTCTAGCCTTCCTTGTGTGACAGAAAAAGCCTTCTTTAAGTCCGATGTTTTTTTAAACTCGGAATTGCTGCTCGCTGCTGCTGTGTACAGGTGAAGCAGCACCATTAGAACAGCGGACTCAATGGGTCTCATGCTCATGGTGTACTTCCGCTTTTGAAAGAGGAAGTAACTGAGGAATGGAAACAACTCTGAAGAAGCAAAGGTAGGAAGCGTGTTAACCCCTGGTGTGATGGAGCTCTCAGTCTGATTCCAATTTATTGTTGAGTAAAACAGAGAGAAAGAGCATTGCTTCTGCTGTCATGCACTCATCTGTCTCCACAAAAGTTGTCACCTCAGGAGATTCTGTCAAAAAACTGGAAGGATCCCATGGGCCAAACAACATGTTGTATTATTTCCTACATTGTCCCACAGGCTGAATTTGCATAAAGGGGAGCTCCCATGAGCTCCAGTGTTGTGAGTGTGTGAGTGTGTGTGTGCAGGGGGACAGGTAATGGTTTTCCTTACTACCAGGATTGCAATGGAGCTACGTCATGCAGAATTGGAATCTGCATACAGAGTTATAAATACAAATGCAATGAGTAGTATCCTACAGTGCCTATGTACCAATTAGGAACTATGTCAGAGCGAAAATGCATTAAGAAGTTAAATGTTAAAAATACTGAATGGCTTAAATGTGACTTTTGAAATTATAGCAATGTTCTGCTATTTCAGCTCCACGTCTATCCAATGAGGGAAGAGAGAGCATTGTTGAAGATTCTCATGCTCCCCAAATAACCTACCTGTGGAGTCTTATAGGTATCCAAGATATTTGCCACATATAGGGAGATTTCAGCATCCAGTCCCCCAATAACTGCTGTTAGTGTATTCTGGATATCACATACATAGTTAGGTACAACATTTTCCAGTGCAGTCAACAGTAGCATTGAGGCATGATAGGTCCTCCTTGCATTGTCATAGCTATCATAGATATGGAAGCCCAAGGTGACATTGGGTAAGATCTGAGGATTTTCATTGATTTCTTTTACTGCAAATGCCAAGGCCAAGATGTGCTGGTAATGCTTAGGAAATACCCTACAACAAAAGTTGCATTCTGTAATGGCAGGATATTGCACACATACATGAGAACTACAAGTTCAACCGCAGCTTTTAAAGCTCAACTAAAAACTTTTCTTTTTCCTAAAGCTTTTAAAACTTGATGTTGTGCAGACTTCTACTGTTACTTTCTACTGTTAGTTTTACCCTACCCTGTGCCTGCTTACCCTACCCTGTACCTGTTTGCATTCTCTTCCCCTCCTTATTGTTTTACTATGATTTTATTAGATTGTAAGCCTATGCGGCAGGGTCTTGCTATTTACTGTTTTACTCTGTACAGCACCATGTACACTGATGGTGCTATATAAATAAATAAATAAATAAATAATAATAATAATTAATTATTGCCACTGTGTTCCACAACACCATCATTTGTCATATCACAGCATGTGAATGCAATCGTTCTTGTACTCTTAAGTCCAAGGTTTGCCTACACTAAGAAAACACACACACCAAACTTTAGCAATGCTCATCTTCAGCACATCACTGTACCTGTCATTTCTGGGGAAGGTACCTTTTTATAGAAGGGATTTTTTATACTGTGAGTCAACATTATTTGAAAGCGCTCTTTAAGAGCTACAGAAATATACTGTGTTACATCCAGACTAAGTCATACTTGGAGAAGTCCTATTGAAATCTATGGAACAAGTTAGGCATGATTTATGTCAATGATCAAATTGTATTGAATAAGAGGGGGAAATAGGTTGGAACCTGATTTACTCAAATTAGACCAAATGAAATCAGTGGGACTTAAATTAGTCATGACTAACTTGAATTCGATTAATTTCAATTGTTATGCTTGGAGGTTGAGTAGATCTAGTTTCAATGCAATGAGTTTTCCTGTAAAGAATGCTGAATGGGGTGTGGCAGCATTCATACAGTCAGTGTATGTGATTGCATGTGGATGCATGATTTTCTGTGGATTACTTGACAATGATTAGGTGAGGCCTGAATATATTAATCATTCATTGCATCATAAGGTGTTTCAAAGAAGGTAAAATATCCAAATGGAAGTAAGATATCCAAATGGAAGTACTTCCCCCTGCCCCAAATCCTCTAAATGTATGTATTTATATTCTTTATTGTAGTTAACAGACATGATTTAGAGATCTAGATGAGACCTAGAGTGTCATCACAAAGGGGGAAATTGCATTTGCTTACCGTTGCTTCTCTGCCTGCATGTTTTCCCTCATTGCTTCCTCTTTTGAAACAGGAAGTAAACAACTTGCACGTGGCCAATTCTGTGGGTGTTTATAATCCTGCTGCTTCTCCTGCACAGAGCAGGAGATAGCAGCAACTTCCATCTTTAAAAATAAGTCGGACTTAATGGGGTGATTTTTGTCATGTGAAAAAGGCTAGAAGGTGTGGGAGGCGCACAGGAGGCAGATGAAGACATGAGATGGACCTGCAAACATCTGTGAGTTCCAGTAATGACTGAGCAATAAAACACTCATCTGATGGAGCTCTTAGACATCTTCAACCAAAACATAAAGTTCTGCAAAGATAATTGATGTAAGCTTTCCATTATGAAATCACTCATAGTTTCATTTTTGACATTGCCGCTAATAGGGTGACCCTTTGAAAAGGAGGGCAGGGCTCCTGTACCTTTAACAGCTGCATAGAAAAGGGAATTTCAGCAAGTGTTATTTGTATGCATGTCGCACCTGGTGAAATTCCCTCTTCATCACCACAGTTAAAGTTGCAGGAGCTATACTGCAGCTATACTGTGACCAGATGGCAGGGCACCTGCAGCTTTAACTATGGTGATGAAGAGGAAATTTCATCAGCTCCCCATACATACAAAGGACACCTGCTGAAATTCCCTTTTCAATACAACTGTTAAAGATACAGGAGCCCTGTCCTCCTTTTCATAGGGTCACCCTACCTCTAACAACAAGAATAACAACTTAAGTTGCTGGAGCAAATGATACTGATGGTGTTGTTATCTCTTTAAAAAAGTTACAAATAAAATTTGGCTGGTCTGTCTGGTAATGTAACCAATAAGGGAGAACCAATTGGCTGCCAACCTAATTAACAATTGTACAAACAAGTTTGTATTCCGCAGACACCACTTCCTGATTGTTACATGGATGTGCCTTCTGAGGCAAGGAAACACCACTCTATCCTCCTAAAGTATTGAGACAGTGGCACATCTAATCAGGCTGTACAATGTTTAAGAAATTGCAAATTGCAGCTAACTGAAAACCATTTTGATTAGGAATACCCAAGGAACATGAGGAGCACATTGCACAGGCCTGAGGGGGAAAGTCTTGGAAAGAAATAACACAGGGCTTCTGTCTTATTTACAATAGATACTGTAGAAAAGTGTCCATTCTGAAAAAGAAATAGGGGTGACTGCACAATCAAAAGAGCTCTTCAACAAAGGACTTTGGCAACTAGATTCAGGGAAAGAAGGAACCAACTGAAATATATTATTCTTAAACTTAAACTTTAAGGCAGCCATCAAAGCACTGACACCCGAAGCCTGTTATTTATATCTGATACCATTAATATAGCTGCATTTGAACCATATTGTGGGATGTGTAACTTGGGCACCATTAAATACTAAAGACACTCCCTTAATCCATATAGCAGCTGTATAAGGGAACCAAAACATTATCAGAGAATTCAAATGTTTAACAGCTGCTGGAACAACGTATACCTGTTTTCTACAGCCCAATCCAATAAGCCCCTGTTCTACAGCTTTTTGAATTTCTAATACTCTGATCATGGAAATAAAACAAACGAACAACAGTCCTTACACAAGTCTATCCAGCATTTCTGGAGGGGGTTCTTCAGTGAAGGCTGTTGGGCTGGAGACAAGGAGGCCATAAGTAGTAATGCCACCAATGATGAAGTCTCCTGACTGATGATACCTGTGAAATGGAGGGTTAGGTTTCCTGACCCCACAGTTGTCAGTGTGAGCTCTGCACACCATGCAAACAAGCAGTATCAGCATCAAGTCGACCATGGTATAATAGAAGTGGTAGTATAGTTGTTTGTTTTATTGCATTGACAACCAGTCATTCGCGAAACAGTTTCCTTATCTGTATCTAAGATCCTTGCCTATTCATAGGTCCTCTTTCTACCTCTTAATGTTACTGGTGATATTTATGACATCCTTTGGAATTAGTTTTGCAAGTGACTCCTAAATTCTATGGTGGATTTGAGAATCAGCAGAATTAATCACTACCCTTTAGCTAACTTAAGAGGAGACTAATTACAAAATAATTACTGATGAAAGCATGTTTGTCACATCGGAACAATATTCCCGCCCAACATAATAGATTGCAAGGGACCATATGTCTTGGGATGGCCAACATAATTTGTTGGTTTTTTTACTAATAAATTCATAAGAGAAATAATAGAATTTGGTCTGGAATCAGAGACAAAATGAATATGTTTGATGATAGGCCTGACCATCTTGAGAATATGACCTTGATCAATTTAGCCAGCAATCCTATATCAGTGAATAAGTCCCATTGATCCCAATAGGATTTACTTCAGGATAGACATGCAGAGGTATATGTTGTTAATCTGTGGGGTGAAAAATAAAATCTCACTGTGCAGTCCTATGCATGTTTACTCAGAAGTGAGACCCACAGTTTTTAATGGGCCTTATTACCCAAGATGTCTATTTAGGATTGCAGCCTTAGATAACACAGAAAAATCCCTTAAAATGAGCTGGATGCTAGACAACTGTGAGCTAGAATTTAAGAAAACTGACCGAACTTTATTTCAATGCGTAGTGTAGAAGGAAATTTCAGGAAATAGGACATGTGTTATACCTTTCATATAATGCTTTAGGTAGTGTGTGTCAAATAGAAATCTTTTGCTCAATTATAATTTTTACTTCTTAAGTATTTTTTTTCACACAGGAAATATTTATCCTTTTAATAACACTCAACCTGTTTTTGTTTGTTTCTGCAACATGTAACATCCTTTCAGTGCCCACTGACAAACGTAGTCTTTCCTACAGGCTTTCTCTTGATTTTAACTTAGCTGATTTTATATTGTCTTAAAAAAAACCTTTTATCTTTTTTAATTTATATCTACTTGTTTTATTTTATGGTTCTAATTGCAGGCTTTCAGGAAGGTTTTAAAAACATTTTATTTGACCATGGTCTTCGCATGTTATTGCTGCTTATTTATTTATTTATTACGTTTTTATACCACCAAGTAGCCAAAGCTCTCTGGGCAGTTCTTGGTTAACTATCCCTCTGCCCAAGTGCTTTAGCTGGACCATACCCAGCAAGATTGACTGTGCCAGCAAGTCAATTCACTCAAGTCACATTGACCTTCATCCCCTTAGCTCTCCTCCTGTCCCCAATCTGTCCTTGCCTTTATCCTGGTGTTTATCTACCCTAAAAGTGTGGGAATTTTACCCACATATTTCCCATCCAACCTTCTCTTTGGTGGCAGTCCACAACCAAAGAGGTAGGATATTGCTTATACAGTGCTACATGGGCATAGGAATCAGCACAGGTGGGTTATACCTTAGATTCCTGTTTGAGTTGAACATGATGCCCCAGCCAAGGAAGATGGTGCCCACATGTGCATGGCAAAGGAGGCTGCATCACATCTAGACAAAACGGGTGGGGCCAGCAAGGACAGGGCCTATGGGACAGCGCTGCCAACTGATGCTCCAGGAAGGCCAGAGTGTCTGCTCTCAAGGGCACAGCCCAGGCACCCAGTAATGGTGTGCACAGCAACAGAGGCGCCCGCATTACACTCAACAATGTGGGGAGCACTGGCCAGGATGTGGCCCAAGAGATGGCGACAGCCATCCACCCTGAGACATTGGAACTGCTCTGAGAGCAATGGCCCACACACAGATGGCTTTACCAAATTGAAACTTATACAGTTACAACTAATTAATAGAAACTAACAAAAGTTAAGAAAAAAGTGTTATTGAAATGCACTGATAACTGTTGGGGCATTGGACACATTCCATGTACTTCTGTGACTTATATGACAGATTTATATAACAGCAACAGCAAGGGAAAGTGTGACAACTTTTCTATGTCTGTGCTTTCACCCATACACACACTCCCACAAGCACATATCTGGACTTGAATAAAAATTTACCCTAGAACTAGGGATGTCGTGGGCACACAACTTTCTCACATCTCTTCCCAGGCCCCAGCTCGTTGACCCATGATGTGTTTGCAAGCCTGCTGTTCGACTACCCCAGAGCCCAACAAGTGCCCAGCCACCCTCTGCCCTGCCCGGGAGCCTCCATTACTGTGCACAATGGAAGCTCTGGAAATTGTGTATTTCCTGAGCATGGCGGTTGAAAAGGCCTCATGTGCACGAAATTAAAAGTGTGAACAATGCTTTTAATCTTGTGTAAAGGGGGCCTTTACAGCTGTCATTTACAGAAGGTAGAAGATATGCAACTTCTGGAGCCTCCATTATCCACAATAATGGGCTCACAGCCCCATCAGGCACTCACTGACCTGCAAAGAAGCTCACATAGCACTGAGAACAGGGACTTGCAGTGATGGCACCTTAGCAAGTGTCCATCGAAGCCAAACATGGGTGTGTTCATCCATCCCTACCTAAAACAGGGCATATTTCAGGATTTCTTTCTGATTAGCTGTTCCCTGTTGTTCAGCTCAGGCCTCAGCATAATAATGTAACATTTAGGCAAAAAGATACAACCCATCAACCCAGCACTTGAGGCTATGATAGAAAAGATCTCCACGGCTACCATGTATTTTCCCTTGGTGCTCAGATAGGTGGGAACAAAGGATAACCACACACTGCAAAAGACCAACATGCTAAAAGTGATAAACTTGGCTTCATTGAAACTGTCAGGCAACTTCCTGGCAAGGAAAGCTACTGTCAAGCTCAACATTGCCAGGAAGCCCATGTAGCCCAGGACACAGTAAAATAGACTCACTGACCCGTCGTTACATTCCAGTACAATTTCTTCAGTCCCTGAGTGCATGTCCTCATCTGGGTATGGGGCAGAGGTTGCCAGCCATCCAGTACAGATGCCTACTTGGTTGAGGGAGCAGGAAACCACAATGGAGCTGGCCAGCTCCTTCCCCAACCACTTCCTGATCCTGGATTCTGGCCTGGTGGCCATGAAAGCCAGAACTACCATGATGGTTTTTGCCAGCACACATGAAACAGCCACTGAGAAGATGAGGCCAAAGGCTGTTTGTCGAAGGAGACATGTCACCTTGTGAGGACGACCAATGAATAGCAATGCACAAAGGAAACAGAGCAGGAGAGAGATGAGGAGAGTGTAGGTGAGGTTCCGGTTATTGGCTATGACTATGGGAGTATTGTGGTGCTTTATAAATGTCCCCAGCACCAGAGCTGTGATAAAAGAAAAGGAAAGAGCAAATGAGGCTAAACTAAGTCCCAAAGGGTCTTCATAAGACAAGAAAGTTACTCTCTTTAGAATACAGCAATCTTGCTTTTTGCTTGGATAGTCTTTGGCTGAGCATTCCACACAGTCATTTGCATCTGAAAAAGGAAAAGAGGTGGTCTGCAGGTCACTCACAATCTTCCCTGAATCTCACACTTCTAAATATTCTCTATGAAAATTAATGGATACTGTTTCTACTCATGATATGAAATATGGCAAGGGCTGGTTTAAAACTATGTCCTGTTTTACATGATCTTTATGGGGTAAATACGCCACAGTGGCTTATTTCTTCTACTGCACTTGTCAGTCCCTTGCTGGAGGATTTGCATAATCACCCTCCTTGGAATGACTTTTCAGGTCAATAAAACTCAGGAACTGGTGGCATATTGCTGTGATTAACATGCCAACCAAGGACACTAAAACAGCCCATGAGTTCTGAGTGGTTTGTTAGCCACAGGACCAAGCCGCCTTGTCTATGTTCACACAATGTGGCAAGCTGCAATCATGGCAACGGCAATGATGCCCTTCTGTAACATCTTTCACAACCAATGTTAAAGAACTGGGGGGAGGTGGGGGTTGTTTGATTGGCAAAACTGCCTACAGCTTTCATGTTGGAATGGAGGGAAGAGAAAAGGAAGGAAGGAAGGAACTACAGTTCTAGAATGTTCTATAGTCAGAAGGTTACAGGCTACTGAGATCAGAGATATCAACCAGCTACTCAGTAACCATCAATTTTATAGTGATTATAGCAGCATCTTCCAAGTGCTTTTCTTTACTAATATATATTACTAATTATCCTGGTTGTGCTTTTTATATTGTATTTTGTATTTGTATTTTTAACTTGTTGGTTGTTTTATGATGATTTTAATTTTTGTGAACCGTCCAGAGAGCTTCGGCTATTGGGCGGTATAAAAATGTAATAAATAAAAAAATAAAAATAAATAAATAAAATAAATAAAATGAGATATTCCCTTCTTTTCTGTTATTACCCTGTGGCTATTGGTGATTTTGCCTAGCAAACTGCCTGATTATCTGACTGTGTTAATGACTTACTATTACTGAGGTCATTTCTACACAAGCCTAAAATCCTCCACTCTTACCAGGGCTTCTGCCTCCAGATTCCTTGCAGGATTAAGATCCGCCACATGTTTCACCAGTGTGGTTTTATCCACGTGTTGTTTTTTTCTGGGCAAGTTCTATATGTTCTATAGTTGGTGCTGCGATTTATTGTTGCAGTATTGCAGGTTTCCTGAAATTTCCCGTAAATTTATCATGCATCAAAGTGTAATATATTTTCTTCTCATGTTGTCTGTGTTGGGAACCAAGCTGCTATAATGTCCAGAATGCATTGGAGGGGATCCCTAGAGGTGAATGGCATTGTGTAAAATGTAACTCACCAATCATGAGCACACAATGAAAGCCTTGTGTAGAAATGCTCAAAGACATGCAGTCGAAGATCCCTGCCAAATTCTTTCTGGTTTTGCAGCTTCCTTCCAGGCCCTCTTTACACAACCTTTTGATCAATATTGAAGAAAACTCTGCTATATGGATAATTTTATACATTGTTCTCTATTATAGTTATTCTTTTTATATATATAAATGTCTACAGTATATTTCTCACCCTCCTGATTTGAAATCTTCCCTTCTGGACATGGGATGCAATCGTAGCAGCAAAATGGCTCCCCCTCCTTCATTTTCTTGTGAGAACCAGGTTGGCAACTCACAGTACACTGAGAAAGAGGCCGAGACTATTTGGAAAAAAGAAAAGAATCAATATAATGAAGGAATATGGAGCTTGGAATCTTTAAGCTTTGAGCCCCTTTCTGTATTTTACCCAGAAGGTTCTTGGCCCAATTCTTCTTTAATCAGGCATTGAAGTGTTTTTAAACTTGTTATTTTTTTTAGATTCTCATTATTTTTAATTTGTTATTTTGTTGAAATATTGAATAAAAATAATTTAAAATATTCTAATGCTTAAGATTGCCTTTTTTACTGTTATTCTGTTGTTGATGATGATTACGATATTGTTTTTCATCTTTAACATTTAATCCCACCCTGAGGGCATTTACCAGCATGAACATTAAATTGTAATAAATTAAATAAATTTCAGAAATGCTTGAACAGACCCAATAGGGAATACTTGACTTGCTACAATTTCTTGGGACTTTTCTTGATTGTAACAATGGGTATTATTTTATAAGAAATTATTAACAAGAACTATTTATTACTGGTTAAACTTAAAAAATGGTTAAACTTATAAAATTAAATAACATGAAACAATAAGTGACATTTACCCCTTCCTATGCCTGATTGCAGGAATTCAATTTGGGCTATGTAAATACCCATGTCACTACATTTCTCATGAAAATCTTTCCCAGAACACCTATGTTCTATACCCTTCCTAAGTTCCATAAACATGGATTTTCGCCTCCCAGCAGACCAATCATTTCAGGATACAGCTCCTTGTTAGAACCATTAGTTCAATATATAGAACTAATATATAGTTGTCAGAGAACTTCAGTACCACTATTAAGCAGTAGTGTGGCTCCTGCTTTTTATATACCACTTTCATACTGCTTTCATAGTGGAATATCCTGCTTGCTGTAGGTAAGTTCAGTGTCTCTTTAAAAATAGCTGACATTTGGAGCCTACCTTATTAAACCAGCCATTCCATGTTATGGCATCTTCATCAATGGTGAACACTTGACCTATGGGAGCCTCAGGATCCACTCTACCCACTTTCACCCTATGAAATGATTGGTTGGAAAAAATCATCCAGTTGATCACATCCAATCCAGAGACTAGTTCCCCATTCTGGTTGAAGGAAACTTTGTCTCCCACACTGTTGTTAAATGAGACCCGTTTTAGAAATGGTTGGAGCTAGAATGAAAAAGAAAAGGCAGGATTTAGAAAAGACTGAATTTAGGGTTTTATGTGACAAAAGGACATAACTTGAAACCAGCATCTAGCATCTGTAACCATTTTTAATCTTTACTTTATAGTAAGGGCTCCAATCTGGATCTTAAAATTAGGGGTGTGCACGGACCCCCCGCTCCGCTTCACTTGCAGATCCGCCATTTTCCGGATCGGGCCGCTCCGCCCCGCCCCTGCTCCACCCACTTCCGCTCCGCTCCGCCCGGAGCTCCGGATCCGGATCCGGAGCTCCGTTTCCCCCCCCCATAGGCTTGCATTGAAAGCTAAAAAATTATACAACTTTTTTTCTGTTCAAGTTAGAAACCTCATGTTTGGCACCATGACACCTCATGGGGATATACACACGCACGCCAAGTTTCAAAGCAATCCCATCATCCCCTGATTTTTGGCGAATTTTTGAAAATCGGGCACCCCACACACAACATCCCTGCGAGGTGGGCAGGGGAGGAGGGAGGGAAGGCAGGCAGGCATGCAGCTGGCATTTCTGGGGGCATAAGGAAGTGAGCCAAGGATAAGCCAGTAATGCATATAAAATGGAATAAATCAATCAATAAACAAAGGAGGGGTGGAATTAAAAGCAGCAGTGTTGCTCAATAAACAGCAAGAAGAATTTTTTTAAAAAGGCTATATCTGTCTTTTACCAGCAATAGGGGGACGTGCCCGGGGGAGGGGGAAGTAGCTGCCAGTTCAAGACACTGACAGCCACCAACAGCTCTGAGAAGAAGTAAAACGCTCACTTCGACTCATAACAGGCATTGCTCCACCACTGAAAAGTGACCATTCACTTCAACTCATGATAGGCATTGCTCCACCGTTTTACTCTCTTTGGAAGGCTCTAATGGCCTTCCAGTGCAGGAGAGAGTGGGGGCACGTCCACGATGAGATGCCCTAGGGGAGCTCATCCCCTTGCACCACATCTATTCAGTTGTTCACCAAGGTTAGGGTGGGGAGCAGTGCTGTGTTTCTATCTCTTATTCTTGGCTTAGTATATGATTTCAGGTTGTGTTTGTGCATTTGGTGGGGCTACTGTGTTAAAAAACACGGGGAAAAGCCCGTTCAGATGAAGAAAGAGAAGTTTCCCAGAATCCCAAGTTACCTGTTTTGCCTATGCCCTCCTCCAACTTTGGGATCATCATGACCGGGAGCTGACTCTGCCCCTCAGCCCTTTGAAAAAGGTATTTTTCCCGCCGATTTTTTAAAAACTTCTAGCCCGCGACCCGTACGATGCAGAAAGTTGAGAGTGGTCTCAAAATGACCCCCATCCACGACTCTCTGTGCACAAGAATTTTCAGAATGATAGCTTAACCCCCCCCCCAGTTATCCCCGATTCTTTCCCTCAATGCAATCCTATGGGCGAAAAGCCGAAAACGCCGTTTGAGCCGCGCGGTTGACCCGATTTTCACAAAAATATAGCCCGCGACCCGTACGATGCAGAAAGTTGAGAGTGGTCTCAAAATGACCCCCATCCACGACTCTCTGTGCACAAGAATTTTCAGAATGATAGCTTAAACCCCCCCCAGTTATCCCCGATTCTTTCCCTCAATGCAATCCTATGGGCGAAAAGCCGAAAACGCCGTTTGAGCCGCGCGGTTGACCCGATTTTCACAAAAATATAGCCCGCGACCCGTACGATGCAGAAAGTTGAGAGTGGTCTCAAAATGACCCCCATCCAGGACTCTCTGTGCACAAGAATTTTCAGAATGATAGCTTCAAAAACAACGTAGTTATGTGCGATTATTTGCCGCAATGCAATCCTATGGCGAAATGTTTTCAAGATGGCGACCGGAGCGCTCCGCCTGAACTAGGAGCTCCGAAAAATGGGCGCTTCTCTTCGCCTTGCTTCTAGGGGGTCCGCGGTCCGCTCCTACTCCGCCTCTGGGTAAGGCGGAGCAGGCCAATCCGCTACTGCTTCTACGCTCCTAATCGGAGCGGAGCACATCCCTACTTAAAATCCTCTACCCTCATGCTATGTGTCTGATCCAGATCAGTCCTACTGCACGTTCTGTAGAGCAGAAATTGGGGGATGGGAAGTGTAGCTGCTCAATATGTATTTAAAATATTGTCTATTTTGGCATTCAAATTGCACCTGAAGAATGGGGTTCTGGCTGGCTTATTTTTCAGCTGAGTGAAGGCCATGGCTGGCCCTAGGACAAATTGCACACTGGCCAAGGAGTGCCTTTGGTGGCCATTCACCCCGTTAGTCAATATATCAGGGCCACATAAGGGATTTATGGAGGCTGGGACCTTGAGCAGTACGATTATTATTATTTAAAAAAAAATGAAATTAAAAGAAAAGAATTGAATCTTGGCAGCATGGTAGCATTTAAGTAGGGCTTCAGGCATGCCATGTTGGGAGTGGATCGGTTCATGCCTTCATTTTTAGTAGCCAGTCACTACATTAGTCAGTTTTTCAGGGCCATATAGAGGATTTATGGGGCCTGCAATGGCAGTGGGAAAGCTTTCTCTGTGTTATTCTTGAGAGGTTTCTGGGAGGGGGGGTGATCCCCTCTTGGCTCTGCCTACAGTGAACCTACTTTCCACCCCACCAATTGGAATTAGGGCATTGATGTTTGGAGTGGGGGCGCTAATAACTGCATCACACTTAAAACCACGGATGCCTAAACTTATTCTTGGCAATTCTCCAAACTACATTCTGGCACCAGCAGCCAGAGCCGGCTGGAACACCCTTCTATTCCATTTCCAAAAAAAGAAAAGAAAAAAAATTGTCTGCCACTCAGAACTGCTGAAGATTGTACAGTTCTTTTTCTTTCTTCCTTCCTTTTTTTTCTTTTTCTTTTTTGCTGTTCCCTACCACAACTTTAATATGCAGCATGTTTTCTCTCTAATGCAAAGCCAGTGGACAAAGGAAAGGAATCTGTCCTTTCCTTTTCACAACTAGTGTTGTGGCGAAGACAGCAAAATGAACATCAAGAACACCTACATTGAATGTTTCACTTGTTCTATATTTCAGTGATTTTGAGATCAACATATTATGTAGAACAGGTTTATCTTAATTGTGAGCTGTAGAATCAGACATGTGACCAAGGCCATATTGGACTGGGCACACCCCATTGGGGGCTGGCCATGGTGGGGTGGGCACACCCTCTTGGGTCTGGCCATGGTGGGGTGGGCCATGGTGGGGTGTTCTCTTTTTTGGTTTCAAAAAGATGGTCACTCTACTTTTGGTAAGCATTCTTTATTTTAGAATTTCATTTTTTTTTCATTTTAATAAGAATGAAGAATAATAATACATAAAAAGTTATCCACCTGACCTCTTAAATTTTTGCTATTTGTTTAGCACTTATAAGATTTGCAGTATTTGAAGTCCTAAGTGCTTTGTTGATGGCACACATGTCCAGTTGATGTTTAAAGCTCAGTGATGTCTGTATTGTTACTTAAATGGCCCCTTTATGAAAAAGGCTGATCCTCCATTTTCACACAAAATAGCAGCTCAGTGAGGGAGTGGGCGGCTGAACACTACTTGCCAGTGACAAGAAGAATTGGTTGGCTGGTGTGGGTCTGGTGCACGGCCCTTATGGGGGTCACTTTCCCATCCCAAGTCATGCTGCCTCAAAGTACAGCTGTATTCCAATATTTTTTACCTAGCAGAAATGACATGAAAGTGGAAATGGAAAAAGAAACATACTTTAAAAGCTAATTGAAGGAAGATCATTTATGTAGTTTTTACGCAAAGAACCCGAAGAACCTTGAAAGCAAGGTTGATGACACCTGATTTCTGCCACTGTAGCTCACTGTAGACACTACATGTGGAAAAAAAAAGCCCACTCACTTAGCTCAGGTTGCCTCTCCTGCCACCATCAGCTTGGCACCCTGAGTCACCACATAGCTTGCCCACCTTTAAGGCCAGCCCTGGAGAATGCTTCTGGGGAAGAGCTCATCCTATATGACCCAGAGATTGCATGAGGGGATGCTATGTGAATCTGTAGAATTAGAAATTTCAATGGTAATAACAAATATTCCCAAAGCACCAAGAGGAAAGCATAACAACTGACTGAAATAGGGACTATTCTTTTATTGCGAGTTGTGGCAAGGGAAGGAAGATGGAAATGTTAAGAAGATTTTGGAGGAGAATAAAATACAATATAGAGTGCCCTATTATATGAGGGCTTGAGCCCATTACCTGCCCGAACGGAAGATTCTGAAGTTTGGGTCCTACTCCATTCATCATTGCACCATTTTTGGCCTTAGAAGATGACATGGCATGATGCAGGGCATGGGCCACCACATAGACAGCATTGTAGATGCTATAGCTGTGTCCAATTGTGCTCATTTCAAACAAAGATCCAGGAAGGCTCTCCAGTTTCTCCTCCCCTGTGCAAATGTTCCAATTCACCTTGCCCACAATAATATCTGGGAATTCACAGCCAAAGGCATGTTGCCAGAAATCCCTGATGAAACCATCTTCTTTAGAGTAAAAAGGGTTTCTGCTCTCCAGAAACTGCTGAAATCCTCGTAGGTCACTAGAGTGGATCCTGAGGGATATGGCGCCATGGAATATTTCTGTATTCCAATTTCTTTGTAGGACAGTTGAAGTGAACTCCATCTGAGCAGTTACTATCCAGACCTTCCCCTTTAGTTCCTTTGCCATGGCCTCTTGTTCTGAGAGATATGGAATGAAGAGAAATATTGCCATGGAATAAGATTCTCCATGGACTACCACTACATTGGCTTTGCTGCCCATTACTTCATTATATTTTTTTATCCCCTGTAGAATTTCATCACTAATTTTAGTGTCAAAACTTAATTTGGGGCTTCTTTCTATGAAGGCAAAACAGACACCACTCTTAGAAAACAGTGGAATGACCACTTGTAGAAATCTTTCTCCATTATCATTATCCATAGCAGCAATCCCTATCCACGTCCACCTGAAATGGATAAGCAAAGAGAGGATCCCCTCATACTGAACGCCGTCCTGAGGAGCCAACTGGTAGAAGGGAAGTCCTGGAGTTTTAGTGTTCATTATGGGAGCAGGGCCATAGATGAGCTAAGGAGAAATTTGGGGTGGAGGGAAAATAAATCATACATGGAGTCATTTCCTTATTTATTTATTTATTTATTTTAAAAAATGAACATACATTTAATGGGCACCTGGTTGGGAACAAAATGGTTTGTTGGAAAGCAGTCTGATCTAAGAGAATACTGAGTATCCCATAGCCATCTAGCACATTCAAGGATAAGGCTCTCAGTGGAAGGATTCTATATCATGGTATACGGTCTTTCCAGGGACATTGGATTGCATCCAAACTTAGTAATACTTAAGAGTTAAACTTAGTGTTCTCATGTGATTCTATCAGAGAACTGTAAGGATCTTGAGGGCCAAACAACATGTGGCATTATTTAGGGTGACCATATAAAAAGGAGGACAGGGCTCCTGTATCTTTAACAGTCGCATAGAAAAGGGAATTTCAGCAGGTGTCATTTGTATATATGGAGAACCTGGTGAAATTCCCTCTTCATCACAACAGTTAAAGCTGCAGGAGCTATACTAGAGTGACCAGATTTAAAAGAGGGCAGGGCACCTGCAGCTTTAACTGCTGTGATGAAGAGGAAATTTCCCCAGATTATCCATATGTACAAATGACACCTGCTGAAATTTCCTTTTCAATATAACTGTGAAAGATACAGGAGCCCTGTGCTCCTTTTCATATGGTCACCCTACATTATTTCCTACATTCTCTCACGGGCTGCATTTGGATGAAGGGGAGCTCCTAATAGCTCCTTTGTTTTAGTGTTGTTGTTTGTGTGTGTGTGGAGGGGGGTTATTGGTTTTCCTTACTACCAGAATTGCAATGGAGCTAGGCCATGCAGAACTGCAATCTGCATACACTGTTATCAATATAAATGCAATGAGTAGTATCCTACAGTATCCATGCACCAATTACAAAATATATCTGCAAGAAAATGCATTAAGAAGTGACATATTTAAAATACTGAATGGCTTAAATGTGGTTTGTAGAACTATAGCAATGTTCTGCTATTTCAACTCCATGGCTTTATATTAGCCAGCATATGATATTCATAAAAGTGAGTGTTGTGGCAGATTCTCATGCTCTCCAAATAACCTACCTGTGGAGTCTTATAGGTATCCAAGATGTTTGCCACGTATAGGGAGATTTCAGAATCCAGTCCCCCAATTACTGCTGTTAATATATTCTGGACATCACATATGTAGTTAGGTACAATGTTTTCCAGTGTAGTCAATAGTAGCATTGTGGCATGATAGGTCTTTCTTGCATTGTCATAGCTATCATAGATGTGGAAGCCCAAGGTGACATTGGGTAAGATCTGAGGGTTTTCATTGATTTCCTTTACTGCAAATGCCAAGACCAGGATGTGCTGGTAATGCTTAGGAATTACCCTAAAATGAATGTTGCATTTGGTAACAGCAGAATATTCCAAACATATATTAATTGTTGCCACTGCGTTTCACCTCATCATCATTCATATTACAGCATTCAAATGTGATCCTTCTTGATCTACGCCTGAGTATTGACAGGGGGAGTGTGTCCCTGCTGGTACTTTTGGACTCTCAGCCGCTTTCGATACCATTGAACATGGTATCCTTCTGGATCGCCTGAGGGGATTGGGAATCGGGGGCACTGTGCTTCAGTGGTTCCGGTCCTACCTCTCGGGCAGGTTCCAGATGGTGATGCTTGGGGATAGCTGCTCCTTAAAGAAGGAGCTGCTGTGTGGTGTACCACATGGTGCCATCCTTTCCCCAATGCTATTTAATATTTACATGAAATAGCTGGGAGAGATCATCCAGAGGCATATCCAAGATGTTTGCCACATATAAGGAGATTTCAGAATCCAGTCCCCCAATTACTGCTGTTAATATATTCTGGACATTACATATGTAGTTAGGTACAATGTTTTCCAGTGTAGTCAACAGTAGCATTGTGGCATGATAGGTCTTCCTTGCATTGTCATAGCTATCACAGATGTGGAAGCCCAAGGTGACATTGGGTAAGATCTGAGGGTTTTCATATTTAATAAAATACAAATTGCTTAGATTGGCAGCTAACTGAAAACCATTTTGATTAGGAATACCTAACAAACAAGATGAGCACATTGCACAGGCCTGAGGAGAAAGGTTTTGAAAAGAAATAACGCAGGGGTTCTGCCTTATTCTAGCTATTGCAGAACCCTATCCCTATGGAAAAATAAAAGGCAGTGACTGCACAATACAAGGAGCGCTTCCTCAAAGGACCTTGGCAACTAGATTCAGGGAAAGAAGGAACCTACTGAAACATATTAATCTTAAAATTAAACTTTAAGGCAGCCATCCAAGCACTCACACCCAAAGCCAGTTATTTGTACCTGTTTCCATTAATATAGCTGCATTTGGAAAACATTGTGGGATGTGCAAACGAGCTCCTAAAACTGTAACTTGTCCACCATTAAAAACTGTAGACAATCCCTTAATCCGTATAGCAGCTCTATAAGGGAACCAAAAATTTGTCTGAGAATTCAAATGTTTAATAGCTGCTGGAACAACATAAACACACACATACACAAACATACACCACTGTTTTCTACATCCGAATCCAGTAACCCCCTATTCCACAGCTTTATGAATTTCTAATACTCTGATCATCATGATGACACCATAAATGGACATATATCAAGCAAACAACTGTCCTTACACAAGTTCATCCAACATTTCTGGAGGGGGTTCTTCAGTGAAGGCTGTTGGACTGGAGATGAGGAGACCATAAGAAGTAATACCACCAATGATGAGGTCTCCTGACTGATGATACTTGTGAAGCAGAGGATTAGGATTTCTGACCCTACAGTTGTCAATGTCAGCTTTGCATCCCATCCAAGCAAGCAGTACCAGCAGCAGGTCTACCATGGCATAACAGTAGAAGTATAGTTGCTTGGTTTATTGCATTGAGAACCAGTCATTTGCAAAACAGTTGCCTTATCTGAATCCAAGATCTTTGCCTATCCATAGGTCCTCTTTCTACCTCTTAATATTACTGGGGATATTTATGAAATCTTTTGATATTAGTTTTCCAAGTGTCTCCTAAATTCTACAGGGGATTTGAGAATCAGCAGAATTAATCACTATCCTTTAGATAACTTAAGAGGAGACTAATTACAAAATAATTACTGATGAAAGCATGTTTGTCACATCTGAATCATATCCCTCCTCCCCCAACAGAATAACAAGCGAGGGACCATATCTCTTGGGATGGCCAACAGAATTTATTTTTTACTAATGAAATTGAAAACAGAAATAAAAAAGTTTGGACTGAAATCAGAGACAAAATGTTTATATCTGATAATGAGACTGACCACCTTCAAAGATGACCTTGATCTATTTAGCCTGCAATCCTATATCGGTGAGTAAGGCCATAGCTAGACAGGGCTTTATCCTGGGGCCAACGCCGGGATCGTCCCTGTGTGTCCACATGACACACAGGGGATCCCGGGATCAGGGAGTGATCATCCCTCACTTGCCCTGGGATATAGCCCTCCCCTTTGGCCCTGGTTTTTCCATGGTCCTGGGCTGAGCCTGAGACCACGGAATATGTGGCCAGGTTCCGCGGGTTGACCCAGCTCCGTGCAATTCTTCATGAGGAGCAGGGAGCCACGCACGGGGTGCGGCGCTCCTTAGAAGTGCTGCGCCCATCGGGGGTAGGGTGGGGGGAGCAGGGAAAGTACTTTAATTTTTAAAAAAAACACTTACCTTTAGAGCACGAGCATTCGTGCGCTGCTGCCCCTTTAATTTCGAAAAAAATGGTGGTCCAGATGCCTCTTCTTCTGAGGTCGTCGTGCATCGCATGTAAACAGAGGAGAGATCTCGCGATAAACACATTGTGGGATCTCCCCTCCTCTGTTGTGGGCTAAACGGTAGGCAATCCTATATCAGTGAATAAGTCCCATTGATCCCACTAGGTAGGGTGACCATATGAAAAGGAGGACAGGGCTCCTGTATCTTTAACAGTTGCATAGAAAAGGGAATTTCAGCAGCTGTCATTTGTATGCATGCAGCACCTGGTGAAATTCCCTCTTCAGCACCACAGTTAAAAGTGCAGGAGCTATACTAGAGTGACCAGATTTAAAAGAGGGCAGTCACAGCTTTAACTGTGGTGATGAAGAGGAAATTTCACCAGGTTCCCCATATATACAAATGACACCTCCTGAAATTCCCTTTTCAATACAACTGTTAAAGATACAGGAGCCCTGTCCTCCTTTTTATATGGTCACCCTACCACTAGGACTTACTTCAGGGTAGACATGCAGAGGATTATATTGTTAATCTATGGGGTGAAAAATAAACTCTTACTCTGCAGTCCTTTGCATGCTTACTCAGAAATACGACCCATGGCTTTTAATGAGGCTTATTACCCAAGAATCTCTATACAATTGCAAGCTTAGATAACTCACAGAAAAAGTCCTCAAAATGAGCTGAATGCTAGAAAACTATGAGCTGGAGCTTAAGAAAATGGACCCTACAATATTTCAATATGTAGTGTAGAAGGAAATTTCAGGGAATAGGACATATGTCACACCTTTCATATAATGCTTTAGGTAGTGTGTCTCAAATAGAAATATTTTGCTCTATTATCATTTTCACTTTAGAAGTACTTTTTTTTACACTGGAAATGTTTGTCCTTTTAATAACACCCAACCTGCTTTTGTTGTTTCTGGAACATGTAACATCTTTTAAACGCCTTCTGAAAACATATATTTTCACACAGGCTTTCCCTTGATTTTAAATTAACTGATTTTATATTGCCATTTTGAAAAAAGACTTTTTATCCTTTTAAATTTATCTCTGCTTGTTGTATTTTGTACTTTTATTTGCAGGCTTTCAAGAAGGCCTTGAAAACATTTTATTTGACGATGGCCTTCGCATGATGTATACTGTTACACCTGCTATTGTTGTCACAGCTGTTTTTATTTTGTTAATTGCTATTATCATGTGGATATGTTTTTTTATTTCTTTTACTATCTTAATATGTTTTTGCTTTTAATATTTTATGTATGTTATTACTTACTTTCTTTATTGCGATCTATAGATCCATAAAAAGAAAACAAACAAACAACAAACAACCAAACACAAGAATCAGACATGAAATCATACAATTAGAGCTATTATCAACTTTAGTCTAATACACAAAGAGCTCTAATCTTGGCCGCCACTGTAAGAAATTTAGCAACAGCCAAAGTTACACTTGAAGACTTATCTTCCAACAGAAACTTAACATAAAATTTGCCTGAAGTTCTGGACAGTTTGCTCAACAATGGGGTAATCATAAGATGGCGGGCCTGATTATAAAAGCTACAGGACAGAAGGATATGCTCCATCGTCTCCACTTCCGTATTCCTACAGGGGCACCGTCGTTCCTGATAAGGGATACCAGCATATCTGCCCTGAAGTAATTCAATAGAGTAAACATTGCATCTGGCCTTGGAGAAGGCAATACGATATTTAGCGACCGACAAGTTCTTTAGATAGTCAGCCAGCTGAAGAGGCCCAACATAATGAATGTGCAATGCACTGGGAGAGCAAGAGACATGAGAGCGAGCACGTAAGACTTCCGGGAAAATGGCGTTGGAGGCTGCAGTGCTGTGTGAGTCTCCGCGACTCAATAGAATTTAGTTTAGAAGTTTTACTGTTTTATTGACCTATTTTAAGCAGTTTTATTGTTTTATTGTTTTACTCTTTCACTTGTTTTTAATTGCTCTTACTGCCTCTGCATTTCCAGCTTGCAGTTTTGCAGCTCTTGACGTGCTGCCTCCTTCCTTGAACTGCAAACTGCTTTTTACCAAGAATTTAATTAACACTTGGCAGCTTTCGAGTATTAGTTGCCACTCCCTAAAAGGGGTTTTAAACTTTTTAGCAGGGTGGATTTTTTTTAGCTTGCTTACCTCTTGGTCATTTGACTGACCATGAGAAGGAAACGAGTTTTATCACCTCCACAAAATGCAAGTAACGTGCCTCGTGCCAAACAGTGCAGGCTCGACAGTTTTATTGCTCGTCAGCCTCCTCATGCCGTCTCTGCTGCTTTTCCGACAGATGAAATCACTTTGTCTAACAGATATGCTCCTCTGGCCGAGGGAGGCGAAGTTACCGGTGAGTCTATCTTAGGGGACGCTGGCATTTCTCAAACAAACCAGCCAACTGGCAAATCCACGGAAAACTCCCAAAGTGAAGCTTCTTCCTTTGAATTACTGGCTGAGCAATGTTTTCTAACAGCGAGGACACTCCAATCGATTAGTTCTAACTTAGAAACTGTGCTTAGCTCTTTAAATAAACTGTTGATGTGGCTCCCAGAAAAGCTTCTCTGCCAAGGCATCCAGGCTCAACCTCCACCACGCCCTCCCCGTTTAGATCTGGTCTTCAAACCTCACTGCAATAATGGAGGCTGTTTATCTACAGCTCCCAATAGTGGACCAGATATTGGAATAATAGAGCGAAAAAATGGTGGCCTAGTTCTTCAGCCCTGCTCGATGGTTATAGATGTACATCCCCATGGAGGACAACACCCATTTTGGGCATCAGTTCAAAGTGCTAACTTAAACCTCAAATGGCTGCTAAATATTCAGCCATCATATTTGTTGGCTGTGGAACTACTTTTCTCTTCACCTGTTTATAAGAGGTACCTATTGAAGTTTACTAAACCTACCACCCCAAATTTACTAATGAAGGAAAAACTTTTTCTGCACACTGTGGGGATCTACCCATCACGGCTTTTTAAAGATCTCCAGGTTAAACCATTAATATCCATCAAAAGCCGCTCTAATTCTACCCTCCAGCTGCAGTGTAATGCCCCCAAACTGAGTAGCAGCAAATCCATGGCTTTTTCAACTGCGGTGACTGAAGAAGTAGATTTACCACACAAAAGCTTTATACCATCCTCCTGCCTACCGTGTGAAGACCAACCTCAAAGCATTCAGCAATCTCCGAGCAGGCCCTCCGACTCCCTTATCTTGGAACAGGAACTGTCTCCTGATTCACCTCATTCGGGGGTGGAGGGCGATTTCTTTTGCGCTCAGCCCTTGGTCGAAGGGCAACATACCATCTCTACCCTGCAAGATCTGATAACTTTTGGCCAAGACACTCCTGTGAAAGTTGACAATGTTCGTCCGACGTCGTGCCTCTATCCAGGAGTGCTGCATGCATCGGTGGGGAGCAAGACGTCATCCATCCCATCCTGCCAACTGCCACAGCTGTCTGGAGGGCCACCCAATGCTAATCAAGTAGGGCCGACATCAGAGTTAATATCGCCCAATATCATCGATTCCGACCCACAGCTTCCATCGAACCACATGACAGCAAAAAGGAATGGCTGCATTCAGAGGGACATGGATGGATCACTGATCGGGATTACCCCACTGGATTGATGCCAGTGGCCCCAGGGTGATTCCTACCTCAGGATCATATCCTGGAATATTGCAGGCTGGGCAAACAAACGTTGGGATAGCTGCTTCTGTCAATATATCTCTTGCTTTGATGTGATCTTGCTTCAGGAAACTTGGGCCATGGACACTGTTGTTGTTAATGGATTTTCCTCCTACTCTTTGAATGCTCACCGGGTAAATAAGAAAGGCCGTCCAAGGGGTGGCCTTGCCATTCTGGTGTCCTCTTCACTGATAGCTAAGGTTACTGAATTAGAAAACTGTGAACAACTGGTGTTTGGAATTTGTTTGGAAATTAATGCTAGTCACTTTATTTTTGTGAATGTTTATATCCCTCCTGCTAAATCCAATGAGCAGATCAAGAAACTCTGGCATAAAGTAGAGAGCTATTTATCCACTCAAATTATTAGGTTCCCTGATGCATATCTATATATTCTGGGTGACTTTAATGCCAGGATTGGCTCCAATAACAACGATCTAGAAGCAAGATACCCTATCTTGAGTGAACTTAGGGAAAATCGAAATTTTCCACACAGAAACTCAAAAGATCAGTTTCTGAATTATGCTGGCTTTTGCCTGGCTCAACTTCAGCTCAGTCTGGATTTAATTATTTTAAATGGGGTGGACCTTTGGGAAGGCTCAGGTGAATTTACCTTCTCAAATTTATTTGGTTCAAGCACAATAGATTATGGGCTGGCATCTAGAAATGCCTTCCAGTTAGTTTATCATTTTTATATAGGTACCAGAACCTGTAGCGATCATCAGCCTTTAACCCTTACTTTATGTGCCCCAACTCCTAATTTAAGACTACCCCATACCCATTTAACTGATATCCTGTTTGAGTGCCCACACAGAATAAGGGTAAAATGGTCTGATAAATTAAGCAGTCTTCTAGAGGAAAGATTAAACTCCGATTCAATAATTCGATTAAGATCAGCAATTTTGTGCAAGGAATCGGCTGCATCCTCTATAAAAGCATATGATGATTTAATCGACTCCTTCCAAGATGCTTTAACTCATGCAGGCAGGTCAGCCCCAGACAATACTGCCCCTACGATCTATAAGGGCCCTACTTGGTTTGATAGAGAATGTTACCTGAAGAAAAATGAGTTAAGGGAGTCTTATATAACCTACAGAAAATCGGGCTACAATTATCTCCCTTCGACCTATTTTCAGCTAAAAAAGCAATATAAGTCCCTCATAGCCCAAAAAAGACGCCAAGCTGAACGAAACTCCTGGTCCCTGCTGTTAAATGCCTCCTTAAATAATGATTCAAAAATGTTTTGGCAGATTGTGTCGGGCGCCTTACGATCCAACTGCCAAGCACCCAGTTGTACAATTCCAGCTCAGGTCTGGGAGGATCATTTCAGAGCCATTTTTACCGACCCAGACACTATACAATCAGCTCAGGTTGATATGCAGGATGTCACTTTCTCTTCCCTCCCCCCCTGGAATTCAGTCTCTAAGGAGGAAGTGATTGAACTAATCCAACAACTTAAAGGGGGTAAGGCACCCGGCATAGATTTTATCCCTGCTGAATTTATGTATGTTATTGTTGTAAGCTGCTTTGTGAGGGCCTCTGCCCTGAAAGGTGGTCAAGAAATGTTTTAAATAAGTTTTAAATACATAAATAATTGTACACTTCGCTAATGGCCAGTATAACAATGTAATAAACAAACAAACAAATAAATATACAAAAACGGTGTGAATTTGAAAGGTGATTTTTCTCAATTTATTGGGGACAGCAAAACCATTTCAACCCTGTCTCAATAAATCATCATCAGCCAATAGTCCTGAGTTCCTAGAATATTTAAACACAATCCTGCACTGCCTTGCTTCTGTGATGCTCCTCACCAGGAATGCTTTATGGCTCCAGTGTCCTTGAGGGACCAATAACAGGGGCTCAATGAAATCTTAGCATTCTGCCTCACATTCTGGTGGGACAGAGGCTTCCATTTCAGGACAGGAGCAAGGGCAAGGAGAAGACAACATTAGAAGTTGTCAAAGGTTGGAAGTAGATTAATTTTGTAAAGGTCATCGACAGTGATTTCCTCTGTGCTCAGATAGGTCCTTCCCTCGGTTTCCATGCTTTCCAATGTCACCTGGTCCTTGAGACACAGACCAACCTTGCCTTCATTAAGATGTACAGCTCATTGGCCCAGGACATGATTGCAACATTGGATAGTGGCTGTAAAGGCCTCATATATGCAAAATTAGAGGAGTGAACAACACCTTAACCTTGTGTAAATTTACACAAGTTAGGAGATATTTGATTACTGGAGCCTCTATTATCCACAATGATGGAGGTTGTGGACCAGGGCAGATGGGCTCGCAGCCTCATCAGGCACTCACTGAGCTGCAAAGAAGGGCATGTAGCACTGACAACAGGGGCTTGCAGTGATGGCAGCTTGGCAAGCATCCATTAAAGCCGAACGTGGCTGTGTTCATCCATCCCTACCTAGAGCCGGGTATATTTCAGAATTTCTTTCTGATTAGCTGTTCCCTGTTGTTCAGCTCAGGCCTATACACAATAATGTAACATTTAGGCAAAAAGATACAACCCAGCAACCCAGCACTTGAGGCTATGATAGAAAAGATCTCCACGGCTACCATGTATTTTCCCTTGGTGCTCAGATAGGTGGGAACAAAGGATAACCACACACTGCAAAAGACCAACATGCTAAAAGTGATAAACTTGGCTTCGTTGAAACTGTCGGGTAACTTCCTGGCAAGGAAAGCTACTGTCAAGCTCAACATTGCCAGGAAGCCCATGTAGCCCAGGACACAGTAAAACAGACTCACGGACCCGTCATTGCATTCCAACACAATTTCTTCAGTCCCTGAATGCATATCCTCATCTGGGAATGGGGCAGAGGTTGCCAGCCACCCAGTACAGATGCCTACTTGGTTGAGGGAGCAGGAAAGCACAATGGAGCTGGCCAGCTCCTTCCCCAACCACTTCCTGATCCTGGATCCTGGTCTGGTGGCCATGAAAGCCAGAACTACCATGATGGTTTTTGCCAGCACACATGAAACAGCCACTGAGAAGATGAGGCCAAAGGCAGTCTGTCGGAGGAGACATGTCACTTTCTGAGGATGGCCAATAAAAAGCAATGCGCAAAGGAAGCAGAGCAGGAGGGAGATGAGGAGAGTGTAGGTGAGGTTCCTGTTATTGGCTATGACTATGGGAGTATTGTGGTGCTTCATAAATGCCCCCAGCACCAGAGCTGTGATAAAAGAAAAGGAAAGAGCAAATGCAGTTAAACTGAGCCCTAAAGGTTCTTCATGATGTAAGAAAGTTATTCTCTTCGGAATACAGAAATCTTGCTTTTTGCTTGGATAGTCTTTGGCTGAGCATTTCACACAGTCATTTGCATCTGAAAAAAGAAAAGAGGTGGTCTTCAGGTCACACACAACACACATGAAAATGCTATAAATATATTTTAAAAATCCATGCATCTAAACATTCTCCATGGAAATCAATGTATATTGTCACTACTCATGATATAAAATATGGCAGTGGCTGGTTTAAATCTTTGGCCTTGTTCTCATCTTCATGGTGTGGTAAATAAAGCACAGTGGCTTCTCAGTCACTTCCTGGGGGGATTTGCATAATTACCCATCTTGGAATGCCTTGCTTTGTCATTAAATTTCATAACGTGTGGGATCATATGAAAGGAGGACAGGGCTCCTGTATTTTTAACAATTTATAGCCCTGCCCTCTTTTGTATCTCATCACTCTTGTATACCTATGCAGCTTCAACTGTTGTGATGAAGAGGGAATTTCACATAAGGGAAACCTGCTGAAATTCCCTTTCAATACAATTGTTAAAGATACAAGAGCCCTGTCCTCCTTTTCATATGGTCACCCTTTATATTATTCTTCAATAGTTGAAGATTAATAATGGTGTTCAGAGACAAGAACTCAGCAAAATAGCTTCCTGCTGTCAAGTTGACAATGCCATGAACAGAGGCTGCTAGGTCCCCATGAAGCAATGGCCAATGAAAAATGCAATTTTGATATGCCTTTTAGTAAGGAAGCTGGACACCATATTTGGAAGATGTGTTCTCTCTTTATGTATCACTAGAACCACCCAACAATGGTTTTTGTCATGTTATTTGCTGGATTTATTTAGTCCTCCCAATCATCACTGAGGACATTTCTACACAAGGCTAAAATCCTGTACCCATACGAGGGCTTCAGCCTCCTGATTCTTTGCAGGATTAAAATCCAGTCCTTTTCATGTGGGTTCATACAAATATTTTCTTTTTGTGCAAGTTCTATATGTTCCATTATACAGGGTTCTTGATATTCTCCATAAATTTATCCAAAGTGTGATATAATCTGTTCTAACATTGTCTGTGTTGACAATCAAGCTGCTATAATGTCCAGAAAGCATTGGAGGGCCCCCCTGGAGGTAAATCGCATTTTGTAAAATGTATCTGACCTATCACAAGCACACAATAAATTTATTTATTTAAACATTTATATCCCACCCTATATCACAGGGATCTCAGGGCAGCATCTGGATAAAATCATACATATAAAATAGAACAATAAATATAGAATTCTAAAACAAATTAAACCATTAATATGTTAAAACCAATATGAAATTTTAAAACAGTAAAATCCAATTAAAACAAGACAGTGTATAGACTGGTGGCTTTAGCCATCAAAGGCTTCATTAAAAAGCCATGTCTTAACCTGGTGTCGAAATGAAAATGTTGGCGCCAGTGCCAGTGCCAGTGCCAGCACTAATTGGGCCTCCAGGGGGAGGGCATTCCACAGCCGGAGTGCCACAACAGAAAAAGCCCTCTCCCAATAATAATAATAATAATAATAATAATAATAATATTTATTTCTTACCCGCCTCTCTACTTGGATCGAGGCGGGGAACAACAATGAAAATAAAACACATTAAAAACTGATTTAAAACATAGCATACATGATTAAAACATCCTAAAAACATTCTAAAAACATTCTAAAATTTCACTGGGTAGGCCTGCAGACAGGCCCGCACACAATCCTTATACATGTTGCCATTGGGCAAGCTTATTCATTCTCATGGCCTCCAATATCATCTGTACGCCGATGATACACAACTATATCTGTCATCTCCGGAACTTTCTCCTGATGTTCACGATCGTATCGCGGCATGTCTTTCAGATATCTCAGCTTGGCTGCTTCATCGTCGTCTGAAACTCAATATGGCAAAGACTGAATTGCTCGTTTTTCCTCCTAAACCTTCTCCTCATCTCTCATTCTCTCTTACTGTCAATGATGTTACGCTTACTCCGGTCAAGGAAGCTCGTAGCCTTGGCTTTATATTTGACTCCTCGCTCTCCTTTATTCCTCATATTGAGGCAGTAGCTAAATCTTGTCGTTTTTTCCTGTATAATATTGCCAGGATTCGATCATTTTTGTCTGTCTCTTCCGCCAAGACGCTTGTTCATGCACTGGTTATTTCACGGTTGGACTACTGCAACCTTCTTCTCTCTGGCCTTCCTTCTTCTCACATCAGTCCGTTGGTTTCTGTTCACCACTCCGCCGCAAAGATCATCTTCTTGGCTCGCCGCTCTGACCATGTTACTCCGCTTCTGAAATCTCTTCATTGGCTTCCAATTCACTTCAGAATCCACTATAAACTTCTCCTGTTAACCTTCAAAGCTTTTCACGGTCTAGCTCCTTCCTATCTCTCCTCTCTCATCTCACACTATTGCCCCGCTCGTGCTCTTCGCTCCTCTGATGCTATGTTTCTCGCCTGCCCAAGGGCCTCTACTTCCCTTGCTCGGCTTCGTCCATTTTCGTCTGCTGCCCCTTATGCCTGGAACGCTCTTCCAGAACATTTGAGAACTACAAGTTCAATCGCAGCTTTTAAAGCTCAACTAAAAACTTTTCTTTTTCCTAAAGCTTTTAAAACTTGATGTTGTGCAGACTTTATACTGTTAGTTTTACCCTACCCTGTGCCTGCTTACCCTACCCTGTACCTGTTTGCATTCTCTTCCTCTCCTTATTGTTTTACTAGGATTTTATTAGATTGTAAGCCTATGCGGCAGAGTCTTGCTATTTACTGTTTTACTCTGTACAGCACCATGTACATTGATGGTGCTATATAAATAAATAAATAAATTAATAATAATAATAATAATAATAATAATAATAATAATAATAATCCCGATCCTGCTCCACTTCCGGCGAGGACAAGAAGGTGGCGCCGTTCTGCACCGAGGCGTCCGTATCCGGGACAAACTCAGGCAAGCCAGCTGTGAAATGGGCCAGGCAGCTCTCCCCAAAAGAGGTGCCTTCCTGCGCACCAGCTAGCAATGCCATAGCCAGGGGAATGATCAGCAGGGCAACAATGGCCCGGGGCTGCCTTCGACTTCCGGCCATCTTTGCTGCACACGCGGAGTCCTCCTCGTCCAGGGAAGGTCCGGGCAAAGGGATCCTCATGCTTCCCAAAGCTGAAGACCGCAGCAAGAGAAACGTGCCAGTCGCAGAGGAAGATTGTCAAGGGAAGGTGAAGGATGATTATCTCACATTGGTGGGACATGAAGACGGGCTCCTCTGATAGATTTCAGGTCTTGAGCAGGCAGATATAGGGAGAGGTGCTCTCTCAAGTGTTGAAGTCCTAAACCATTTAGGGCTTTAAATGTCATTACCAACACCTTGACTTCCAACTGGAAGCATGTAGGCAACCTGTGCAATTCCTTTAAGATCAGTGTTTGTGGGATGCACTGCTCAGCAGTCTAGCTGCTGCATTTTGGACTAGCTGCAACTTCCGAATCATCTTGGGAAGATACACTACTGTGGCTAGGTTATCCCTGTCCAAGAAAGACTGTAGCTGGCAGATCAGCCAAGCTGACCCCAAGTACTCTGGGCTATAGAGTCCACCTGGGCCTCCAATGACAAAGATGGATCTAGGAGTACTCTTAAGCTACACACCTGCTCCTTCTGAGGGAGCTCAACCCCATCCAGAAAAGGTTGCCTACTCAATTCCTAGACTAGGGAACCACCAACCAACAGAGCTTCCATCTGATCAGGATTCAGCTTCAGTTCATTAGCCCTCATCCAGCCCATTATAGCCTCCAGGCACTGGTCCAGTACTTCCACCCCACCCCCACCCCCAGCTGATTCTGATGACAAGGAGAAGTAGAGCTGAGAATCATCAGCATACTGATGGCATCCAACCCCAAAACTCCTAATTATCTCTCCCAGTGGCTTCATATAGATGTTGAATAGCATGGGCGATAGAATAGCACCTGTGGCACACCACAGCTCAATAGCCATGGGGTGGAATAGGAATCCCCCATTACCACGCTCTGGAATTGGCCCTGCAAGTAGGAGCGGAACCACCATAACACAGTGCCTCCTACTCCCATATTGCATAGGAGGTCCAATAAGATACCATGATCAATGGTATCAAAAACCACCACGATATCCAGGAAGATCAACAGGATAGCACTCCTCCTATCTTCCATCCAGAGTAGGTCGTTGGTCAGAGCAACCAAAGCTATTTCAGTCCCATGCCCTGGCCCGAAACCAGACTGAAAAAGGGTCCAGATAATCTGTTTCTTCCAAGAATGTCTGAAGCTGCCCAGCCACCACATGCTCAAGCACCTTGCCCCAAAAGGGGATATTAGCAATGGGTGGTAGTTCTCACAAACCTCTGGGTCCAGGGAGGTCCTCTTCAGGAGAAGGTGCACTACAGCCTCTTTCAAGACAGCAGGCACTACCCCCTGACAGAGTGAGGCATTTACCACCCCCTGGGCCAACCCAATCAATCCACCTCTGCTAGATTATATTCGGCAACATGGACAAGGGTCAAGCTTAAATGTGATTCAAGTGTCTTGTCCATATGATCAGGCTGAAACAACTGGAACTGATCCCAGGAAACATGACCAGATGAGGCACTGGACACCTCACCAGGCTCTGCGATAACTGTAGCATCAAG
The DNA here is from genome assembly GCF_023053635.1 of Elgaria multicarinata webbii. Classification (NCBI taxonomy): domain Eukaryota; kingdom Metazoa; phylum Chordata; class Lepidosauria; order Squamata; family Anguidae; genus Elgaria; species Elgaria multicarinata. The sequence goes on along the minus strand of NC_086181.1, from coordinate 26,306,953 downwards.
TTCTGAGTGATTACAAGCAACAGTCTCCTCAAAGTGCCTAGCAATTACAGCTATACTGTTCTTATAACTGTTTAAAAGATAGAAAGATAGATAGATAGATAGATAGATAGATAGATAGATAGATAGATAGATAGATAGATAGATAGATAGATAGATTCCTTACCCTCCTGGTTTGAAATCTTCCCTTCTGGACATGGGATGCAATTGTAGCAGCAAAATGGCTCCCCCTCCTTCATTTTCTTGTGAGAACCAGGTTGGCAACTTGCAGTACACTGAGAAAGAGGCTGAGACTATTTGGAAAAAAGAAAAGAATCAATATAATGAAGGAATTCGGAGCTTGGAATCCGTAATCTCTGAGGCCCCATTTGTATTTTACCAAAGTGACTCTGGGCCCTATTCCTCTTTAATCAGGAATTAAAACTTTCAATTCTTGCATTGTTTATTAATTTTATTGATGCCTTGCCTACCCAATGTGTTCAATATTTTAATGTTCTCTTTGTTTAATATTTTTAGTATTTGATTTGTTGAAATTTTAAAATAAAAACATTAATTTAACGTATTTAAAATGTTCAATATTGGGGCTTTTTTTAGATTGTCATTGTGTTGCTGTTGTTGAGTATGATACAGTTTTTCAGTTTTATCATTGCATCCCACCCAGAGGACATTTGCCAGTTGGGAAGTATGCAATTCTCTCTTTAAAAATAATAATAATGAAGACATAAGTTTTCATAAATACTTGAACAGACATTTGGGAATTCTTCAATTTTTCTAGTAATCATCGTAGGCATTTGAAACTCAATTTTCCCTATAGTCAATTTCTACTCTGAAAAAGAAACAGTACATTTCAACATATGTACAAAGCACAGTTGGATCTTTTCATCTGGGGACTCTTAGATCAGGGTTTTCCGAGTCATGTCATTGACTTGCCGAGACCTACAGTGAATAGAACCCGCAGAGAGTTTCTGATTGAGCCCCATGCTAGAACAAGGAGCAACAGATGGTTTTGGTCTCTAGAATTTAACCATCCTTCTCAGTGAATCAGATACATTATCTACAAGCATTGTCATTTGGTCCAGGATGTACCAAATTGCAAATGCTTTCCACTCTTGGATATTGCAAGACCTCTAATTTCTGGGAAAGACTTGTTCAAAACATTAGAAATATAACTATCAACTCATTAAAATGTCTTGCAACAATATCTCTGTAAACAAAGTTGTTGGGAGAGCAGAACTGTGTGGGTCCTCATTCACACAATATCTTTCCTTTGTAAGTGTTTATTATTGTACAATAAAATTATTGTAAGCCTCAAGACTGTTGCTCGTACATAACAAGTTATTTTTCAAGAGAGCTGACAATTGGAGCCTACCTGATTAAACCAGCCATGCCATGTTATGGCCTCTTCATCAATGGTGAAGGCTTGACCCAGGGGAGCCTCAGGATCCATCCTCCCCACTCGCACCCTATGAAATGAATGGTTGGAGAAGATAATCCAATTGGTCACATCCAATTCAGCAACTAGCTCCCCATTCTGGTTGAAGGAAACTTTATCACCTGCACTGTTGTTAAATGAGATCCATTTTAGAAATGGTTGGAGCTAGAATGAAAAGAAATGGCAAGAGTTTAGAAGAGTTCACCCATCCCAAGTAATGTTGCCTCAAAGTAAAGCTGTGTTCCACTGATTTTACCGAGCATAAACGGCATCAAAATTTAAATTGAAAAAGAAGCATGCTTTAAAAACTAATTGAAGGAAGATCATTTCTGTAATTTGTTCAGAAAGAACCTGTAGAACCTTGAAAGAAAAGTTGAAGACACCTGAATTTTCCATTGTAGCTCACTGTAGATTCTACATTAAAAGAAGCAGCAGCACAGCCATTTAACTCAGGTTTGCAACCACTTAACTCCCCATGGAGTTTGTCCCCCTTAAGAGAAGGTTTCTGGAGAACTGCTCATCCTATATGACCCAGAGATTGCATGAGGGGATGCTACATGAATCAGTAAAATAAGACTGGTCATAACATATATTCCCAAAGAACAAAAAGGAAAGCATATTGACTGATTGGAATAAGGACTATTCTATTATTTCTAGTTAGGCCAGGGAAGGGGGAAAAAATAGGAACACTTTTGGAGGAGGAGAAAACACAATATAGAGTGCCCTGTTATATAAGAATTAGAAAAAATGGATCAATTAATGAGTTTTTATCAAATGTTATAATATACGAGGGGTCTTATTAATTGTTAATCATATATAATATATCATATACGAACTGTATATTGTTTTTAAATTTTAAATCATAAATTTTAAGTAAAGTCTGTTTGTTTTTAATGATTATGTGATTTTTGAAATGGTCAGAAGACTTATTCAATAAAGGTATTCATTCATATTAGGAACCTGAGTCCATTACCTGCCCAAATTGAAGATTCTGATGTTTGGCTTCCACTCCATTCATCATGGCACCGTGTGCAGCTCTAGAAGAGGACATGGCATGATGCAGGGCATGGGCCACTGCATAGACAGCATTGTAGATGCTATAGCTGTGTCCAGTCATGCTCATTTCAAAGAATGATCCAGGAAGGCTCTCTAGCTTCTCTTCCCCTGTGCAAATGTCCCCATCTGCCCTGCCCACAATACTATTTGGGAATACACAGCCAAAGGCCTGTTGCCAGAAATCCTTGATAAAACCATCTTCTTTACAGCTAAACAGGTTTCGGCTCTCAAGAAACTGCTGAAATCCTGGTAGGTTAGTGGAGTGGATTCTGAAGGATATAGCACCATGGAATATTTCTGTATCCCAATTCCTTTGTAGAACAAGTAAAGTAAATTCTATCTGAGCTGTTATTATCCATACTTTTCCTTTGACTTCTTTTACGATACCCTCTTGTTCTGATAGATATGGAGACCAGAGAAGAAATGCAGCGGAATAAGATTCTCCATGGGCTACCACTACATTAGCTTTGCTGCCCATCACATTATCATGTATTTGTGCCCCCTGTACAAATGCATCATTAATTTTAGTGTCAAAACTTAATTTGGGGACTCTTTCTATGAAGGCAAAACAGACACCCCACTTAGAAAACAATGGAATTACCACTTGTAGAAATCTTTCTCCATTATCGTTATCCATAACAACAATCCCAATCCACATCCATCTGAAATGGAGAAGCAAAGAGAGGATCCCCTCATACTGAAGAGCTTCATGAGGAACCAACTGGTAGAAGGGAAGGCCTGGGGTTTTAGTGTTCATCATGGGAGCAGGGCCATAGATGAGCTAAGGAGAGATTTGGGGGAAAGGGAAAGGAAATCATAGTAGCATTTTATACATATATTTTAATGAACATACATTTAAGGGGCATCTGGTTGGGAATGGAATGCTTGGTTAGATAGCAGTCTGATCTAAGAAAATTATGACTATCCTATAATGATCTAGTATATTCATGTGTTAAGTATGGTTGCATTCAGACTTTGGTTTTTTTTCTGGTCACCCATCCTGGCTTCTTCCCTCCTCCTTGCGAGTAGCAGGAATCAGTAGAGGGAAGGAGCTGGGCCAGGAAGAATTGAGGTGTGGCGAATGGGTAGCATTTCCATTTTGCGCACTCCAGCTCCTGTAGCTTTTTAAAAAATGCCCCCTCAACTTTCATGACATCCCTCCTCCCATCTCAGATGTCACCCTGCCATTTGGACATGGGAGATGATCCCAGAAGAAGGTAAATCCAGGATCACCTACTCCCTCTACTCAGGTATGTGAAACCTATTGAATTCAATGGAATGTAAAGAAATGCTGATTTGCTTATGTCTCATTTATTTCTATGGGTCTAATTTATGTATGACTAAATCCAGTTCTAGTTCATTGAGTAAAACACACATACACAGAGAGAGCACTGCTTCTGCTGCCACCAATTCATAGAGACTTACCTGCATATGTCTCCACAAAATCTGGGGCCTCAGTTTATTCTGTCAAAGAACTGGGAGGATCCTGAGGGCCAAACAACATGTGGCATTATTTTCCACATCCCCCCACAGGCCACAGTTGCATGGAGAAGAGTTCCCATTAGCACCAGTGGTTTAGTATGTGTGTGTGATGGTGGTGTTGGGTTTAATGGTTCTCCTTCCTACCAGAATTATAATAGAAGCTGGGGATGCGGAAGAGACTCCTGCATACGCAGTTATCAAGGGGGGGATCTACACTACTGCTTTAAAGTGCTTTAAAGCGCTTTATAACAGTTTTGACAACTGTTGGGGGCCCGGACACGCTGCATATACAGTTTTCAAAACGTTTTCAAAGTGCTTTAAAGTGCTTTAAAAGCAATAGTGTAGATCCCTCCCAAGACAAATGCAATGAGTAGTATCCTACAGCATTCATGCACCAATAGAATGGACCATGAGAGCTCCAAGGACTAGCAATTCCTGAAACAAACAGGTCAATGTTTCTAGGCTATTTCAGCAACTTTCAGAGGCACAGAGGAAGTACGGGGTACTGCTCATTGAGCAGTATATCTGAATGAAATTGCATTAATAAGCAGAATGTTTAAAATACTGAATGGCTTAAATGAGGCTTGCAAAACTATTACAGTTTTCTGCTATTTCAGCACCATGGCTATCAAACGAACAAAGCACTTGAACAGTAACAATTGTATTTTATTTCTGACTGAACAATATATTTATTTTTTTGTTGCCAGCAGATGACATTCATAAATGATGCACCCATTTTGGCCTCCAAACAAGAAAATGGAAAGGAAAGGGAAACTTAAGTGTTGTGGCAGATTCTCATGCTCCCCAAATACCTACCTGTGGAGTCTTATAGGTATCCAAGATATTTGCCACATATAAGGAGATTTCAGAATCCAGTCCCCCAATAACTGCTGTTAGTGTACTCTGGATATCACATACATAGTTAGGAACAACGTTTTCCAGCATAGTCAACAGTAGCATTGTGGCATGATAGGTCTTCCTTGCATTGTCATAGCTATCATAGATGTGGAAGCCCAAGGTGATATTGGGTAAGATCTGAGGGTTTTCATTGATTTCCTTTACCGCAAAATCCAAGGCCACAATGTGCTGGAAATGCTTAGGAATTACCCTAAAATGAAACTTGCATTCTGTAACAGCAGAATATTCCACACATACATTAATTATTGCCACTATGTTCCACATCATCATCCTTAGTAGTCTTACATCATACAAATACTATCCTCCTACGCTAAGAACAAAATCAAACTACATCAGTGTTCATTTTCAGCACATCATTGTGTTTCTCATTTTTTGGGAAGGTACCTTTTAATAGATATTTTAGTACTGTGAGGGAACATCATTTTAATGTGTTCTTTAACAGCTGCAGTAATTCACTGGGTTACATCCGGATTTAGTTATATTTTGAGTAGACCTATTGAAATCAATGGGACAAATTAGGCATGATTTTTCCAATCAAGATCTTCTTAAGCATGATTGATTTCAATTGTCTCACCTACGTATGGCTATAACTAAATCCAACTGACCAACTCCAGTGTCAGTCATGTTGCACAACACTATCTTTCGTTATCATCTATTATTGGCCAAAAGCAATTCTATTGTATCAGAGTAATCTAAGACAAAGATGACATTGAACAGAATAAGAAGGAACAACGGGTTGTATTCTGATTTACTCATACTTCGATTAGACCCATTGAAATCAGTGGGACTGAAATTAGACATGAGTCACTTAAATTCCATTGATTTCAATGGTTCTGTTTTGAGTCTGAGTAAATGTGGATTCAATGCAATGACTTTTCATAGCATGAATGCTGAATGTGGTGGCGGCAGCATTCATACAGTCAGTGTGTGTGGTTGTGTGTACATGCATGTTTTTCTGTGGATCACTTGACAATTATAAGGTGGGGCCTTATCATCCCAAATACACGTGAGAAGGCATGTAACAAGGGAACTTCTTTTCTACACAATTTCCTTAATGTACATTAAAGGGAATTTAATGTATATTTGCAGTCAGGAGATGCAATTTAGAAACTTACTGTATGTAGAACGTAAATATCCTCAACCAAAACATATAGTTCTACAAGGAAAAATTGAAAGAACCTTGTCATTGCAATATGAAGTCACTCATAGCTTCATAGTACCAAATAATAATAATAATAATAATAATAATAATAATAGTACAAAAACAACATAAAATTACCAGAGCAAATATTAATGGTATTGTTATCAACAAATATTGAAAATAAAATTGGGTTGGCCTGTCTGGTAATGTAACCAATAAGGGAGGAACAGTTTGCTGCCAAACTCCATTAACAATTTTACAAAAGAGTTCATGTTCCACAGACTCCACTTCCTGATTGTTGCATGGATGTGTCCTGTGAGACAACGAAACAACACTCCATCTTCCCAAATTATTGAGAAGATGGCACATCAAATTAGGCTGTACAATATTTAACAAAATGCAAATTTCTAAAATTGGCAGCCATTTTGATTAGGAATCCCCAAAGAACAAGATGAGCACATTGCACAGGCTTGAGGGGAATGTCTTGACAAGTAATAACACAGGGCTTATTGTAGCTATTGTAGATCTTGTCTCTTTTGAGAAAGATAAGGGGGTGGCTGTTCTTCATCAAAGGATTTTTGATAACTAGATTCAGGGAGCTAAGGAACCAAACCAAATAGCCCTCTTAAAGGCAGGAATCTTAAAGTGAAGTTCTAAGAAAGCTGGCCAAGCACTCACATCCAAGCCTGTTATTTGTATCTGTTTCTATTGAAATAGCTGCATTTGGAACACATTGTGTGATGTGCAAACTCCTAAATCTGTACATTGGGCACCATTAAAAACTGAAGACAATCCCTTAATCCATATAGCAGCTGTAAAAGGGAACCAAAAATTTATTTGAAAATTCAGATCTTTAATAGCTGCTGGAACAACCTACAACTGTGTGTGTGTGTGTGTGTGTGTGTGTGTGTGTGTGTGTGTGTGTGTGTTTTATATATGTTTCCTTCAGCCGAATCCAGTAAACCCCTATTCTACAGTTTTAAGACTCTCTTATACTCATTCTGATGGCACCATACATGGAAATGAACCGAACAACAGTCCTTACATAAGTTCCTCTGATAATGCCTTTTGGGTTTCTTCAGTGAAGGCTATTGGACTAGAGACAAGGAGACCATAAGAAGTAATGCCACCAATGATGAGGTCTCCTGATTGATGATACTTGTGAAGTGGAGGATCAGGATTTCTGATCCTACAGTTGGCAATGTAAGCTTTGCATCCCGTGCAAGCAAGCAGTACCAGCATCAAGTTTACCATGGTGTAGTAGTAGTAGTAGTAGTAGTAGTAGTAGTAGTAGTATGCTAGTTTAGTTTATTGCATTGATCACCAGTCATTTGCAAAACAGTTTCCCCATCCGTATCCAAGATCCTCTCCTTAACTCTTAATGTTACCAGTGATATTTATTACATCCCTTGGTATTAGTTTTGGAAGTGACTTCTGAAATTCTACATTGGCTTTGAGAAGCAGCAGAATTAATCACTGTCCTTTTGATAATTGAAGAGGAGGCTAATTACAAAATAATTACTGATGAAAGCATGTTTGTCACATCGGAACAATATTCCCGCCCAACATAATAGCAAGCGAGGGACCATATGTCTTGGGATGGCCAACATAATTTGTTGTTTTTTTACTAATAAATTCATAACAGAAATAATTACTGATGAAAGCTTGTTTGTCACATCTGAACAAAATTTCTCCCCTACAGAATAGCGACCAATGGATCGAGGACCTAATAAAATTATCAACTTTTGAACTAGTGTTATATAGACACAACTTGAAAGAGGATAAATGTACAGATATTTGGTCAACTATTCTTGAAACCTTTGTATAACTCTCTCCCTTTTTTCAGTTTATATGATGGAATGATGATAATTCTATATACACAATCTATGCCCCCCCCCATTTTCACAATGTATTTTCTGTTTTGTTTGTTGATATTCACAATAAAATTTAAAATTAATATAAAATAAAATAATGAAATTGATAGTAGAAATTAGGGGTGTGCGCAGATCCCCCGCTCCGGCCCGTGGGCCGATCCAAAAATTTTGGATCAGCCCACTCCGCTCTGTGCTGCTCCGCCCATACACCGCTCCTCTTCGCCGCGGAGCTCCGGCTCCGAATCGGAGCTCCGCAGTGGAGGGGAGTGGCACTAGGTAAGGCCAGGAGAGGAGGGCGGGAGGTTTACCGGGCCCTGCCGCCATCGCCGCCCATGCGGCGACGGTGGCAGAGCCCGGAAAGGGACCAAGGGGGAGGAGGGCCTTGCCTGCCTCCGTCTGCGGTCCATCGGCGTCTTCAATTGAGCCCGCGGTTCAACCAGGAGTGGCCCAGACTTCCTGGTTGAACCGCGGGCTCAATTGAAGACGCCGACAGACCGCGGACGGAGGCAGGTAAGGGAGAGGAGGGCAGGGGGGTTACCTGGTCCTGCCGCCGTCGCTGCCCATGCGGCGACGGCGGCAGAGCCCGGTAAGGGACCAAGGGAGAGGGGGGCCTTACCTGCCTCCATCCGCAGTCTGTCGGCATCTTCAATTGAGCCTGCAGTTCAACCAGGAAGTCTGGTCCGCCGAAAGACCGCGGATGGAGGCAGGTAAGGGAGAGGAGGGCGGGGGGGGTTACCGGGCCCTGCCGCTGTCGCCGCATGGGCAACAGCAACAGCGGCAGGGCCTTGTAAACCCCACTTACCTTTCCGGTGGAGCTCCGGATCGAGGCGAAGGATCCGCCTTCACCTCGATCCTCTTCGCCACGCTCCGCCGGTCCCCCAATCCTCTTTGCCTCCGCCTTAAGAGCAGGCGAAGCCGCTCGCTCCACTTCTAATTCACCGGTCCGATTAGAAGCAGAGCACATCCCTAGTAGAAATAATAGCTCTAGTCTGGAATCAGATACAAAATGCATATGTTTGGTGATAAGACTGACCATCTTGAGAAGATGACCCTGACCGCTTTAGCCTGCAATCCTATGAGTAAATCCCATTGATACCAATATGACTTACTTCAGAGTAGACATGCAGTGGATTATGTTGTTAATCTGTGGGGTGAAAAAGAAAATCTTACTTTTCAGTCCTATTCATCTTTACTCAGAGGTAACATCCATGTTTTTTAATGACATTTTTTACCTAGGAAGTGTCTTTGTGTTTGCAGCCTTGGATAACCCACAGAAAAATCCCTCTGAATGACCTGGAAGCTAGAAAACAATGATCTGGAACCTAAGAAAACTAGCCTTACAATAAATTAGAAATGTAGTAAATTCAGGAAATTGGACATATTTCACACCTTTAATATAATGCTTTAGGAAGTGTGAGTCAAATAGAAATCTTTTGCTCAATTATCATTTTCATAGAATCATGGATAGTAGAGAATCATAGGATAGTAGAGTTGGAAGGGGTTATAAAGTCATTGAGTCCAACCCCCTGCTCAATGCAGGAATCCACCTTAAATCATACCTGAAAGGTGACCATCCAGCTGCCTCTTGAATGCCTCTAGTGTGGGAGAGGCCACGACCTCCCTAGGTAATTGGTTCCATTGCTGTACTGCTCTAACATGAAGTTTTTTTCTTCTGATGTCCAACCAGAATCTGGCTTTCTGTAACTTGAGCCCATTAGTCCATGTCCTGCATTCTGAGATGATTGAGAAGAGATCCTGGCCCTCCACTGTGTGACAATCTTTCAAGTATTTGAAGAGGGCTGTCATGCCTTCCCTCAATTTTCTCTTCTCCAGGCTAAACATGCCTAGTCCTTTCAGTCTATCCTCATAAGGCTTTGTTTCCAGACCCCTGATCATCATCGTTGCCCTCCTCTGAACCCCCTCCAGCTTGTCTGCATTTTTCTTGAAGTGTGGTGCCCAGAAATGGATGCAATACTCAAGATCAGGCCTCACCAATGCCAAAAAGAGGGGAACCAGTACCTTGTGTGATTTACAAGCTATACTTCTATTAATGCAGCCCAAAATAGCTTTTTCTTTTTTTGTTGCCACATCACACGGTTGGCTCATATTTAGCTTGTGATCAACATCAATTACAAGATCCACCTCACTTGTAGTATTGCTCAGCCTAGTATCCCCCATCTTGTAATGAGCATTTGGTTTCTTTTTCTTAGGCGTAGAATTTGACATTTGTCCCTATTAAATTCCATTCTGTTGTTTTCAGCCCAGCTCTCCAGCCTATCGAGATCACTTTGAAGTTTGTTTCTGTCTTCCAAGGTATTAGCTATCCCACCCAATTTTGTGTCATCTGAATATTGGAAGTACTTTTTTACACTGGAAATGTTTGTCCTTTTAATAACATCTGACCTGTTTTTGTTTATTTCTGCAACTTGTAAAATGGAGAGGAACTGAGGGCAGTGAAGGCTCCCCATTCCCCACCTTCTGCTCTCCAGTCTATCCCAATTCCTACTTTCTAGAACTAGATTTTTAAATGTGAAGTGAAAGGCTTCACATTTAAATCTGGGAACGAGGGAGGGGGATTGTGAAATTTGAAGAAAAATCCGGGTTTTCCCTATCCTCCCAACCCAAAGGGCAGCTCTACTTTGTCTTTTGTAAACCACCCAGAGAGCGTCGGCTATGGGGCGGTATATAAACACAATAAATAAATAAATACTTTAATGGGAATTAACAAAAATGCTTACAGCTCCATTATTTTTAAAGATAAAAAGATGAAACTTGGCACCCTGATAGACCTTTGGTCTTGCTTTAAACATGCAAAATTTGAAAGAGATCAATTTGGCCATTGATTTTTAAGATTTTTTAAAATTGGATGTTTTAAAAGTACCTCGAATACCATCATCTTAGACTTGCTTACATTGAATCACATTTGTCATTTAGGTGCCTATGGTGTCAATTGGAAGAGGTTCTTTTGGAGCTCCTCACAGTCCAGCTTTGTTTTAAACACCCTAAATAATTTGGTGTTATTCGTAAACTTTGCAACTTGACATGAGCTTCAACCTCACATGTGCACCTGTTCCTACATTTCCATCACCTCATGAGCATAGCAGTCCCAGCGCCCATCTGCCCCCAGTCTATCTCTGTACTGTCCATAAATCAACCATTATGAATGGGTGTCATTCTGTCTAATCTGGATGAAAGCACAGAGGGTCAGTATGTAACTACTTTGCCCTCTTAGCATCCAGACCTTTAGGTTTTCATCTAGTTTGCAGATGAAGTAGATTGAGGCTGCAAGACCCAGGAAAGATCAAAGTGAAGGTGTTGCAGGGACTATATTGTAAGTGAGCACAAGTTCTTTGGGGTCACTAGAACATGTTGCTGAAGTGAAGGCTGAATGCATTGAGTTACAATTGATATGCTTTTTGTTGCATGCATAAATTGGTAAATACTTAATTTGAAAGCAAATTAGTCCAAGTCCTTGGACTAATTTGCTTTCAAAGATTGAAAATTATTTTTATCATACAGTTTTGATCTACACCTTACTCATAGATAGGATAGACTCACTTGATTCCATTGTCTTGCAAAGAATAGGGATTATGGTTTGGAATTAGAAGGTGATGTGCTTGTGATGCCCACAAGGATTTATATGATTTTTCCGCCAATGGAAGGAACTAATATTAGGGAATTTGTTTTAAGTATTTCTGCTTTTCCTATCTTTTTTTTTTTTTTTTTAGCAGTTTATAGATTTAAAAAACAACTGCTGAAAAGCAAGGTAAGGTGGGAAACAGTGGGTTGTTTCATCAGGGTTGTTCCCATCAGGATTGTTCCCACAGGATTCATTCTGTCTAGGCAAGTCTTGATTAAGTTTTCCCTTTTGTAACTTGGGAGATAAAGATAAAGAGCAATTGGGAAGCTTTATATAGAGCAGATACATAGAGGGGAAACTCTTACAAACCTCCTGCTATTTAAATGCACATACATGTCTAGATTACAAAGAATAGCAAAGGACACAGGCTCTTACACACTTCTTCCATCTTTTCTCCTTATTAGCTGTTCCCTCGTGTTCAGCTGAGGTCTCAACACTATAATGTAACATTTGGGGGAAAAGATACAAACCAACAATCCAGCACTTGAGGCTAAGATAGAGAAGATCTCCACGGCTACCATGTATTTTCCCTTGGAGCTCAGATAGGATGGAACAAAGGATAACCACACACTGCAGAAGACCAACATGCTGAAAGTGATAAACTTGGCTTCATTGAAACTGTCAGGGAGCTTCCTTGCAAGGAAAGCCACGGTGAAACTCACCATTGCCAGGAAACCCATGTAGCCCAGAACACAGCAAAACAGAGTCACAGACTGTTCATTACACTGTAGCACAATTTCATCAGCCACTGAGTGCATGTCCATATCTGGGAAAGGTGGAGAGGTGGCCAGCCATAAAGTAGAGATGCTTGCTTGGATGAGGGAGCAGAAAAGAACAATGGAGATGGCCAGTCTTTTCCCCACCCACTTCCTCATCCTGGACCCTGGCTTGGTGGCCATGAAAGCCAGAACCACCGTGATGGTTTTTGCCAGCACACAAGAAACAGCCACTGAGAAGATGAGGCCAAAAGTCGTTTGTCGGAGGAGACAGGTCACCTTCTGAGGACGGCCAATAAACAGCAATGCACAAAGAAAGGAGTGAAGGAGGGAGATGAGGAGAGTGTAGGTGAGGTCCCGGTTGTGGGCTTTGACAATGGGAGTGTTGTGGTGCTTCATAAAGGCTCCCAGCACCACAGCTGTAGTCAAAGAAAAGGAGACGGCAAAAAAGGCTAAACTGGATCCTAAAGGTTCTTCATAAGACAGGAAGGTTACAGTCTTGCGAACGCAGGCATCCTGTTTTTCGTTTGGATAGTTTTCGTCAGTGCATTTATGGCAGTCATCCATGTCTGAAAAAGAAAGGATGTGGTCTTGGTTGTAGAAACATGAGATCAATCAGACTAAATTCCTATGACTATTACTCTCACACCGAGAAAAAGGATCTGCTAAAAATGCAGCATTTATTAAGTGCTGATAATTTCAAATGGGCCACAGTGGGTTTTAAATGGTTGAGAGCTTTGTAGGTCTAAAGCAGCATCTTGGATTTTAAGCACAGCACTGTTGTAAGTCAAGTGAGATCAGAGTGCCTTGCTAAATATGATTGTGTGTCACAATTATTAAAGAGTGACCTCTTGGTGTGTGTTTTTTTAGAAATTGAAGTCTCCCATATTTAATGTTAGGCAATCCTAAATGCCATGAAAGATTGTACAAACCTTCAAGTTCTTTAGAGGATAGGAGGCTGAGTTCATCTGGCTAGGAGTGGAGAAACACAGTAGTTCAGAACTCGTGACCATGAGGTCTGCAGAATAGACTTAATTAAAAAAAATTCTTAGTGAATGATTTACTGGTAAGTATTCCTGTATAAGATGACACCTTATTTCTGAAAACACAAAGGCCACCTGCAGCTCAGAATTATCTCTTTCCTTGGACGTAATAAACAGGTCCCAAAGCAGGTAGAACAGGAATAAAAGGAAACTTAACTGGATTTATTCACTCAGTATTTTAACACTTAATTTTAACTTAAATTTAAATTTTACTGTTTTAACTCTGTATTTTAATCTGTATTTTAATTGTGTTTTTAACCTGTTGGGTGTTTTATTGTGGTTTTAATTTTTGTGAACCGCCCAGAGAGCTTCGGCTATTGGGCGGTATAAAAATGTAATAAATAAATAAATAAATAAATAAATAAATTTATAACAGCAAAAGTCAGTTGAAGCCAAATTGTGTAGTATTATGGATCTTTTGAAGGATATGGACTCTCTCTCTGAATGTAAAGTTTTTCTTCAATTCTGCTGAGGTCTGTGATGGCACCAGCTACACAGTAACCAATGGTTACTAACCATCCATTTGTACAGTGATTGTTGTAACATCCTCCACGTCCTGTTCTCAGCCAATATATATGTATGAAATACTTACTGTTTTGTTATTTAAAGATACACAGCTGAGCATTTCTTAGTTAAGGTTTGAAAGGGGGGGGGACAGGTTCCACCATTGAAAAGAGGAATTGGGGGTGGGTGGTCATTCTAACCTTAATAAAACCAAAACGGTTTTACTAATCTTTCTGTAATTTACACATGCTAGAAAGAAATGCCAATTTTACATAAACTGAAAATTTCAGTAAATTGGTTAATCAATGAGGGAGAAAAGGCAGTTAAGAAAAAAAAAAACCTCACTCAGACAAAAGTGTTTCTGAAAAAGTATTGGCAATCATTTGTGCCCTGCTCTGGTGGGCCCACAATAGTTGCTACATGTTAACCATTGCCTTTTATGTATTATCTTTCTACTTTACATGGTGGAATGGGATTTCATTTTTTATAAAAATAAATAAATCAATACTTATTTTTAAAATATTTATGTTGCTAATAAAATCCTATGGAAGCTCATAATGCGACACTTGGAATGGTGAGGGGAGGGTGGAATATCTGCCATCTGGAGGAAAAGCAGCAACAGCAGCAGATGTGAATTTCTGGGGGGGAACCTCTCTCTGTGTGTGTGTGTGTGTGTGTGTGTGTGTTCATGGAAAAGAAATCCCATCAGCATGACTTCCCCATGAAGCAATGGCCAACGAAAAATACAAGTTTGATAAGCCAGGTAGTATGGAAGTTAGACACCATATTCCAAAGGTTTCTTCTCTCTTTAGTTATCATCAAGACTACCCACCACTTGGCTTCTCAGAATGTTTTTGTCATTGTTATTTGCTGGATTTATTTAGTCCTCCCAATGTGAGGGTATTTCTCCACAAGGCTAGAATTCTCCACCCTTACCGTGCTTCGGCCTCCAGGTTCTTGCAGTTTGTATAGGCATCTTTTCACCAGGTTTCATCTGTGGCTTTTCTTTCTATGTGTTTTATTATACAGCCACTAGATTTTCTATATATTTCAATATACAGCCACTGTATGGTGACGTGATTTAGTTGCACTATAGCGAGTTTCCAGAAATTTACAAAATATTTAGTACAAGCCAAAGGGCAATAAACCCTCTTAGAACATGTCCTGTGTTTAGAATAAAGCTGATATAACTGCTAGAAAGCATAGGAGGGGCCCTGGAGGTTGATGATGTCATGTAAAGGACCCGCAAAAAAAGGTGAGTGACAATTCATGAACCTTGTGTAGAAATATTCAAGACATTCAGTCCAAGACACATGCCAGATTCTTTTCATTTTTCCACCTTTCTTTCAGCCCTTCCTTACATAATCTTTTTATCAATATTGGTAAAAACCTCTGATGTATGATTTTATACATTTGTCTGGATTACAGCTATTCTGTCCTTATACATGTTTATATTTATTTCCTTACCCTCCTGGTTTGAAATCTTCCCTTCTGGACATGAGATGCAATCGTAGCAGCAAAATGGCTCCCCCTCCTTCATTTTCTTGTGAGAACCAGGTTGGCAATTCTCAGTACACTGAGAATGAGGCCGGGACTATTTGAAACATGGAAAAGAAGCAAAATAATGAAGGAATACGGAGCTTGGAATCTGTAAGCTTTGAGGCCCATCTATATTTTACCAAAGTGACTCTGGGGCCAATTCCTCTTTAATCAGGCATTAAAGCTTTCAATTGTTGCCTTGTTAATTAATTTTACTGCTGCCTCCTGAATGTTTTTAGTATTTTTAATGTTCTGTTTGTTTGATATCTGTAGCGTTTGTTTTGTTGAAGTTTTTTTTTTAAAAAAACATTAAGTTAACATAGTTCATATGTATACTGTTGCCTTATTTTATACTGTCATTGTGTTGTTCTTGTTGAGTACGATATTCCCCACCCCCCCCAGTTTTATCATTGCATACCACCGTGAGGGGATTTGCCAGTTGGGAAGTATGCAATTCTAGTAACATAGGATTTCATAAATACTTGAACAGACTCAATGGGGAGTGCTTCCATTTTTCTAGTAATCATCCTAGGCATTTGAAACTCGATTTTCCCTATGATCATTTTCTACTTTTATAAAGGAACAGTACATTTCAGCATAGAAACAAAACACACATGGATCTTTTCATCTGGGAACTCTTAGATCAGGGTTTTCCTTGACTTGTAATTGATTTGTCCAGAGCTAGTGTGAATAGAACCAGCAGGCAATCTCTATTTGAGCCCCATGATAGAACAAGGAGCAACAAATCGTTTTGGTCTGTAGAATTTAACCCTCTTTCTCAGTGAATCAAATACATTATCTACAAGCATTGACATTTGGTCCAGGCTGTACCAAATCGTAATCACTTTCCACTCTTGGATTTCACAGGACCTCTAATTTTTGTGAAAGACTTGTTCAAAACATTAGAAATATGGCTATTTTCTCATTAAATTTTGTTGCAACAGTTTCTTGGTAAACACAGTTATTGGGAGAGCAGAATCGTGTCTCACACATCAACTCACACAATATATTTTCTTTGTAAGTTTTTTTAATTATTATTCTACAATAAAAGTATTGTGGTCATCAGGACAGTTGTTCATTTATAACAGGTTCTCTTCCCAGAGAGCTGACAATTGGAGCGTACCTGATTAAACCAGCCATGCCACTTTATGGCCTCCTCATCAATGGTGAATGCTTGAACTTGGGGAGCCTCGGGATCAACCCTCCCCACTTTTACCCTATCAAATGAATGGTTGGAGAAGATAATCCAACTGATCACATCCAATCCAGCAACTAGCTCCCCATTCTGGTTGAAAGAAACTTTGTCCCCTGCACTGTTGTTAAATGAGACCCATTTTAGAAATGGTTGAAGCTAGTGTGAAAAAGAAAATGCAAGGATTTAGAAAAGACTGAATTTAGGTCTGTTTGGGCCAAAAAGGACATAACTTGAAATCAGGATCTATCATCCACATCATTTTCTCACCTTCACTTTATAGTAAGGACTTTCATCTGTATCTCAAAAGCCTCCTACTCTCATGTTATGGTTCTGATCCAGATCAGTCCTTTTGCACCTTCTGTAGAGTAGAAATGGGTGGGGGAGAGTGCAGCTGCTAGATACATATTTGAAGTAATGTCTGTCTTGGCAAAAGACAGACATTACTTCTAAAATCAAATGGCACCAAAAGAATGAGGTTCTGGCTGGAATATTTTTCTATGTGTGAAGGTTATGGCTGGCTCTAGGCTGAGGAGTGCCTCTGGTGATAATATTTTTGTCTTGTTTTCTAGTGGTTCTTATTCTTTTGGTAAACATTTTTTGTTTTAATTTTAGAATATCCATCACTTTTTCTCTTTAAAAAGATTGAAGAACAATAATACATAAACAAAGTACCCAGCTGACCTCTTACAGCTTTATTTATTTAGTACCTATAGTGTTTGTAATATTTGAAGTTTTAAGTGCTTGGGAACCTTATTGATGTCATGGGCTGATCCACCATTTTAACACAAAATAGCAGCTCAGTGAGTGAGTGGGTAGCAGCATGTGACATGCCAGGGCCCCTTGGACCACCCAGTGATAAGAAGAATTGGGCATCTTGTGGGTCCAGTGTGCAGTGCACACAGAGGTGAGTTTTCTCTTCCCAAGTAAACTTTCCACAAAGTAAAGCTGTGTTCCTCTTATTTTTATCTAGCACAAATGACAACAAAGTGGAAATTGAAAAAGAAGCATACTTTAAAAGCTTACTGAAGGAAGATCACTTCTGTAGTTTGTACCCAAAGAACCTGTAGAAGTTTGAAAGAAAGGTGGTTTCTGGGTTTTGCCACTGTTTCTGTTTTTTGCCACTGTAGCTCACTATAGACACTACGTTAGAAGAAAAAAACCCACTCACTCAGTTCAGGCCACTCCCTGCCATTAACTTGGGACCAGCTTCCCCACCCCTGGAGAATGCTTCTAGGAAACTGCTCATTACATTTGACCCAGAGATTGCATGAGGGGATGCTATGTGAATCAGTAAAATTACAACCTACACCTGTCATAAAATATATTTCCAGAGCTCCAATAGGAAAGCATAATGACTGACTGAAATAGGAATGCTTTATAGCTGAAGCAAGGGAGGGAAGATGAAAATGTAAAGAAGACATTGGAGGAGAATAAAACACAATATAAAGTCATTGTTATATGAGGAATGTGAGCCCATTACCTGCCCAAATTGTTTGGGTCCTACTCCATTCATCATTGCACCATTTTTGGCCTTAGAAGATGACATGGCATGATGTAGGGCATGGCCCACTACATAGACAGCATTGTAGATGCTGTGGCTGTGTCCAAGTGTGCTCATTTCAAAGAATGATCCAGGAAGGCTCTCCAGCATTTCCTCCCCTGTGCAAACACCACCATCCGCCATGCCCACAATACTATCTGGGAATACGCAACCAAAGGCTTGTTGCCAGAAATCCCTGATAAAACCATCTTCTTTAAAGCCAGAAGGGTTTCTGCTCTCAAGAAACTGTTGAAATCCTGGTAGGTCACTGGAGTGGATTCTGAAGGATATAGCACCATTGAATATTTCTGTATCCCAATTCCTTTGCAGAACTATTGAAGTGAACTCCATCTGAGCTGTTACTATCCATACTTTTCCTCTTACTTCCTTCACCATGACCTCTTGTTCTGATAGATATGGAAGCCAGAGGAAAAATGCAGTGGAATAAGATTCTCCATGGGCTACTGCTACATTGGCTTTGCTGCCCATCACTTTATCATGTATTTTTGCCCCCTGTAGAAATGCATCATTAATTTTACTATCGAAATTTAATTTTGGGACTCTTTCTATGAAGGCAAAACAGACACCCCTCTTAGAAAACAGTGGAATGACCTCTTGTAGAAATCTTTCTCCATTATCATTATCCATAACACCAATCCCAATCCATGTCCACTGGAATCGGAGAAGCAAGGAGAGAATCCCCTCATACTGAAGAGCTTCCTGAGGGGCCAACTGGTAAAAGGGAAGTCCTGGAGTTTTAGTGTTCATCACGGGAGCAGGACCATAGATGAGCTAAGGAGAGATTTTGTGTAGAGAGAAAGGAATATATATATATATATATATATATATATATATATATATGAATGAACATACATTTAATGGGCATCTGTTTGGGAAAAGAATGCTTGGTTAGATAGCAGTTTGATCTAAGAGAATACTGACTATCTTTGGCCATCTAGCAAGTTTATGGATAAAGGCCTCAGTTGAAGGATGCTACATCATGACATAAGTCTGGTTTTATCTAGACTTTGCCATACCTAGGCCCTAGCTAGACCTAAGGTTTATCCCTGGATCATCCAGGGATCAAACCTGTTCACCTAGGTGACACACAGGGGATCCAGTCCTCAGGCAGGGGCGAACCCTGGATGATCCCAGGATAAACTTTAGGTCTAGCTGTGGCCTTAAAAGTTAAACCTATTGAATTCAATGGACCATAAAGAAATCTCGATTGGCTTATATCCCATTTATTACAATGAATGTAATTTAAATATGACTATGTCTAGTTCCAATTAATTGATGAGTAAACCGGAGAGAGAGGGCCAAACAACATGTGACATTATTTCCCACATTCCCCAACAGGCCACATTTGCATGGAGGGGAGCTCCCAATAGTTCTTGTGGTTTAGTGTGTGTTTGTGGTGGTGGGGTTTTTGTAGTTTTCCTTCCTTCCAGAATTGCAATGGAAGCTGGCTATGCAGAAGTAGTTTCTGCATACACAGTTATCAATACAAATGCAATGAGTTGTATCCTGCAGCATCCATGCTCCAATGGAATGGACTACGAGAGCAACATTAACTAGCAATTCCTGAAACAACCAGAAATCATAGAATCATAGAATAGCAGAGTTGGAAGGGGCCTACAAGGCCATCGAGTCCAACCCCCTGTTCAATGCAGGAATCCACCCTAAAGCATCCCTGACAGATGCTTGTCCAGCTGCCTCTTGAATGCCTCTAGTGTGGGAGAGCCCACAACCTCCCTAGGTAACTGATTCCATTGTCAGGAAGTTTTTCCTGATGTCCAGCTGGAATCTGGCTTCCTTTAACTTGAGCCCGTTATTCCGTGTCCTGCACTCTGGGAGGATCGAGAGTAATGAGCAACAGTGCTTGTTTTTGTAAGTGGCAGATCAGTGTTTCTGGGCTATTTCAGCAACTGCTAGTTGTTGTTGTACTAGGGTCCATTTCATTGGTATAAGAGCACTCACAGAGGCAAAGAAGTAATATAGTGTATTGCTCACTGGGAAACATGATGTTTTACTGTTTGTTGCCAATGTTATGATGTATTTGCAATGATGTATAGTTTTTTTACTGTTTAGAATGTTAGTGCTATGGAAATCAGATGGAAAGGAGTTAATGCTGTTGGTAGTGAGTAGAATGTGTGAGGTGAATGCTGATTGGCAGGTGGTACAAAGGTTTGTATTGGCAGTTAGCAGCTGGGGTGAGGAGGAAGCAGTTAGGATTTGTGTGAAGAGATAGGGCTCATCTACATGGGCACTTCACCCTGGGGTAGATTTGGAGTGGCGGCCGGGGAGTTACATGATGCAGCTGCCACTCCGAAGGGATCCAGGGGCAAAGCTCCAAAGCTCCACGCTAAAAAGGTCTGGGACTTAATCCGACTTTATTTTAGCTCGGAGCCAGGCTCCGTGCCTCTGTGGCGGCTTTTTAATGATTTTTTTTTGGAAGGGGGTGGACAGGGAGTTCCGGGCTCCACAGTAATACATTTTAAAGAATGGGGGAGTGAGGAATGGGGCAGCATGGAGTCAGCTGCTGCTGCCAGGAGACCAGGGAGGCAGGAGGAACAGGTCAGCCGGCTCTTCTAGCTCTGAGCTCGCTCTGGCTGCCCCGTTCCTCTCCCATCCCCGTTTTTTAAAATTATTTTTAATCTTTAGATGCAAAGGTTCACATCTCCCCTCCCTGCCCCAGTTAGCTGTAAATGTGATCCTTTGCGTTTACAGCTAAACAAAATAAAACAAAAACACTTTTTCCCTTAAAAAAAAAAAAAAAAACCCACTTACCAGAGAAGAGGGGGCGCGGATGCTGCCAGGCACCTTGGGTGGTTGGGTGTGCGGGTGCAGCAGCAGCACTGTAAAGCCACAACCGCACTCCTTCCCATATAGGTGCTGGGAAGGACATCCAACCGCCCAGAGAGCTTCGGCTATTGGGCGGTATAAAAATGTAATAAATAAATAAATAAATAAATAAATAAATAATTTCAATGCGGCTGCACCATGGCTAGCTCTGCCGGGCGCAGCATTACCACCATTGTATAGATGAGAGCATAGTCAGAGAAGAGATTGGGGTTTGTCAGAGGAGAGAAGAATCTGGGTTTGGTCTAGCACAAGTGTAGGAACAATGTGTTTTATTATTTTGGGGGAAAGAGTGAAATGGAGGAGAGAGTGTAGTCTAGCAGGTAGAGTAGGCAGAATTGCAAATGAAACTGTATTGAACAAACAAGCATTACAACAACTGTAATCATAAGCTTTGTAACTGCATAACCTTACTTACTGTTAAATAAAAGTGATTTCTGTTTCATAAGCTGCAGTGGAGTCTTGGGGCTCATCTACACCAAGCAGGATATTGCACTATGAAAGTGGTATAAAAGTGGTATGCAAAAGGCAGGAGCCACACTACTGCTTTATGGCAGTATTGAAGTGCACTGACAACTGTTGGGGCCCATGAAACATCTACACCAAGCAGGATATAACACTATGAAAGTGGTATGTGTCATGGGCCGTTTCTACACCTGCCTTTTCCCCCAGGATCATCCCTGGATCGTTCCTGTGCATCGAAATGCCACATAGAGGATCCCAGGAGCAGGCAGGCGTGATCCCTCCATTTTCCTGGGATAACTCCTAGGTGTAGAAATGGCCTTGGTTCCCAACAGCTGTCAGTGCACTTCAGTACCGCTATAAAGCAGTAGTGTGGCTCCTGCCTTTTATATACCACTTTCACCCCACTTTCATAGTGCAATATCCTGCTTGGTGTAGATGAGCCCTTGCAGAACCGGAGGTAGGGTTCAGTGTTAAATAGTGGCAGCGGTGTAGTTGTGGGGCCAAAAAGAGTTGGTGAGTCACAAAATCAGTGATCAGCATCCTCTTGGCTGGGATCCTTTGGTTTCTAGAAGAATAAAGGAAGGATCCATAGGGGTATCACAGGAACTATATCTGAAAGAAAAAGCATTACGAAGTGGAATGTTTAAATACAGAATAGCTTAAATGGGGCTCGCAAAACTGTAGCAATGTTTTGCTATTTCAGCACCATGGCTATCCAATGAACAAAACACTAAAACAGTAACAATTGTATTTTAAGTATGACTGAACCATTTTTCTTTTCTTAGCCAGCATATGACATACATAAACAATGCACAAATTTCTACCTCCAAACAACAAAACAAAACTGGAAAGGGAAGGGAAGTCTGTGGCAGATTCTCATGCTCCCTAAATAACCTACCTGTGGAGTCTTATAGATATCCAAGATATTTGCTACATATAGGGAGATTTCAGAATCCAGTCCCCCAATAACTGATGTCAGTGTATTCTGGACATCACATACATAGTTAGGTACAACGTTTTCCAATGTAGTCAACTGCAGCAATGTAGCATGATAGGTCTTCCTTGCATTGTCATAGCTATCATAGATGTGGAAGCCCAAGGTGACATTGGGTAAGATCTGAGCATTTTCATTGATTTCTTTTACTGCAAATGCCAAGGCCAGGATGTGCTGGTAATGCTTTGGAAATATCCTAAAACAAAACTCGCAGACTGTAACAGCAGAATATTCCACACATACATTAATTATTTCCACTGTGTTCCATATCATCATCCATAATAGTCTTACATCACTTAACTACTAACCCCCTATGCTAAGGGCAAAATCATACTAGGTCACTGCTCATCTTCAGCACATCACTGTCCTTATCATTTCTGGGGAAGGTACCTTTTAAGAGAAGCTTTAGTACTGTGAGGCTACATCATTTGAAAGTGCTCTTTAACATCTACAGAGATACACTGGGGCCATAGCTAGACTTAAGGTTTATCACTGGATTGTCCAGGGGTCAAACCTGTTCATCTAGGTGACACACAGGGGATCCAGTGTTCAGGCAGGGGCGAACCCTGGGTGATCCCAGGATAAACCTTAGGTCTAGCTGTGGCTTGGGTTACATCCCAATTTAGTTATACTTGGAGTAGACCTATTGAAATCAATGGGACAAGTTGGGCATGATTTTGCCAATCATGACATTTTTAAATATGATTAATTTCAATTGTCTCACCTATGTATAGCTGGCTTTAACAAGGTCCAACTCACTAACTCCAGTATCAGTCGAATTGTAAAATATATTTAGTTCTTACTCACTTCTTTCTTTGGATTGAGGTGGAAAGCAACATTAGTCCAATACAGTATAAATCAGATACATGTAATTAATTAAAAGAACATATAAAATCAATACAGCATCAAAATAACAATCAACAGCTCTTAAAAATTATTGGTTTAACATCATCTGGGTAGTTCTGCCAGAAGAGATTAGTCTTTATAGCTGACTTAAACTTGGAGAGAGAGTTAAGTTGACAATTCTTCTCTAGCAGGCCATTCCACAGTCTGGGGGCGACAGTTGTCTGGGTAACAGTTGTTAGCCTAGTTTTGGCTGACTGAAGTAAGTTCTCCCCAGAGGACCTGTGTGTACAGGGCGGATTGTACAGGAGAACGCGATCCCGCAGGTAACCTGGACCCAAACCATGTAGAGCTTTAAACGTAATGACGAACACTTTGTACTTCACCCGGAAACTAATTGGCAGTCAGTTGAGTAATTTTAATGTTGGGGTAATATGATTACTCCTAGATGTAATGGTGACCAAGCCGGCTGCCCTATTTTGTACTAATTAACTAGGTACAATGTTAGCCCTGTGTACAGCACATTGCAGATGGTATGTGTCAATGGGCCCCAACAGTTGTCAGTGCACTCCAATACCGCTGTAAAGCAGTAGTGTGGTTCCTGCCTTTTATATACCGCTTTCATACCACTTTCATAATGTTATATCCTGCTTGGTGTAGATGGGTCATGGTCCCAAACAGTTGTCAATGCACATCAGTACTGCTATAGAGCAGTAGCGTGCCCCCTGACTTTTATATACCACTTTCATACCTCTTTCATAGTGGAATATCCTGCTTGGTGTAGATGAACCCTAAGGCTCACGAAATAAGGTTGTTGAGAAGTTTCAAAGAAGATGATATATGCAAATACAAGTAAGAGGTTATGTAACAAGGGAGTTTCTTTTCTTCAAAATCCCCTTAATGTATGTATGTATATTCTTTATTGCAGTCAACGTACAAAAATTAGAAACAGATGAAATCTAGACACCTCAACTAAAATATACAGTTCTATAAGGATAACTGATGTAATATATCTCCCCAATATGAAGTCACTCATAGCTTCATTGTTCACGATGCCTTTAACAACATAAAATTACCAGCGCAAATGATATTGTTGGTATTGTTATCTATCAACAAATATTTAAAATAAAATTGGGCTGGCCTGTCTGGTAATGTAGCCAATAAGGGAGGAACAATTGGCTACCAACCTCCATTACTGATTTTACAAAAGAGTTTGTGATCCACAGACTTGACTTCCTGATTGTTACATGGATGTGCCCTCTGAGGCAAAGAAACTCCACTCTATCTTGCCAAAGTATTGAGAAGGTGGCACATGAAATCAGGCCGTACTATATTTAACAAAATAAATATTGCTTAAGTTGGCAGCTGACAGAAAACCGTTTTAATTCAGAATACTAAAGGAAGAAGATTAAGACATTGCACAGGCCTTAGGAGAAAGAGTAGGGCCACAGCTAGACCTAAGGTTTATGAAAGTGAAATTAATATTAGTGATGCAACAATTGAAAGCTTAAATGCCTGATTAAAGAGGAATTAGGCCCAGAGTCTCTTAGGCCACAGCTAGACCTAAGGTTTATCCTGGGATCATGCAGGGTTAGCCCCTGCCTGAGCACTGGATCCCCTGTGTGTCACCTAGATGAACAGTTTTGACCCCTGGATGATCCAGGGATAAACCTTAGGTCTAGCTATGGCCTTGGAAAGAAATAACACAGGGGTTCTGTCTTATTATAGTGTTTGCAGAATCGTGTCCCTTTTGGAAAAAAAAGGGGGGTGACTGCCCAATACAAGGACCTCTTCAAGTGACCCACTTCATTGAAGCACTTTGACAACTGGATTTAGGGGGATAAGGAACCAAACCTCATAGTCCTCTTGAAGACAGGAATCTTAAAGTGAAGCTTTAAGGCAACTGTCCAAGCACTCACATCCAAAGCCTGTTTTTTTGTATCTTTCCATTTATACAGCTGCATTTTGAACACATTGTGGGATGTGCAAACAAGCTCCTAAAGTTCTAACATGAGCACCATTAAAAACTGGACAATTCTTTAATCCATATAGCAACTCTATAAGGAAATCAAACAATTATCAGTGGTTTCTAATCATTAATAGCTGTTGGAACAACCTATACTTTTTAAATATAGATTTAATTATATTAATGTTTCCTACAGACTAATCCAGTAAGCCCTTATTCTACAGCTTTATGACTCTCTTATAATCTGATGGCACCATACATGGAAATGAAAAAACACAACAGTCCTTACATAAGTTCCTCTGACAATGCCTGATGGGGTTCTTCAGCAAAGGCTATTGGGCTGGAAATGAGGAGACCATAAGTAGCAATGCCACCAATGATTAGGTCTCCTGACTGATAATACTTGTGAAGTGGAGGATCAGGATTTCTGACCCTACAGTTGACAATGTGAGCTTTGCATCCCATGCAAGCAAGCAGTACCAGCAGCAAGTCTACCATGGTATAGTAGTAGTAGTACAGTTGTTTGGTTTATTGCATTGACAACCAGTCATTCACAAAACAGTTTCCCTATATGAATCCAAGATCGTCACCTATTTGTTAGTCCTCTCCCTACCTCTGAGTTATACTGGTGATATTTATGACATCCTTTGCTGTTAATTCTGCAAGTCGTTACTGGAACTCTACAGGGGATTTTAGAATCAACAGAATTAATCACTACCCTCTAGGTAATTGAAGATGTGACTAATTACAAAATAATTACTCGTGAAAGCTTGTTTCTCACATTTGAACAATACCCCCCCCCCCAACAGAATAGCAAGCAAGGGACCAAATCACATGTGATGGCCCACAGAATTTATTTGTAACTTTTCTAATTGATACAAGAAATAATAACATCTGGTCTGGAATCAGAGACAAAATGCACATGTTTGATAATAAGACTGATGATCTTGAGAAGAGGACCTTGATCAATTTAGCCTGCAATCCTATACCAGTGAGTGTGTAAGTCCCGCTGATCCCAAAAGGACTTACTTCAGGGTAGGCATGCAAAGGATTATATTGTTAAACTGTGGGTGAAAAATAAAATCTTACTGTGTACGCCTATGCATGTTTACTCAGAAGTAAGACCCCTGGCTTTTAATGAGGCTTATTACACAAGAAGTATCTTTATGATTGCAGAAAAATCCCTCAAAATGAGCTGGAAGCTGGGCAGCAATGAGCTGGAACTTAAGAAAACTGGTCTTACATTTCAATATGTAGCGTAGTAGAAATTTCAGGAAATAGGTCATGTGTTGCTTCAGGAAGTGTGTGCCACACAGAAATCTTTTGCTCAATTATTATTTTCACTTCAGAAGTAGTTTTTTTACACAGGAAATATTTAACCTTTTAATAACACCCAACCTGTTTTTGTTTGCTTCTGCAACATCTTTAAAATATCTACTGAATACATATTGTTTCACACAGGCTTTCTCTTGATTTTAACTCAGCTGGTTTAATTTAAATTTATCAATGTAATGGTTTTAATTGTACACTTTGCTAATGGAATGTATAAAATGTAACTAATAAATAAATATGCAAAATGGTATGAATTTGAAATATGATTTTTCTCAATTTTTTATTTATTTATTTATTTACTACAGTTTTATAACACCCAATAGCTGAAGCTCTCTGGGTGCTTCACAGAAATTAAAACCATGAAAAGCGTAATAAAATAACCAACAGTCTGAAAACACAAATACAGAATACAATATAAAAAGCACAACCAGGATAAAAACCACACAGCAGAAGTTGTTATAGATTAAAATACGGAATTAAAACAGCAAGTTTAAATTTAAGTTAAATTAGGTGTTAAAATACTGAGAAAATAAAAAGGTCTTCAGCTGGTGATGGAAGGAATACAGTGTAGGGGCCATGCACACCTTTCTGGGGAGCTCATTCCACAGCCAGGGTGCCACAGCAGAGAAAGCCCTCATCCTAGTTTCACCTGCCTCACTTCCCTTGGCAGGGGCTCATGGAGAAGGACCCCTGTGGATGATCTTAAGGTCTGGGCAGTACATATGGGAGGAGGCATTCCTTCAAATAACCTGGCCCCAAGCCATTTAGGGCTTTGAATGTTAGTACCAGAACTTTGAATCGGGCCTGGACCTGGACTGGCAGCCAATGAAGTTGTAGAAGGACTGGCAAAAAACATTTCAACCCTATCCCAATAAATCGTCATTAGCCAATAGCCCTGAGTTCCTAGAATATTTCTTGACAATTCTGCACTGGGCCTCCTCACCAAGAATGCATTGTGGCTCCTGTGTCCTTGAGGGACCAGTAATAGAGGCTCAATGAAACCTTAGTGGCCTGTCTTGAATTCTGGTAGGACAGAGGTTTCCAGTTCAGGACAGGAGCAAGGGTGAGGATGAGAAGGCACCCTTAGTTTAGAAGTGGGTTAATTTTGTGAAGTTCATCGATTCGACAGTGACTTTGTCTGTGCTCAAGTAAGTCCTTCCTTCACCTTCCATTCTCTCCAGTGTCACCTGGTTGATATAGTCATAGATCTGGGGACACAGAATGACTTTGCCTGCATTAGGATGTACAGCTGCTTTGCTAAAGTAGAGTGACCATATGAAAAGGAGGACAGGACAGCAGGAGCTATACTAGAGTGACCAGATTTAAAAGAGGGCAGGGCACCTGCAGCTTTAACTATTGTGATGAAAAGAAAATTTCACCAAGTTCCCCATATATACAAATGTCACTGGCTGAAATTTCCTTTTCAATACAACTGTTAAAGATACAGGAGCTCTGTCCTCCTTTTCATATGGTCACCCTAGCTAAAGTAAGTCCCATAGACAGCAGTGACTGTTTTCTCATTAACCATTCATGAATCTGGGAACTTGATCATGCCTTCTCCAAAAGCTGGGATCTCTTCTGCAGTACCGTTATCAACAGTCAGAAGGTAGGAAGAAAATTCAGATTCACCTTGCAGTGTACACATGTAAAGAATAAGCTGGCATTTAGTGACACTGTTCCAGGCAGTGTTTCTATTTCCCCCCCTTAGGTTGCACCTAACAATCAGCATATACACATGCCATGCAAATACCTGTCCTCTTTTGTCCTCTATTTTGGTGATGCATGCCTCTCCTCCCCCTGCCCCCTGGTAATCCGTAAGTAGCCCTCCTACTAAAAAAGAGATTGCAACTCAATACTCAATAAATAAATAAAAACAAATAAAAATAAACACAACACTGGAATTCATTAATTTTCTTTTTTCCTTCATTTATCTTTTATTTTCCTTTATCTTCAAATTTGTTATCAGATTGTTCCTCTTCAAGCATATAATGTGAAGGGAATCCCCTTTCCATTTTTGAAACTGTTCGATGCAACGTTTCTTGAGCTTGCCTTCTGGTGCTGGAAATTTGGCTATGAACAGCTTCAAATAATTTTAGCTCCCCCATTTAGTTCCAGGAACTGGTCCAGCACTCAGCAAGGATGTTGTCCCCCAGAACTACAGTCCTAGGGTTCTCAATACTACCTCCAAGTCCACCCCAGCCAGCTTGGGCAGAGAGACTGCTGGGCAGCGGGGTGGGCAATACACCAGCAGCATACCTGTTCTTTCTCTTTGGCCAAGCACAAGGTACAAACCCTCAAAATTGATGCTAGGTTGGATGGGTTTTCTTGTGAGAAAGACGGAATCCTTGTGGATGATGGCAGCTCCCCCTCCCCGGCCCTCCAGTCTAGGCTGGTGCTGCACTTAGTAACCATGTGGACAGAGCTGAGACAGATCCACTCTGCCCAGCTCATCCGTCCAGGTCTCAATAATGCACACCAAGTCAGCCTTTTCATCCATATATATGAGGCAGAGGACTGTTCATCCCTGCTGCACTCTGCGTTTTTAAGGCCAAGGTGTTGCCATAATTATTGTATAGAATTCCACGGTGGATTTTAGGTTTTTCTCCTGTTGTAGAACCAATACTTTTATCCTTTTTGTGCCAACACTTTCTTGCATCTAAGTGTGTGTCATCAGCAGTTCTACAGCTGGAGGCTGGGATTTCATCCGTGGAAGGTACTGCTTGGCGTTGGGCATTCAGATATTGGCTAAAACTTGTTTATGCAAACTCTGAATCAGGATATATGTCCCTCCACCAGGAAGACCACTACTCCAGTCAGTGGTCTAAATCAATCAGAGATAAACTACAGAGGTTGGGTTTCTCTGATAACTTTATTTGCACACAAGATACTTCTTAAGTAAAATCTACTCTTGCACTCTGGATCAAAGCTATTGATATTTGACATTTGTTATTTGCTGCCCATACTACCTATTCCCCAACTTACTTAGGTTTGACATTTGATATTAACAGTTGTGCACAATACCTAAATATCAGATAACTTTTTTCTAAAGCCAGGTTTAAAGCAACACTCTCTGCTGTAAAGGATGGTCGCTTCCAGAGAATTCCTTGAACAAAATGTCTCTGCCCAAGTGGAGATGAAGCAATAGAGTCTCTGGGCATGTCTACACTGGGCAGGGAAGGGGGAGGATCTTACGATATGGTGATCGTGAGATCCTCCCCCTCAGTCCACACGCAGTGTGTGACGTCGTGGGAGGAAGGAGGACATTGTGCCTGCCATTATTATTTTTTTACTAAAGATGAGTGCACGAGCACTCCAACGATGAAGGTAAGTTGTTGTTATTTTTTTTAAAAGATCCAGCTCCCTCTCTTCAGGAGCTCTGTGCCCCATATGTGGTTCCTGGCTCCCACACATCCCGCATCTTCTAGCATGGGCTGGCCCCTTCTCACCACCAGATTTGCAGGTAGGTCTAGCAAGACCCAAGTGTTCCAATTTTTATCTTGGAAGAATTAGTAGACCTATTGGGAAGCTTTATATAGGGCAGATACTTAGAGGGGAAACTCTTACAAATATCCTGCTATTTATATGCACTTACATGTCTAGATTACAAAGTACACCAAAGACACTTAAACAGTTCTCCCATCTTTTCTCCTTATTAGCTGTTCCCTTGTGTTCAGCTGAGGTTTCAACACTATAATGTAACATTTAGGGGAAAAGATACAAACCAACAACCCAGCACTTGAGGCTAAGATAGAGAAGATCTCCACGGCTACCATATATTTTCCCTTAGAGGTCAGATAGGATGGAACAAAGGATAACCACACACTGCAAAAGACCAACATGCTGAAAGTGATAAACTTGGCTTCATTGAAACTGTCAGGGAGCTTCCTTGCAAGGAAAGCCACAGTGAAACTCAACATTGCCAGGAAGCCCATGTAGCCCAGAACACAACAAAACAGAGTCACGGACTGTTCGTTACACTGTAGTACAATTTCTTTGGCCACTGAGTGCATGTCCAAATCTGGGAAAGGTGGAGAGGTTGCCAGCCATAAAGTAGAGATGCTTGCTTGGATGAGGGAGCAGAAAAGAACAATGGAGATGGCCAGTCTTTTCCCCACCCACTTCCTCATCCTGGACCCTGGTTTGGTGGCCATGAAAGCCAGAACCACTGTGATGGTTTTTGCCAGCACACAAGAAACAGCCACTGAGAAGATGAGGCCAAAAGTCGTTTGTCGGAGGAGACAGGTCACCTTCTGAGGACGGCCAATAAACAGCAATGTACAAAGAAAGGAGAGAAGGAGGGAGATGAGGAGAGTGTAGGTGAGGTCCCGGTTGTGGGCTTTGACAATGGGAGTGTTGTGGTGCTTCATAAATGTTCCCAGCACCAGAGCTGTAGTCAATGAAAATGAGACTGCAAAAGAGGCTAAACTAAATCCTAATGGTTCTTCATAAGACAAGAAAGTTACAGTCTTGTGAACACAGGCATCCTGTTTTTCATTTGGATAGTTTTCCTCAGTGCATTTATGACAGTCATTCATGTCTGGAAAAGAAAGAATGTGGTCTTGATTGTAGTAATGTGAAATCAACCGGGCTAAATTACAATGACTGTTACTCTCATGCAGGTAAGAAGTCTGTATTGAAATTGCATTATATATTAAGTACTGAAACCATAGAGCCTTAACATTGTTTTGTAAACCATAGATTTTTTTGCTCACTGAATTACCCTGTAGCTGTTGGGGAGTTCGTCTAGCAAACTGCCTGAATGGCTGACACTGTTAATGAGTGACTACCTTGTTCTTCATTAGTTGAAGCTTATTAACAGTGTTTAAAGACAGGTGAAGGAAAATATATTCCAGCTGTCAAGTTGACAATGGCAGGAATGAGAGCTGCTAGGTCTACAAGAAGAACTTCCACATGAAGAAATGCCCAAAGAAAATTCCAATTTTGGTATGCCTTTTCGTAGGGAAGCTGGACACCATATTTTAATGGTGTGTTCCCTCTTTAGTTATCACCAGAGGCATCCACCAAATGGCTACTCAGAATGCCTTTGTCATTGTTATTTGCTGGATTTATATAGTTCTCCCCATGATCTCTGAGAGCATTTCTAAACAAGGCTAAAATTCTGCACTCTTACCGGGGCTTCTGCCATCAAATTCCTTGCAAGATTAATTGGCGCCTTTTCATGAAGTTTCATCCATGATTATTATTTTTTTTTTGTATATGTTTCATTATACAGCCACTAGATGGCACGATCATATAGTTACACTGGCCATGGCTAGACCAGGCCTATATCCCGGGATTGTCCTGGGATCATCCCTGGAGGATTCTACACGTCGTACTGAGGGCGCTTTCATGCACCCCCAGTGCGCCCCCAAAGCGATCGTGTAGCTTGCCTTTCGAAGAGACGAGGAAGAGGTGTCCTTGCCGCCGCCGCCACCAACCTACCTCCTCACCGGTGGGGTCTGAGAGCTCAGCGCCTTCTTCCGCCGAGCTCTCCGACCTGGCCGGCGAGGAGGTAGGTGGGTGGCGGCGGCAAGGATGCCTCTTCCTCGTCTCTTCGAAAGACAAGCTACACGATCGCTTTGGGGGCGCACTGGGGGCACATGGAAGCGCCCTCAGTACGACGTGTAGAATCCCCCCCTGTGCATCCAAATGACACACAGGGGATCTCGAGAGCAGGCAGGGATGACCCCTTCACTTGCCTGGGATAATCCTTAGGTCTAGTTAAGGCCACTATAGCGGGTTACTGGAAATTCACAGGAACTTTATCACGTGTCAAAGTGCAATAAAATCTCTCATCGTGTGTTCTGTGTTGGGAATAAAGCTACTATAACTATGAAAAAAAAACTTCTGCTTTATGGATTATTTTATACATTTGTCTGGATTATAACTATTCTGTTCTTGTAATTCTGTTCCCTTTTTCTCTCTTCCCCTCCTCCATATATATTTCTTACCCTCCTGGTTTGAAATCTTCCCTTCTGGACATGGGATGCAATCGTAGCAGCAAAATGACTCCCCCTCCTTCATTTTCTTGTGAGAACCAAGCTGGCAACTCTCAGTACACTGAGAAAGAGGCTGGGACTATTTGAAAAATGGAAAATAAACAATATAATGATGGAGTATAGAGCCTGGAATCTGTAAGCTTTGAGGCCGCTTCTGTATTTTATTAAGAGACTCTGGGCCTAATTCCTCTTTAATCAGGCATTTAAGCTTTCAATTGTTGCATCACTTATTAATTTCACGACTGCTTCTCCAGCGCTTTAAATAATTAATAGTGTTAGTTTAATATGTTTGTTTTGTTGATTTTCTTTTAAAGAAAACATTAATTTAACATAACTTAAATGTTAAATATACTGTGATTGTGTTGCTGTTGTTGAGTATGATATGGTTTGTCAGTTTTAGGATGGCATTCCACACTGTGGGCATTTGTCATTGTTATTTGCCAGTTTTCTACTTTTAATGACTTGTCCAGAGCTAGAGTGAATACAACCAGCAGCCAGTCTCTTTCTGAGCCCCATGCTAAAACTAGGAGCAACAAATTGTTTTGGTCTATAGAATTTAACCATCTTTCTCAGTGAATCAAACTATTATCTACAAGCACTGACAATCAGTCCAGGATGTACCAGGTTGCAATCGCTTTCCACCCTTGGATTTCAAAGGACCTCTATTTTTTGTGAAAAACTTGTTCAAAACATTAGAAACATATCTATCATCTCATTAAACTTTCTTGCAGCAATTTCTCAATAATTGGGAGAGCAGAACCATGAGCCTCACATATTATCCTTCCTTTCAAAGTGTTTCTTATTGTACAATAAAAGTATTGTGGACATCAGGACAGTTGCTCATTTATTACAGGGTCTCTTTCCAAATAGCTAACAAATGGAGCCTACCTGATTAAACCAGCCATGCCATGTTATGGCATCTTCATCAATGGTGAATGCTAGACCTAGAGCAGCCTCAGGATCCATCCTCCCCACTCTCACCCTATGAAATGAATGGTTGGAGAAGATAATCCAGTTGATCACATCCAATCCAGCAACTAGCTCCCCATTCTGGTTGAAGGAAACTTTGTCCCCTGCACTGTTGTTAAATGAGACACATTTCAGAAATGGTTGGAGCTAGAGTAGGGAAAAATGTGAGAATTTAAAAAAGGCTAAATTTAGGTCTTTATGGGCCAAACATAGAGACGTAACTTGAAATCAGTATATAGCAACCACATTATCTTCTTATCTTAGAGTAAGGGCTCCAATCTGGATATTCCATTCTGGATCTTAAGCCCCCTACCCTCATGCTATGGTTCTGATCCAGATCAGTCCTCCTGCACCTTCTATAGAGTAGAAATGGGTGGGGGGAATGCAGCTTCTAGATATGGATTAAAGTAATGTCTGTTTAGGAACTCATACTAAAATCTAATGGCACCAGAAGAATGAGATTCTGGCTTGCTTATTTTTTAGCTTTGTGAAGGCCATGGCTGACCCTAGGTTAAATGGCACACTGGCTGAGGAATGCCTTTGATGCCTAGTCTTCCCATTAATCTGTTTTGCAGGGCCATGGTGAGGAGTCATGGGTCCTTTTGCATGTGTGAGATCCATCAAGAATGACATTGCTCAAAACCTTGATCTCTCATCTACTGTGTTTCAATTGCAGCCTACCTCCAATTGAAGCAGTTCAAAAAGCCATTTTCTGAGCAGCTACAATGTACTATGCACCACAGCAGAATGCTCACAGGTTTACCTGAAACTATTTCTAGCAGTTCTCTTGGTAAGCATTCTTTATTTTAGAACAATCTTTATTATTATTTTCTCTTTATGAAGAACTAGCTGATATGACTGGCTTTGCTTGGGTTCATGAATAACATTTATTTATTATTTAATAAATAATACATTTCTCTGCAACTTATTCATCTTTAGGTTGGTTGGGTTTTTCTAGTTTGATTAGTAAATTGTTTTGTTTGAATAAATGGGAATTTGTTTTAATAAGAACTGTATTTAAAATTAGAGCTTTGTGATAAACCACATTTTTTGTTTTTATTTATTTATTTATTTATTTATTTATTACATTTTTATACCGCCCAATAGCCGAAGCTCTCTGGGCGGTTCACAAAAATTAATGTATGTATGCTCCATGTATGTTTCCCTCAGTTTCTGAGAAAACAGCAATATCAGGACGGGGTGCCTTTGAGCATGACCTGAGTTTGGCCTCTCAAAGACATGCTGTTGTATCTAGTAATGAATTTAAAACAACACATGGCAGGTGGGAAGAAGCACTGCAAATGGATGCAACCCATTTATGTGGGTTGTTTCTTTTTATGTTGAATTGGGTTGACTGCCCAAGACTGACTTTAAGAATCACAATGGCCACCAAAGGCTAGTAAGTCTGGCCTCCCACCAAAGACATGCTGGGGGTTCTGCCCCTGGCATGCTGGGAGTTGTAGGCATAAACCTAGGTTTTTTAAAAAATTCTTTAAAAATACTTCAAACACCAAAATTCATGTTTTTAATTTTTTTCTGCTCCATGTACATGAAGTCCTGTCTGAGTGAAAAGTATTAAGGCGTTACCATATGTGGAAGTGGATATATATTTCAGAACACACATGACACACCCATACTTTCTGCTTTATAGGTAAAGATAAGGAACAATAATACATAAAAATGTATCCAACTGACCTCTTACAACTTTGCTATTTATACTGTCCTTATAGTGTTTACAGTATTTGAAGTTCTAAGTGCTTGGTGAACTTTAATGATGGCACACACTGGTGTCCAGTTAAGTTTGAATGTGAGTGATGTTTGTAATGTTACTTAAATGGTGCTTTTAGGGGAGGAGAGAAAGGCTGATCCACCACTTTCACTGAAATTGCAGCTCAGTTTGGGAGTGGGTGGCTGTATGCCACTTGCCAAATGCACTCAATGACACACCAAACGGGGCCAGAAGGATTGGGCAGCTGGCGTGGGTCCAGCATACAGTACTGATGGGGGTGAGTTCTCCCATTCCAGGAAATCTTGCCTGAAAGTAAAGCTGTGTTCCACTGATTTTTACATAGCACAAATGACATCAAAGTGGAAATTGGAAAAGAAGCATACTTTAAAAGCTAATTGAAGGAAGATCATTTTTTGTAGTTCGTATACAAAGAACCTGTAGAACCTTAAAAGAAAGGTTGAAGACACCTAATTTTTGCCTTTGTAGCTCACTTTAACACAAAATTAAGAAGAAGAAGAAGAGGAGGAAGAAGAGGAAGAAGAAGAAGAAGAAGAAGAAGAAGAAGAAGAAGCAGAAGCAGAAGCAGAAGCAGAAGCAGAAGCAGAAGCAGAAGCAGAAGCAGAAGCAGAAGCAGAAGAAGAAGAAGAAGAAGAAGAAGAAGAAGAAGAAGAAGAAGAAGAAAGCAGCAGCCAGTAAGCTCAGGTTGCCTCCCACCCCACATTAGCTTGGCACCCTGGGTCACCACCCAGCTTGCCCACCCTTAAGGCTAGCCTCAGAGAATCTGTTAGGGAAACTGTTCATTCTATATGACTCACAGATTGCATAAGGGGATGCTACATGAATCAGTAAAATAAAACCTACATATATCCCCAAAGCTTCATGAGTCAAGCATAATGACTGATTGAAATAGAGGCAATTCTATTATTTCTGGTTGGGGAAAGGGATGGAAGATGAAATTGTTAAGAAGACTTTGGGGGAGAAAAAAGCAAACACATAATACAGTGTCCAGTTATATGAGGAACTTGAACCCATTACCTGCCCAAATTGTAGATTCTGAAGTTTGGGTGTGACTCCATACATCATTGTACCATGTTTGGGTCTAGAAGAGGACAAAGCATGATGTAGGGCATGGGCCACAGTATAGACAGCATTGTAGATGATGTGGCTATGTCCAATCGTGCTCATTTCAAAGAATGATCCAGGAAGGCTCTCCAACTTCTCTTGCCCTGTGCAAATGTCCCCATTCAATTTTCCAACCATACTATCTGGGAATACACAACCAAAGGCCTGTTGCCAGAAATCCTTGATAAAACCATCTTCTTCAGAGCTATAAGGGTTTTTGCTCTCAAGAAACTGCTGAAACCCTGGTAGGTCACTGGAGTGGATTCTGAAAGATATAGCACCATTGAATATTTCTGTATCACAATTCCTTTGCAGGACAACTGAAGTGAACTCCATCTGAGCTGTTACTATCCATACTTTCCCTCTTACTTCCTTTGCCATGACCTCTTGTTCTGATAGATATGGAAGGAAAAGAAAAATTGCTGTGGAATAAGATTCTCCATGGACTACCACTACGTTGGCTTTGCTGCCCATCACTTTATCATGTATTTTTGCCCCCAGTGTAAATTCGTCATTAATTTTTGTGTCAAAACTTAATTTGGGACTTCTTTCTATGAAGGCAAAACAGACACCCCTCTTAGAAAACAGTGGAATGACCACTTGTAGAAATCTTTCTCCATTATCATTATCCATAGCACCAATCCCTATCCATGTCCACCTGAAATGGAGTAGCAAAGAGAGAATCCCCTCATACTGAAGGGTTTCCTGAGGAGCCAACTGGTAGAATGGAAGGCCTGGAGTTTTAGTGTTCATCACGGGAGCAGAGCCATAGATGAGCTAAGGAGAGATTTTGGGAAGAGGGAGAGGAAATCCTAGCAGCATTTATAGACATTTCCTTTTTTTAAAAAAAAAAATGCATACATTTAATGAGCAGCTGGTTGGGAACAGAATGTTTGGTTAAATAGTTGTCTGATCTAAGAGAATCCTGACTATATTTGGCCATCTAGGAAGTTCAGGGATAAAGGCCTCAATGGAATAATGCTATATTACAACAGAAGGTCTTCCCTAGACAGAGGCTGTTTCTACACCTGCCTTTTTCAAGGGATCATCACTGAGGCCACCAGTGAGGGAGGAAGCAGCAGCCAGGCATTTCTCCACCTTGCCTGGGTCCAGCTCCAGCTGAGAGCCCCCTCCCTCCTGCTGTCAACTGTCTCTGCAGAGGCCACCAGTGAGGGAGGAGGCAGCAGCCAGGCATTTCTCCACCGTGCCTGGGTCCAGCTCCAGCTGAGAGCCCCCTCCCTCCTGCCACCAACTGTCTCTGGAGAGGCCACCAGTGAGGGAGGAAGCAGCAGCCAGGCACCTCTCCACCGTGCCTGGGTCCAGCTCCAGCTGAGAGCCCCCTCCCTCCTGCTGCCAACTGTAACTGCTGAACTTTACAACTAAGATTGTAGTGCCTGAATTTGCTTTCCTTTCCCCCCTCCTCCTCCTCCCTCCCAATCCCCTTTCCTTTTGTGTCATGTCTTTTAGATTGTAAGCCTGTGGGCAGGGACTGTCAAGAAATACTTTTGTAAGCCGCCATGAGAGCCTTTTTTGGCTGAATGGCGGCATAAAAATACTTAAATAAATAAATAAATAAATAAATCATCCTTGTGCTTGCAAATGACACACAGGGATCCTAGGAGCAGGCAGGGATGATCCCTCCATTTTCCTGGGATAATCCAGAGGTGTAGAAAGGGGCTTATCCTTAACAGTTAAACCCATTCATTTCAATGGAACATAAAGTCATCCTGATTGGTTTATGTCCTATTTATTTTATTGGGTCTAATTTAAATATGAGAAAGTCCAGTACCAATTCATTGATGAGTAAAAGAGGGGGGGGAGAGAAGGGGGGGTCATCTATACCAAGCAGGATATTCCACTATGAAAGTGGTATATAAAAGGCAGGAGCCACACTAGTGCTTTGTAGTGGTATTGAAGTGCACTGACAACTGTTGGGGCCCATTGACACATCTGCACCAAGCAGGATATAACACTATGGAAGTGGTATGAAAGCAGTATATGGTATGTGTCGATGGGCCCCAACAGTTGTCAGTGCACTTCAATACTGCTATAAAGCAGTAGTGTGGCTCCTGCCTTTTATATACCACTTGGTGTAGATGAGTCCAGAGATCACTGCTTCGGTGGCCACCCATTCATACCTCCACAAAATCTGGGACGTCAGGTGATTCTGTCAAAGAACTGGTAGAAACCTGAAGGCCAAACATAATGTGTCATTAATTTGCATATTCCTCACAGGTTACATTCCCCCACAGGCCACAGTTGCATAGAGGGGACCTGTTGAAAGGGGTAATGGTTTTCCTTTCTACCACAATTGCAATGGAACCCGGTCATGCAGAAGTGGATTCTGCATACACAGTTATCAAGACACATGCAATTAGTAGAATCCTATAGTATTCATGCACCAATAGAATGAACCTCCAATGAACAAAGCACTTAAATTGATTTATGACTGAAAGGGAAACATTAGTATTATAGCAGATTATTATGCACCCCAAATAACATACCTGTGGAGTCTTATAGGTATCCAAGATATTTGCTACATATAGGGATATTTCAGAATCCAATCCTCCAATGACTGCTGTTAATGTATTCTGGACATCACATATGTAGTTAGGCACAACATTTTCCAGTGTAGTCAACAGTAGCATTGTGGCGTGATAGGTCTTCATTGCATTGTCATAGCTATCGTAGATGTGGAAGCCCAAGGTGACATTGGGTAAGATTTGAGGGTTTTCATTGATTTCTTTTACTGCAAATGCCAAAGCCAGGATGTGCTGGTAATGCTTAGGAAATACCCTACAACAAAAGGAGTATTATGGAACAGCAGAATATTCCATCCATTCATTAATCATTGCCACTGTGTTCTACATCATCATCCTTAGTAGTCTTACATCAT
This sequence comes from Elgaria multicarinata webbii, assembly GCF_023053635.1. NCBI lineage: Eukaryota > Metazoa > Chordata > Lepidosauria > Squamata > Anguidae > Elgaria > Elgaria multicarinata. Next base: position 26,267,699 of record NC_086181.1, on the reverse strand, counting down.
TGAAATACTACCCTCCTATGTTAAGAACAAAATCAAACTATATCAGTGCTTATCTTCAGCACATCACTATCCTTATCATTTCTGGGGAAGGTGTGTTTTAAGAGAAAGTTTAGTACTAAGAGTCAACATGTTATTTAACAGCTACATAGATACACTGTGTTAAATCCAAATTTAGTCATTCTTGTGTTGATCTATTGAAATCAATGGGACAAGTTAGGCATGATTTATGTCAATCAAAACATTCTTAAGCATGATTGATTTCAATTGTCTCACCTATGTATGAGATCCAACTGACCAACTCCAGTTTCAGTCCTATTGTTCAACACTATTGTGCTTTATCATTTATTATCTGCCAAAGGCAGTTGATTATGCAATCAAACCAAATAAGAGGGAACAATAGGTTGGATTCTGATTTACTCAAACTTAGATTGAACCCATTGATATCAGTGGAACTGAAATGAATCATGACTAACTTGGGTTCCATGTATTTCAGTGGTTGTTCTTGGAGTATGAGTAGATCTGGATTCGATGCAATCAGTTTTCATGTCAAGAATGCTGAATATGGTGGTGGGAACAAGCATACAGTTAGCGTGTGTTATTGCGTGTGCATGCATATTTTTCTGTGGATCACTTGACAATGATAAGGTGGCCTTGAAGATATTAATATTTTTTGGCTCACCAAATAAGGATTTTAAAAAGTTTCAAATAAGATAAAATATCCAAATACAAGTGAGTGGGCATGTAAGAAGGGAGCTTCCTTTCTTCAAAATTCCCTTAAACCTATGTTTGCATATTCTTTTTTTGCAGGCAACAGACAAGATTTTGAAACCTAGATGAAACCTAGTCATCCCCAACCAAACTTAAAGTTCTGCAATGGTAATCAACATAACCTATCCACCAAATATGAAGTCACACATAGCTTCATTGTTCACATTCCCTATAACAAAAATAAATAAATAAAAATTAAAGAGACATACACAGAAAGAAATAAAGTGCCACAGTAAATGATACTGATGGTTTTGTTATCTATCAACAAATATTTAAAATAAAGTTGGGCTGGCTTGTCTGGTAATGTAGGCAAGAAGGCAGGAATAGTTTGCTGCCAACCTCCAACATCAATTTTACAAAAGAGTTAATGTTGCATAGACTCCACTTCCTGGTTGTTACATACTATACTTTCTTTATTGCGATCTATAGATCCATAAAAAGAAAACAAACAAACAACAAACAACCAAACACAAGAATCAGACATGAAATCATACAATTAGAGCTATTATCAACTTTAGTCTAATACACAAAGAGCTCTAATCTTGGCCGCCACTGTAAGAAATTTAGCAACAGCCAAAGTTACACTTGAAGACTTATCTTCCAACAGAAACTTAACATAAAATTTGCCTGAAGTTCTGGACAGTTTGCTCAACAATGGGGTAATCATAAGATGGCGGGCCTGATTATAAAAGCTACAGGACAGAAGGATATGCTCCATCGTCTCCACTTCCGTATTCCTACAGGGGCACCGTCGTTCCTGATAAGGGATACCAGCATATCTGCCCTGAAGTAATTCAATAGAGTAAACATTGCATCTGGCCTTGGAGAAGGCAATACGATATTTAGCGACCGACAAGTTCTTTAGATAGTCAGCCAGCTGAAGAGGCCCAACGTAATGAATGTGCAATGCACTGGGAGAGCAAGAGACATGAGAGCGAGCACGTAAGTCGCAGAAGGCTATATCCCACAGTCTTTGTTTGATAGCTTTAAAAGCAAAATTCAAGCCCAGATTAAGGAGGAGGGAAGAGGAGAGACCTATTGAAGCTGCCTTCCTGGCAAGAAGCTTGGACCAGCTGTTCACATAGTTGTCCTGAGCCAGACAGGGAAGCAGACCTGAGCCCCTCCCAAAAAGACTAACTTCCATCCAAAATTTTAAGGCAGACCACCAAGCTCTAAGCGAAAGAGAGCTTTCCCCGGTTTCCAACAAAAGTACCGAATTAGGGACACACTTTGGGAGTTGAAGAAGGGTCCTCAAAAACCTTGTCTGCAGCCTATCTATCTCAGATGTTAATCCCCCTATCCAGATATTGGAGGCATATAAAAGCTGGGCTGCAGACTTGGCATTAAACACTTTGATGGCAGACGGTATAAACATTCCCCCTTTAGTAAAGAAAAAGCGTGTTATTGCGGCTGAACTGACTGAAGCTTTATTAAGGGTGGCCGATCTATGGGCACTCCAGGACAGGGTATGATGGAATAGCAGCCCCAGGTAAGAGAAAATTTTCACCTGTTCCAGGATATGCCCATCAAGGGACCACCTACGTTGAGAAAATCTATTTTCAAAGACCATGACTTTAGATTTCTCAAAATTAATTTTCAGATCGTTGGTCAAACAAAAGTTGGAGAATTTCATTAAAAGATGTTTCAAACCAGGTCTAGAGCGGGAGAGAATAACAGCATCGTCTGCGTAAAGTAAAATAGGAATTTTCCTTGCGCCAAGTTTGGGCAAGTGTCCTTCATGGTCAGACAGGGCCTCCTCAATATCATTTATGTATAGGTTAAATAGTGTAGGTGCGAGGATACAGCCCTGTCTTACTCCTCTAGACATAGGAATTTCCTTTGAAAGCTGTCCCTGTGTGCCACATCTAACTTGCATCCTGCTGTCGCTGTATAGAACCATTATAAGATTAAGAAGTCTTTTGTCCACCAGGATTTTATCTAATTTCTCCCATAGTTTAGTTCTAGGGATGGAGTCGAAAGCGGACTTCAGATCCATGAAGGCGACAAACAGTTTGCTACGTAGAAACTTAAGATGTTTCTCGGCTAAGTGAAAAAGAATCAGACCATGATCAGAAGTGGAGTGATTCTTTCTAAAGGCAGCTTGGGCCTCCGTGACAACATTATTGGCCTCGAGGATGTCAGTTAGTCTATTAGATAGAAATCGAGCATAGAGCTTGCCTATTATTGAGAGGAGGCTGATAGGTCTAAAATTCCCAGGATCCTTTGGATGTCCCTTTTTGTATATCGGAACCACAATTGCGTGTCTCCAACTGTCAGGGATTTTGCCAGATTGATTTATAACGGTAAAAAGAGCGGCTAACAAAGGGGCCCACCAATCCTGATTGATTTTAATAAATTCAGCAGGGATAAAATCTATGCCGGGTGCCTTACCCCCTTTAAGTTGTTGGATTAGTTCAATCACTTCCTCCTTAGAGACTGAATTCCAGGGGGGGAGGGAAGAGAAAGTGACATCCTGCATATCAACCTGAGCTGATTGTATAGTGTCTGGGTCGGTAAAAATGGCTCTGAAATGATCCTCCCAGACCTGAGCTGGAATTGTACAACTGGGTGCTTGGCAGTTGGATCGTAAGGCGCCCGACACAATCTGCCAAAACATTTTTGAATCATTATTTAAGGAGGCATTTAACAGCAGGGACCAGGAGTTTCGTTCAGCTTGGCGTCTTTTTTGGGCTATGAGGGACTTATATTGCTTTTTTAGCTGAAAATAGGTCGAAGGGAGATAATTGTAGCCCGATTTTCTGTAGGTTATATAAGACTCCCTTAACTCATTTTTCTTCAGGTAACATTCTCTATCAAACCAAGTAGGGCCCTTATAGATCGTAGGGGCAGTATTGTCTGGGGCTGACCTGCCTGCATGAGTTAAAGCATCTTGGAAGGAGTCGATTAAATCATCATATGCTTTTATAGAGGATGCAGCCGATTCCTTGCACAAAATTGCTGATCTTAATCGAATTATTGAATCGGAGTTTAATCTTTCCTCTAGAAGACTGCTTAATTTATCAGACCATTTTACCCTTATTCTGTGTGGGCACTCAAACAGGATATCAGTTAAATGGGTATGGGGTAGTCTTAAATTAGGAGTTGGGGCACATAAAGTAAGGGTTAAAGGCTGATGATCGCTACAGGTTCTGGTACCTATATAAAAATGATAAACTAACTGGAAGGCATTTCTAGATGCCAGCCCATAATCTATTGTGCTTGAACCAAATAAATTTGAGAAGGTAAATTCACCTGAGCCTTCCCAAAGGTCCACCCCATTTAAAATAATTAAATCCAGACTGAGCTGAAGTTGAGCCAGGCAAAAGCCAGCATAATTCAGAAACTGATCTTTTGAGTTTCTGTGTGGAAAATTTCGATTTTCCCTAAGTTCACTCAAGATAGGGTATCTTGCTTCTAGATCGTTGTTATTGGAGCCAATCCTGGCATTAAAGTCACCCAGAATATATAGATATGCATCAGGGAACCTAATAATTTGAGTGGATAAATAGCTCTCTACTTTATGCCAGAGTTTCTTGATCTGCTCATTGGATTTAGCAGGAGGGATATAAACATTCACAAAAATAAAGTGACTAGCATTAATTTCCAAACAAATTCCAAACACCAGTTGTTCACAGTTTTCTAATTCAGTAACCTTAGCTATCAGTGAAGAGGACACCAGAATGGCAAGGCCACCCCTTGGACGGCCTTTCTTATTTACCCGGTGAGCATTCAAAGAGTAGGAGGAAAATCCATTAACAACAACAGTGTCCATGGCCCAAGTTTCCTGAAGCAAGATCACATCAAAGCAAGAGATATATTGACAGAAGCAGCTATCCCAATGTTTGTTTGCCCAGCCTGCAATATTCCAGGATATGATCCTGAGGTAGGAATCACCCTGGGGCCACTGGCATCAATCCAGTGGGGTAATCCCGATCAGTGATCCATCCATGTCCCTCTGAATGCAGCCATTCCTTTTTGCTGTCATGTGGTTCGATGGAAGCTGTGGGTCGGAATCGATGATATTGGGCGATATTAACTCTGATGTCGGCCCTACTTGATTAGCATTGGGTGGCCCTCCAGACAGCTGTGGCAGTTGGCAGGATGGGATGGATGACGTCTTGCTCCCCACCGATGCATGCAGCACTCCTGGATAGAGGCACGACGTCGGACGAACATTGTCAACTTTCACAGGAGTGTCTTGGCCAAAAGTTATCAGATCTTGCAGGGTAGAGATGGTATGTTGCCCTTCGACCAAGGGCTGAGCGCAAAAGAAATCGCCCTCCACCCCCGAATGAGGTGAATCAGGAGACAGTTCCTGTTCCAAGATAAGGGAGTCGGAGGGCCTGCTCGGAGATTGCTGAATGCTTTGAGGTTGGTCTTCACACGGTAGGCAGGAGGATGGTATAAAGCTTTTGTGTGGTAAATCTACTTCTTCAGTCACCGCAGTTGAAAAAGCCATGGATTTGCTGCTACTCAGTTTGGGGGCATTACACTGCAGCTGGAGGGTAGAATTAGAGCGGCTTTTGATGGATATTAATGGTTTAACCTGGAGATCTTTAAAAAGCCGTGATGGGTAGATCCCCACAGTGTGCAGAAAAAGTTTTTCCTTCATTAGTAAATTTGGGGTGGTAGGTTTAGTAAACTTCAATAGGTACCTCTTATAAACAGGTGAAGAGAAAAGTAGTTCCACAGCCAACAAATATGATGGCTGAATATTTAGCAGCCATTTGAGGTTTAAGTTAGCACTTTGAACTGATGCCCAAAATGGGTGTTGTCCTCCATAGGGATGTACATCTATAACCATCGAGCAGGGCTGAAGAACTAGGCCACCATTTTTTCGCTCTATTATTCCAATATCTGGTCCACTATTGGGAGCTGTAGATAAACAGCCTCCATTATTGCAGTGAGGTTTGAAGACCAGATCTAAACGGGGAGGGCGTGGTGGAGGTTGAGCCTGGATGCCTTGGCAGAGAAGCTTTTCTGGGAGCCACATCAACAGTTTATTTAAAGAGCTAAGCACAGTTTCTAAGTTAGAACTAATCGATTGGAGTGTCCTCGCTGTTAGAAAACATTGCTCAGCCAGTAATTCAAAGGAAGAAGCTTCACTTTGGGAGTTTTCCGTGGATTTGCCAGTTGGCTGGTTTGTTTGAGAAATGCCAGCGTCCCCTAAGATAGACTCACCGGTAACTTCGCCTCCCTCGGCCAGAGGAGCATATCTGTTAGACAACGTGATTTCATCTCTCGGAGAAGCAGCAGAGACGGCATGAGGAGGCTGACGAGCAATAAAACTGTCGAGCCTGCACTGTTTGGCACGAGGCACGTTACTTGCATTTTGTGGAGGTGATAAAACTCGTTTCCTTCTCATGGTCAGTCAAATGACCAAGAGGTAAGCAAGCTAAAAAAAGTCCACCCTGCTAAAAAGTTTAAAACCCCTTTCAGGGAGTGGCAACTAATACTCGAAAGCTGCCAAGTGTTAATTAAATTCTTGGTAAAAAGCAGTTTGCAGTTCAAGGAAGGAGGCAGCACGTCAAGAGCTGCAAAACTGCAAGCTGGAAATGCAGAGGCAGTAAGAGCAATTAAAAACAAGTGAAAGAGTAAAACAATAAAACAATAAAACTGCTTAAAATAGGTCAATAAAACAGTAAAACTTCTAAACTAAATTCTATTGAGTCGCGGAGACTCACACAGCACTGCAGCCTCCAACGCCCTGGTTGTTACATGGATGTGCCCTCTCTGGCAAAGAAACACCATTGTATCTTCCCAAAGTATTGAGAAGGTGGCACATCAAATTAGGCTGTAAAATTCTTGACAAAATACAAATTGCTTAAATTGGCAACTAACTGAAAACCATTTTAATTTGGAATACCCAAGGAACAGGGTGAGCATATTGCACAGGCCTGAGGAGAAAGGACTTGAAAAGAAATAACACAGAGGGGTTTTGCCTTATTGTAGCTATTGCAGAATCCTTTTTCTATACAAATAATATTTTGCAAGATTATCCTTGGTTCTGCCCCTGCCTTGTTTTTTCACTTCCACTGCATCAAAGGACTTTGACAACTAGATTCAGGGAGATAAGGAACCAACTTAAAGATGGGAATCTTAAACTGAAGCTTTTAGGCAGCTGTCCAAGCAATCAAATCCAAAGCTTGTTATTTGTATCTGTTTCTATTGATACAGCTGCATTTGGAACGCATTATGGGATGTGCAAATGAGTTTCTAAATCTGTAATTTGGCCACCATTAAAAGCTGAAGTCAATCCCTTGATCCATACAGCAGCTGTATAATATCTGAGAATTAAAATCTTTAGTAGCTGCTGGAAATCCTACACTTATATTAATGTTTCTTACAGCCTAATCCAGCAAGCCCCTATTCTACAGCTTTATGATTGTCTTATATTCTGATCATTCTGATGGCACCATAAATGGAAGTAAAATGAACAACAGTCCTTACACAAGTTCATCCATCCTTTCTGGAGGGGGTTCTTCAGTGAAGGCTGTTGGACTACAGACGATGACACCGTAAGAAGTAATGCCACCAATGATGAGGTCTCCTGGCTGATGATACTTGTGAAGTGGAGGGTAAGGATTTCTGACCCTACAGTTGTCAATGTCAGCTTTGCATCCCATGCAAGCAAGCAGTGCCAGCAGCAAGTCTACCATGTTATAATAGTAGTAGTATAGTTGTTTATTTTATTGCATTGACAACCAGTCATTCGCAAAACAGTTTCCTTATCCTTATCCAAGATTCTCTCCCTACCTCTTGATGTTACTGCTGATATTTATGACATTCTTTGGCATTTGTTTTGCAAATGGTTTCTGGAACTGTACAGGGGATTTGAGACTCAGCAGAATTAATCACTATCCTTTTCATAACTGAAGTGAAGAGTAATTACAAAATAATTCATGATGAAAACTTGTTTGTCACTCTAAACATATCCCTCCCCCCAACAAATTAGAAAGCGAGGGACCATATGGCTTGGGATGGCCCACAGAATTTATTTAATACTTATAGAATTAATAACAGAAATAACATAGTCTGGTGTTGTATCACAAACAAAATGCACATGTTGTTTGATGAAATGACTGACCATTTTGAGAAGTTGACCTTGATTGATTTAACCTGTAATCCTATACCAGTGAGTAAGTCCCATTGATCCCAACAGAATTTACTTCAGGGTAGACATGCAAAGGGTTATATTGTTAATCTGTGGCATAAAAAGAAAATCTTACTCTGCAGACCTATGCATATTTACTCAGAATTAAGACCCGGGGCTTATTATCCAAGAAGTGTCTTTACGATTGTAGCCTTCGATAACCCACAGAAAAATCCCTCAAAATGAGCTGGAAGCTGGACAACAATGAGCTGGTACTTAAGAAAACTCATCTTACAATATTTCAATATGTAGTATAGTAGTAATTTCAGGAAATAGGACATGTGTCACACCTTTAATATAATGTTTCAGGAACTGTGTGCTGAATAGAAATCTTTTTGCTCAATTATCATTTTCATTTTGGAAGTATTTTTTTACAAAGGAAATGTTTATTGTTTTAATAACATCCAGCCTAGAATCATAGAATAGAAGTGTTGGAAGGGGCCAATAAGGCCATCAAGTCCTGCCCCCTGTTCAATGCAGGAATCCACCTTACAGCATCCCTGAAAGATAGCTGTCCAGCTGCCTCTTGAAGGCCTCTAGTGTGGGAAAGCCCATGACCTCCCTAAGGTTTTGTTTGTTTCTGCATCATGATATATCGTTTAAGCACTAACTGAAAACATATCTTTTCACATAGGCTTTCCCTTGACTTTAACTTCAGCTGGTTTTATATTGACTTAAAAAAAAAAACCCTTTAACTTTTTTTAATGTATCTTACTTGTAATTTATTGTATTACTTGTACAATGGACAGTAAAAAATGGAATAAATAATATACAAAAATGGGATGAATTTGAAAGGTATTTTACTCATATTTTTTTGGTACCCTATCCTGATAAAGCACCATCAACCAATAGCCCTGAGTGCCTAGAATATTTCATCACAAACCTGCACTTCCTTGCTTCTCGGATGATCCTCACCAGGAATGCTTTATGGCTCCTGTGTCCTTGAGGGACCAGTAACAGAGACTCAATGAAAATGTAGTTGCATGCTGTGGATTCTGGTGGTCCAGAGGTTTCCATTTTAGGACAAGTTCAAGGGTGGGGAGGAGAAGACACCATTAAAAGTTGTCAAAAGGTTGTGAGGTTTTCCAACAGTGAGTTCCTCTGTGCTCAGGTAAGCCCTTCCCTCACCTTCTATTCTGTCCAATGTCACTGGTTGATGTAGTCACCGTGATGGCTATTGGGACACAGAATGGGGTTGCTTGCATTAGGACATTCAACTTCCTTTCTATTTTCTCAGTATTTTAACACCTAATTTAACTTAAATTTAAACGTTGTAGTTTAAACTCCACATTTTAACCCATATCGATTTCTGCTGTGTGGTTTTATCCTGATTGTGCTTTTTATATTGTATTTTGTATTTGTGTTTTAAGACTGCTGGTTGTTTTATTATGCTTTTCATGGTTTTAATTTTTGTGAACTGCTCAGAGAGCTTCGGCTATTTGGCAGCATAAAAATGTAATAAATAAATAATAAATTAAATAAAGTAGGTCCCATAGACAGCAGTGACTATGTCCTCATTGATGATCCATGAGTCTGGAACCTTGATCATGCCATCTCCAAAAGCTGGGATCTCTTCTGCAATACCATTGCCAACAGTCAGAAAGTATGATGCAAATTCAGATTCATCCTCCAGGGTGTGCATGTAGAGAATAAGCTGGCATTTCATGACAATGATCCAGGCATTGGATTTCTTCATCAACTGGTCAGTAATGGCTGGATGGCAACATGTAGGACGACAGGCCAGGTCTGCCTAAACTCATTGCCAAACACAATAGTGTTTCTATTGAATGGTGGGTCATTGCTCATGAGCTCCTTTAGCAGCCTGTTTATTGAGTCAATAGCAAAGCAGCTAGGCACCAACACTTCATCCCAGATGGTAATGCCAGTTGGTTTGAGATACTGACTGGTGCAAAGCCACCTAGAATTTCAATGTCATCAAAAGTCCCATGGATTGACTGTGCATGCATGCTTCTTGAGGTGGGCTTGGCAGCATCCAGGATGGAGCTATACTAGAGTGACCAGATTTAAAAGAGGGCAGGACACCTGCAGCTTTAACTGTTGTGAGGAAGAGGGAATTTCACCAGGTTCCCCATATATTCCCAGGTTCCCCATATTTCCCCATATATCACCAGGTTCCCCATATTTCACCAGGTTCCCCACCTGCTGAACTTCCCTCTTCTATTCAACTGTTAAAGACACATGAGCCTTGTTCTCTTTTTCATATGGTCACCCTACAAGCTCTTCACAATCCTGTTTGTTTCAATGACCCTAAATAATTTGGTGTCATTTGTAATTTGGCCACTTCACATTAGCTTCAACCTCAACATGTCCACCCATTCCTACATTTTGGTCATCTCATGAGCATAAGAGTCCTAGTGCCCATCTACCCCCAGTCCATCTCTGTAGTATCCATAAATCAACCTTTACAAATGGGTATCATTCTGTCTAATCTAAATGAAAGCACATAGGGGAATTCGAGGGTCAATAAGTAATTACTTTGTCCTCTTAGAATCCAGAGCTTTAGGATTTCATCCCATTATTAAAGGAAGAAGGCCGGATGTACACTACTGCTTTAAAGCGCTTTATAACAGTTATAAAGCGCTTTAACTGCTTTAAAGCGCTATAAAACTGTTATAAAGTGCTTTAAAGCAGTAGTGTAGATCCAGGCGAAGATTGAGGCTGCAAGACCCAAGAAAGATTAAAGTGCAGGTATGGAGGGGCTACATTGCAAGTGAGCACAAGTTCATTGGAGACTCCAGAACATGTTCCTGAAGTGAAGGTTTGAAAAACAACTGCTGAAAGGCAAATTAAGGGGGCAAACAGTGGGGGTACACGCAGGATTAATTCCATTTAGGCAATTCTTTATTATTATTTTCAATTTTTTTTTATCTTAGGAGAAATAGAAGTCCTATTGGGAAGTTTTATATAGGGCAGATACTTAGAGGGGAAACTCTTACAAATATCCTGCTATTTATATACACGTACATGTCTAGATTACAAAGTATAGCAAAGGACACAGACTCTTACACATTTCTTCCATCTTTTCTCTTTATTAGCTGTTCCTTTGTGTTCAGCTGAGGTCTCAACACTATAATATAACATTTGGGGTAAAAGATACAAACCAACAACCCAGCACTGGAGGCTAAGATAGAGAAGATCTCCACGGCTACCATATATTTTCCCTTAGAGCTCAGATAGGATGGAACAAAGGATAACCACACACTGCAGAAGACCAACATGCTGAAAGTGATAAACTTGGCTTCATTGAAACTGTCAGGGAGCTTCCTTGCAAGGAAAGCCACGGTGAAACTCAACATTGCCAGGAAACCCATGTAGCCCAGAACACAACAAAACAGAGTCATGGACTGTTCGTTACACTGCAGTACAATTTCTTTAGCCACTGAGTGCATGTCCATATCTAGGAAAGGTGAAGAGGTTGCCAGCCAGAAAGTAGAGATGCTTGCTTGGATGAGGGAGCAGAAAAGTACAATGGAGATGGCCAGTCTTTTTCCCACCCACTTCCTCATCCTGGAACCTGGTTTGGTGGCCATGAAAGCCAGAACCACCGTGATGGTTTTTGCCAGCACACAAGAAACAGCCACTGAGAAGATGAGGCCAAACGTTGTTTGTCTGAGGAGACAGGTCACCTTCTGAGGACGGCCAATAAACAGCAATGCACAAAGAAAGGAGAGAAGGAGGGAGATGAGGAGAGTGTAGGTGAGGTCCCGGTTGTGGGCTTTGACAATGGGAGTGTTGTGGTGCTTCGTAAAGGTTCCCAGGACCACAGCTGTAGTCAAAGAAAAGGAGACGGCAAAAGATGCTAAACTAAATCCTAAAGGTTCTTCATAAGACAAGAAGGTTACAGTCTTGGGAACGCAGGCATCCTGTTTTTCGTTTGGATAGTTTTCCTCAGTGCATTTACGGCAGTCATTCATGTCTGAAAAAGAAAGGATGGGGCATTGATTTCAGAAGCATGAGATGAACCTGGCTGAATTGCCATGACTGTTATTCTCACACAGAGAACAAGGGCTAATCCACACCACGCAGGATACAGCACTATGAAAGCAGTATGAAAATGGTATATGGTATGTGTCTATGAGCCCCTACAGTTGTCAGTGCACTTCAATACCACTATGTAGTGTGGCTCCTGCTTTTTATTAGGGTGACCATGTCGAAAGGAGGACAGGGCTCCTGTATCTTAACCATTGCATAGAACAGGGAATTTCAGCAGGAGTCATTTGTATACATGCAACACTAGAAAAAATTCCCTCTTCCTCACACAGTTAAAGCTGCAGGAGCCCTGCCCTCTTTTGTATCTGATCATACTAGGCAGGGCTCCTGCAGCTTTAACTGTTGTGAGGAAGAGGGAATTTTACCAGGTGCTGCATGCATACAAATGACAGCTGCTGAAATTCCCTCTTCTATACAACTGTTAAAGATACAGGAGCTCTGTCCTTCTTTCTATATGGTCACCCTACTATTATATACCACTTTCATAGTGCAATATCATGCATGGTGTAGATGTGGCCCAATTCTCTTTTAAAAATGCAGCATATATTCAGTGCTGATAATTTGAAATGTGCTGCAGTGGGTTTTAAATGGTTGAGAGTTTTGTAGGTCTAAAGCAGCATCTTGGATTTTAAGCACAGTGCTGTCATAAGTCAGGTGAGATCAGAGTGCCCTGCTAAATATGATTGTGTGCCCTAATTATTAAAGAGTGACATCTTGTTTTTCTGCAAAAGTTGAAGGATCCCATATGTAGCATTAGGCAACCCCTTAATTAGGACTAACTCTAATGCCACAAAAGATTGTGCATTCTTTCAAGTTCTTTAGAGGCTGGAATGCCAAATTCCTCAGGCGAGATGGTATCAAAGCCAAGGGCGGGGGGGGGGAGGGAGAAACAGATTAGTTCAGAACTAGTGACTATGAGGTCTGTAAAATACTTTTTAAAAGTTATTGGAGAGTGAATGAGTCACTTGTTAGTGTTGCAGGTATAAGAAGATACCTTGCATTCTAGGTGCCCCCCATTTCTGAGAACATAAAGGCCAGCTGCAGCTCAGTATGGTCTCTTGCCTTGGACAATAAACACAGGTCCCTGAGTAGGTAGAGGAGAAATAAAAAGAAATCTGACATTTTATTGTATAATTATGTATTTATATTAGCAAATGCAGAGCTTAGTTTTAGGTGGCAAATGCAGTAAAAAAAGTCAGTGAAAGTCACATTGCTTAGTATTATGCAGCTGTTGGAGGGTACGGAGCCCTTTAAAAGTAAAGTTCCTCTTCAAGTCTACTGAGGTCAGTGATGGCAACTACCTACACAGTCACCAATGGTTTCTAACCATCAAATTGTACAGTGATTATTTCAACATGCTCCAAGTCTGTTTTTGACCAATATATGTGTGTGAGATATTCCCTACTCTTCCATTCTTACCCTGTGGCTGTTGGGGATTTTGCCTAGCAAACTGCCTGAATGGCTGACCCTGTTTAGCTTCATTAGTTGAAGCTTATTAACAGTTCTCAAAGACAGGTCCAGGCATAATAGATTGCAACTGTCAAGTTGATAATGGCATGAATGATGAAAAGCAACTTCCCCATGAATCAATGGCCATGAATGACCAAAAAAAAAAAGAGACTTTCCCATGAAGCAATGGCCAAGGAAAATGCATTTTGATATGCCAGGTAGTACGGAAGCTGGACACCAAATTTGAAAGGTGTGTTTTCTTTTTAATTTCACAAGAACCACCCACCAATTGGCTACCCAGAATTCACATGCCAAAGTTTCAGGAAAATCATGGGATAGTTATCATATCACATGTCAAAGCACAATAAAAATGCTTATCACATTTTTTGTTTTTAAAATGAAGATGCTATAATGGCAAAAAAGCTGGCAGTGGCCCTGGAGTTTGACATCATGCAAAAGATCAGCAAAAATAATGTTACTGACAAATCATGAGTCTTGGGTAGAAATGCTCAAAGACTTTCAGTCCAAGACAAATGCCAGATTCTTTATGCTTTCTTCCAGGCCCTCCTTATTTTATCTTTTGATCAATTTCAGGAAAAAAATACGTTGATGTATAAATTATTTTATACATTTGTCTGGATTATAGCTATTCTGCTCTTATAATTCTGATATATATATATATATATATATATATATATATATATATATATATATTTCTTACCCTCCTGGTTTGAAATCTTCCCTTCTGGGCATGGGATGCAATCGTAGCAACAAAATGGCTCCCCCTCCTTCATTTTCTTGTGAGAACCAGGTTGGCAACTCTCAGTACACTGAGAAAGAGGTCGGGACTATTTGAAAAATGAAAAAAAGAAACAATGTAATGAAGCAATAAGGAGCTTGAAATCTTACCTACATTTTTTCTATTGACCATTCTAGACATTTGAAACTTAATTTCCCCTTTGGTAAACAATGCAATGAAAGAATAAGAAGTTTGGGATCCATACATTTGTCTTGTAATAATCCTAGGCATTTGAAACTCATTCTCCCTATGGTCATTTTCTACTTTTAAAAAGAAACAGTACAGTGCATTTCACTATATGTGTCGTGTCTCTCAGCACGCTTGTACTTTCGATTGGAGGCAAAAGTTGAGGCTTGCTAAGTAATCTATAAATCTTTTATTAAACAACAAATGTCTCTTCTACCTGAATAAAGGCTACCTCTTGGAAATGACACCTGAGGCAACATTATGCAAACTAAGAAGAGAAAGAAGTTTCTTCTCAAATGCCCGTAACTTCAAAGCACCTGGTGTGATGGTCCGTTCTGGCCTAATCTCTCCGACTTTCTCACCAGCTTCTTCTCACGCCATGCATTTCAGCTTCCTGCAGATTCTAGCATCAGTTAGTGTTTTGGAACACTTGCTGCTGGAAGCACCCTCACTCCCCCCTGAGTCTGTAGGATTTGGCCTTGAGGAGATAAGCTCTGGATAGGGCTGACTCCCAGCTGGTGAATCGCCCATGAGAGCTTTCTCCCCCACTGGTACAGGCTGGCTAGTGTCTGGCGCTGCCTCCTCTATTTCTGAATCTGATTCTGATTGATTACCTGACACACCTTCTTCCAAAACAGGAGCAGTAGGGTTAGACATGACACTATGTACAAAACACACATGGATCTTTTCATCTGGGAACTCTTAGATAAGGGTTTCCCAAGACTTTTCTTTGATTTGTTCAGTGCTAGAGTAAATACAAACAGCAGACAGTTTCTGTTTCAGCGCCATGCTAAAACTAGGAGCTACAAATTGTTTTGGTCTCTAGAATTTAACCATCTTTCTCAGTGAATCAAACACATTATCTATAAGCACTGGCATTTGGTCCAGGATGTACCATGCTGCAATTACTTTGCACTCTTGGATTTTTCAGGACCTCTAATTTCTGTAAAAGACTTGTTCAAAACGTTAGAAATATAACTATCATCCCATTAAAAATTATTGCAGCAATTTCTTGGTAAACAAAGTTATTAGGAGAGCAGAACTCTGTAGCTGTTTAAATGTTTCATAAATTCACATGTTATCTTTCCTTTTTAAATGTTTGTTATTGTCCAATAAAATTATGGTAGACCTTAGAAAAGTTCCTCATTTATAATAAGGTCTCTTTCCAATTAGCTGACATTTGAATCCTACCTGATTAAACAAGCCATTCCATGTTATGGCTTTCTCATCAATGGTGAATGCTTGACCATGGGGAGCCTCGAGATCCATCCTCCCCACTCTCACCCTATGAAATGAATGGTTGGAGAAGATAATCCAATTGATCACATCCAATCCAGTGACTACCTCCCCATTCCGGTTGAAGGAAACTTTGTCCCCTGCACTGTTGTTAAATGAGACCCATTTTAGAAATGCTTGGAGCTAGAGTGAAAAAGAAAATGTAAGGATTTAGAAAAGACTGAATTTAGGTCTGTTTGGGCCAAAAAGGACATAACTTGAAATCAGGATCTATCATCCATATCATTTTCTCACCTTCACTTTAGAGTAAGGACTTTCATCTGTATCTCAAAAGCCCCCTAATCTCATGTTATGGTTCTGATCCAGATCTGTCCTCCTGCATCCTCTGTACAGCAGGAATAGGGGAGCAGGGAAGTGCAGCTGCTAGGTCCTTCTTTTTTTTAAAAAAAAAAAAAAGTAATGTATATTTTGTCACTCAAATGGCACCAGAAGAATGAAGTTCTGGCTAGCTTATTTTTCAGGAAGTGGACAAGGGGACAAAACACCAATGATAGTTGAAGAAAAAGAGAGATGTATACTCTGGTGTTGAATGAAAACTGAAATATTTAATAGTAATCTCCTCAGTAAAAATTATAGAATAATGCATTCATTTTTAACAAAGACAAATTGATGCGTACAATAGCATCAGTATCTTTTGCAGTTAAAGCAGTCCTCCTAAGGACAATACAGGGAAAGATATTCAGCATTCGTTATATAAAGAACCTTGACGACGATACAGCTCCTGATGAAGGACCTAAGAAACGTCGAGCTATTGTACGCGTCAATTTGCCTTTTTTAAAAAAATCTATGCATTATTCTATAATTTTTACTGAGGAGATTACTATTAAATATTTCAATTTTCATTCAACACCCGAGTATACATCTCTCTTTTTCTTGAATGAGCTTATTTTTCAGCTGGGTGAAGGTTATGGCTGGCCCTAGCATGAATGGCACCCTGGCCAAGGAGTGCGTCTAGTGACAAGTTGCCCCACTAGTTGGTTTTGCCAGGGCCATGCAGAGGATTTATAGACCCTGGTGCATGTGTGAAGTCCATTGAGAATGGCAACACTCAAAACCTTGATTTCTCAGCCCTTGTGTTTCCATTGCAGCCAACGTCCAATTGAAGCAGTTCAAAACACCTTATTCTGAGCGGTTGCAATCAACTGTGCAACACAGCAGAACTCTCTCAGGTTTAACAGATAACATTATTATTATTATTATTATTATTATTATTATTATTATTATTTTATTTGTTACCCACCTCTCCCTCTGGATCGAGGCAGGATACAACACAAATGCAAACACCATATAACTTAGGGGTGTGATCCGCTCCGATTAGGAGCGTAGAAGCAGTAGCGGATTGGCCTGCTCCGCCTTACCCAGAGGCGGAGTAGGAGCGGACCGCGGACCCCTAGAAGCAAGGCGATGAGAAGCGCCCATTTTTCGGAGCTCCTAGTTCAGGTGGAGCGCTCCGGTCGCCATCTTGAAAACATTTCGCCATAGGATTGCATTGCGGCAAATAATCGCGGATAACTACGTTCTTTTTGAAGCTATCGTTCTGGAAATTCTTGTGCACAGAGAGTCGTGGATGGGGGTCATTTTGAGACCACTCTCACCTCTCTGCGTCGTGCGGGTCGCGTGCTATATTTTTTTGAAAATCGGGTCAACCGCGCGGCTCAAACGGTGTTTTCGGCTTTTCGCCCATAGGATTGCATTGAGGGAAAGACTCGGGCATAACTGGGTTGGTTTTTAAGCTATCGTTCTGAAAATTCTTGTGCACAGAGAGTCGTGGATGGGGGTCATTTTGAGACTACTCTCAACTTTCTGCGTCATGCGGGTCGCGCGCTAGAAGTTTTTTAAAAAACGGCGGGAAAAATGCCTTTTTCAAAGGGCTGAGGGGCAGAGTCAGCTCCCGGTCATGATCACATGATCCCAAAGTTAGAGGAAGGCATAGGCAAAACGAGTAACTTGGGATTCTGGGAAACTTCTCTTTCTTCATCTGAACGGGCTTTTCCCAGTGTTTTTTAAAACAGTAGCCCCACCAAATGCACAAACACAACCTGAAATCATATACTAAGCCAAGAATAAGAGATAGAAACACAGCACTGCTCCCCACCCTAACTTTGGGGAACAACTGAAAAGATGTGGTGCAAGGGGATGAGCTCCCCTAGGGCATCTCATCTTGGACGTACCCCCACTCTCTCCTGCACTGGAAGGCCATTAGAGCCTTCCAAAGAGAGTAAAACGGTGGAGCAATGCCTATTATGAGTCGAAGTGAGCGTTTCCTTCTTAGTGGTGGAGCGATGCCTGTTATGAGTTGAAGTGAGCGTTTACTTCTTAATCTCAGAGCTGTTGGTGGCTGTCTTGAGTTGAACTGGCAGCTACTTCCCCCTCCCCCGGGCACGTCCCCCTATTGCTGGTAAAAGACAGATATAGCCTTTTTTTAAAAGTTCTTCTTTCTGTTTATTGAGCAACACTGCTGCTTTTAATTCCACCCCTCCTTTGTTTATTTATTGATTTATTCCATTTTATATGCATTACTGGCTTATCCTTGGCTCACTTCCTTATGCCCCCAGAAATGCCAGCTGCATGCCTGCCTGCCTTCCCTCCCTCCTCCCCTGCCCACCTCGCAGGGATGTTGTGTGTGTGTGGCTTTGACTCAGGGGAGAAGTCCTTCCTGTGCTCACTTGGAGTTTTGGAAGTTCCAAATTTTGCAGGTTTAAGCCCCGCCAAAAAACAGGGGATGATGGGACTGCCTTGAGTCTTGGCATGCGTATGTATCCCTGGATAAGCTTTCGTGGTGGTGAGTTTGAGGGTTTTTTTTAACGTGCAAAATTGACGGAGCTATGGAAAGGGGTGTTGAATTTTCATAAATTCCCCAAAAATCAGGGGATGATGGGACTGCCTTGAGTCTCAGCATGCATATGTATCCCTGGATAAGTTTTCATGGTGGCGAGTTTGAGGTTTCTAACGTGCAAATTGACGGAGCTATGGAAAGGGGTGTGAATGGGGTGCCCGCTTTTCAAAAATTTCCCAAAAATCAGGGGATGATGGGATTGCTTTGAAACTTGGCATGCGTGTGTATACCCCCATGAGGTGTCATGGTGCCAAACGTGAGGTTTCTAACTTTCACAGAAAAAAAGTTGTATAATTTTTTAGCTTTCAATGCAAGCCTATGGGGGGGAAAACGGAGCTCCGGATCCGGATCCGGAGCTCCGAGCGGAGCGGAGTGGAAGTGGGCGGAGCGGGGGTGGAGCGGAGCGGCCCGATCCGGAAAATGGCGGATCTGCAAGTGAAGCGGAGCGGGGGGTCCGTGCACACCCCTAATATAACTAATTAAAACATTTAAAACTAATACATTATTAAAAGCAACACATTATTAAAAGGCAAATTTAGAATTCAACTGGGTAGGCCTGTCGGAAGAGATCAGCCTTTATGGCTTTCTTAAATTCTGAAAGGCCGTTAAGTTGACGAATTTGTGGAAGCCATTCCACAAACTGGGAGCAGCAGTTTTGTTTTCTAGCTGTTCTTACCTTTTCAGTAAGTATGTTTTATTTTAGAATTGTTGTACCTCAGGTTGGACTAGAGTGGGAAGGAAGAACAGTTGAGCCTGGGAGTGTGTGGGGAGTGTCCCTTCACAAGAACAGGCAAAAGCTGGCTGCAGGCAAACACACTGACTGCATTCACTCACCACCACCATTATTGTTGTTGTTGTTGTTGTTGTTGTTGTTGTTGTTGTTGTTGTTATTTATATAGCACCAACAATGTACTTGGTTCTGTACAGAATATAGAAATAAAACAGCAATACCCTGCCTAGAGGCTTACAGTATAAAATCACATTAAACATATGAATTTAAGATATGCAAGGGACCCTGAGCAGTGCTGGAAGCAATTGTTATTCTTCCATGACTTTGCCCTTGTTCCTTGCAGACCAGTTCCTGAACCTTGTCTGAAGAAAACTTGGGGCCTTGCTAGATGACGGGGTAGTCCGGTACGAGCCCCGGGCTGGCCCGTGTGTCCAGATGATGCACAGGGGATCCCAGGATCAGGGAGGGGTAACCGGCACCACTTCCGGCCCGGTATTTCCCATGGTCTTAGGCTGAGCCCAAGACCACGGGCATGTAACCTGTTCCACTGCATTTCCCAGCTACCGCGTTTACTCACGAGTAGCTGGAAAAAGCAGCGGACGGCGTGCAGTGCTCCACAGGAGCGCTGCGGCCATCAAGGCAGGGTGGGGAGATGGGGGGAAACGGAGCCTGGTGGAGATGGGGGAAAAAGGAGCCTGGGGGGGAACAGAGCCAGGGGCATGGGGATCAGAGATTGCGGGCAGGGGGGATCGGAGACTGCGGGCGGGCAGGGGGAGATCAGAGATCATGGGTGGGTAGGTGGGTGGGTGGGGGTTGGATCAGAGATTGCGGGCAGGCAGGTGGGATCGGAGATCACGTCGTGGGGGAATTGGGGGCAGGGGGAGTGGGGAACCTTTTTTTAAAAAAGCCTATCTTTATTAGGGATGTGCTCCGCTCCGATTAGGAGCGTAGAAGCAGTAGCGGATTGGCCTGCTCCGCCTTACCCAGAGGCGGAGTAGGAGCGGACCGCGGACCCCCTAGAAGCAAGGCGAAGAGAAGCGCCCATTTTTCGGAGCTCCTAGTTCAGGTGGAGCGCTCCGGTCGCCATCTTGAAAACATTTCGCCATAGGATTGCATTGCGGCAAATAATCGCGCATAACTACGTTGTTTTTGAAGCTATCATTCTGAAAATTCTTGTGCACAGAGAGTCGTGGATGGGGGTCATTTTGAGACCACTCTCACCTCTCTGCGTTGTCTGGGTCGCGTGCTATATTTTTGTGAAAATCGGGTCAACCGCGCGGCTCAAACGGCGTTTGCGGCTTTTCGCCCATAGGATTGCATTGAGGGAAAGAATCGGGGCTAACTGGGGGGGGGTTTAAGCTATCATTCTGAAAATTCTTGTGCACAGAGAGTCGTGGATGGGGGTCATTTTGAGACCACTCTCAACTTTCTGCATCGTACGGGTCGCGGGCTATATTTTTGTGAAAATCGGGTCAACCGCGCGGCTCAAACGGCGTTTTCGGCTTTTCGCCCATAGGATTGCATTGAGGGAAAGAATCGGGGATAACTGGGGGGGGGTTTAAGCTATCATTCTGAAAATTCTTGTGCACAGAGAGTCGTGGATGGGGGTCATTTTGAGACCACTCTCAACTTTCTGCATCGTACGGGTCGCGGGCTAGAAGTTTTTAAAAAATCGGCGGGAAAAATACCTTTTTCAAAGGGCTGAGGGGCAGAGTCAGCTCCCGGTCATGATGATCCCAAAGTTGGAGGAGGGCATAGGCAAAACAGGTAACTTGGGATTCTGGGAAACTTCTCTTTCTTCATCTGAACGGGCTTTTCCCCGTGTTTTTTAACACAGTAGCCCCACCAAATGCACAAACACAACCTGAAATCATATACTAAGCCAAGAATAAGAGATAGAAACACAGCACTGCTCCCCACCCTAACCTTGGTGAACAACTGAATCGATGTGGTGCAAGGGGATGAGCTCCCCTAGGGCATCTCATCGTGGACGTGCCCCCACTCTCTCCTGCACTGGAAGGCCATTAGAGCCTTCCAAAGAGAGTAAAACGGTGGAGCAATGCCTATCATGAGTTGAAGTGAATGGTCACTTTTCAGTGGTGGAGCAATGCCTGTTCTGAGTCGAAGTGAGCGTTTTACTTCTTCTCAGAGCTGTTGGTGGCTGTCAGTGTCTTGAACTGGCAGCTACTTCCCCCTCCCCCGGGCACGTCCCCCTATTGCTGGTAAAAGACAGATATAGCCTTTTAAAAAAAATTCTTCTTGCTGTTTATTGAGCAACACTGCTGCTTTTAATTCCACCCCTCCTTTGTTTATTGATTGATTTATTCCATTTTATATGCATTACTGGCTTATCCTTGGCTCACTTCCTTATGCCCCCAGAAATGCCAGCTGCATGCCTGCCTGCCTTCCCTCCCTCCTCCCCTGCCCACCTCGCAGGGATGTTGTGTGTGGGGTGCCCGATTTTCAAAAATTCCCCAAAAATCAGGGGATGATGGGATTGCTTTGAAACTTGGCGTGCGTGTGTATATCCCCATGAGGTGTCATGGTGCCAAACATGAGGTTTCTAACTTGAACAGAAAAAAAGTTGTATAATTTTTTAGCTTTCAATGCAAGCCTATGGGGGGGGGGAAACGGAGCTCCGGATCCGGATCCGGAGCTCCGGGCGGAGCGGAGCGGAAGTGGGCGGAGCGGGGGCGGGGCGGAGCGGCCCGATCCGGAAAATGGCGGATCTGCAAGTGAAGCGGAGCGGGGGGTCCGTGCACACCCCTAATCTTTATCATTGGTGCACTCCTGTGCACATGGTCCCTTTAAACTAAGAAAAAAATGGCGGACGCGACGTGCCCTTCCTGCAGCCCATCACATCTTACATGTAGACAGGGGCATCGGCCCATGCTACTTTTAGCACAGGCTGGCCTCTCCTCCCGCACAGATTTGCAGGTAGGTCTAGCAAGGCCCTTGATCTTGGGCCAGATTCTGACCACTCTTTGGCTCATTCCTGAACCCAGTACTGTTTGACCTGGTTTCTGACGGATACTTTTGGCTCTCAACATCAGACTGTTTGTTGATGTTTCCAGCCTGCTTATCTCTCTCTAGTGTCGGTGATTTATGACAAGAATATCCATTATGTTTCCTCCTTAAGAAGAATGAAGAACAATAATACATAAAAAAATCTAGCTGACATCTTACAGCTTTGTTATTTCTATAGAAATTATAGTGTTTACACTATTTGAAGTTCTATGTGCTTGGTAACCTTTAGTAGTGGCACAGGCATCCAGTTGAGGTTTGCTGCTGGCAATGTCTGTAATGTTACTCAGAAGGGCCCATTTATGAAAAAGGGTGCTCCACCATTTTAACACAAAATGGCAGCTCAGTGAGGGAATGGGTGGCTGCATTCCACTTCCCAGTGGCAAGAAGAAGAAGAAGAAGAAGAAGAGGAGGAGGAGGAGGAGGAGGAGGAGGAGGAGGAAAGAAGCTACTAAGCTCAGCTTGCCTCACCACCAAATAAGATTGGAACACTGGGTGACCACCAATCTTGCCCACTCTTAAGGCCAGATCTGGAGAATGCTTCTGGGGAACTGATTATCCTATATGACACAGGGATTGCATAAGGGGATACTACCTGAATCATTAAAATAATAACCTACACTAGTTATAAAATATATACTCAAACCACCAAGAGGAAAGGATAATGACTGACTGAAATGTGGTCTATTCTGTTTTTTCTTTTTCTTTTTTCTTTTTTCTTTTTTTTTGGTTAGGGCAAGGGAAGGAAGATGAATATGTTAAGATGATTTGGAGGGGGAGAATAAAACACAATGAGGAACTGTTCCATGAGGAACTTCAGCCCATTACCTGCTCAAATTGTAGATTGTAAAGTTTCGGTTCCACTCCATCCATCATTACATCAAGTTTGGCTCTGGAAGAGGACATGGCATGATGTAGGGCATGGGCCACAGTATAGACAGCATTGTAGATGCTATAGCTGTGTCCAATCATGCTCATTTCAAAGAATGATCCAGGAAGGCTCTGTAGCTTCTCCTGCCCTGTGCAAATGTCCCCATCTGACTTGCCCACAATATTATTTGGGAATACACAGCCAAAGGCCTGTTGCCAGAAATCTCTGATAAAACCATCTTCTTTAGAGCTAGAAGGGTTTTTCATCTCAAGAAACTGCTGAAATCCTGTTAGGTCACTGGAATGGCTTCGGAAAGATATAGCACCATTGAATATTTCTGCATCCCAATTCTTTTGGTAGACAAATGACGTGAACTCCACCTGAGCTGTTACTATCCATACTTTCCCTATCACTTCTTTTGACGTGACCTCTTGTTCTGATAGATATGAAAGGAAGAGAAAAAATGCCATGGAATAAGATTCTCCATGGACTACCACTACATTGGCTTTGCTGCCCAATATTTTATCAAGTATTTTTGCCCCCTGTAGAAATGCGTCATTAATTTTACTGTCCAAACTTATTTTGGGGCTTCTTTCTATGAAGTCAAAACAGACACCCTTCTTAGAAAACAACGGACTGACCACTTGTAGCAATCTTTCTCCATTATCATTATCCATAATAACAATCCCAATCCATGTCCACCTGAACTGGAGAAGCAAAGAGAGAATCCCCTCATACTGAATGGCTTCCTGAGGAGCCAGCTGGTAGAAGGGAAGTCCTGGAGTTTTTGTGTTCATCAAGGGGGCAGGGCCATAGATGAGCTAAGGAAAGATTTTGGGTAGAGGGAAAGAAAATCATATCAGCATTTATAGAGTCATTTTTAATAAAATAATAATAATAATAATAATAATAATAATAATAATAATAATAATAATAAATAGATTTAATGGGCATCTGGTTGGGAACAGAATGTAGCTCTCTGTTCTAAGAGAATACTGACTGTCCTACAGCCATCTAGCAAGTTCAAGGGTAAAGGCCTCAGTGGAAGGATGCATCCAGACTTATTCATACTTAAGAGTTAAACATATTGAATTTAATGGACCATAAAGAAATCCCGATTGGCTTCGATCCTATTTATTTCAATGTGTCCAATTTAAGTATGTCTACACCGTGTTCCAATTCATTGTTGAGGAAAACACACACACAGAGGGCATGTCTACACCTCCTGGCATTCTGGGAGGGAGGGAAGGATATTACAGTATTCTGCTCATGAGAGGCTCCCCTTTGGACATCCCGGGAGGAACGATTGAGCGCTCCAATGTGAAAGTAAGTTTTTTTAAAAAACAAACACACCATGATCATGCTCCCCCTCCCACCCCCAATGGTCACGGAGCACCTGAAGAGCTCCTTGCCCCATGCTGGTTCCTGCCTCCTCATGTTTGTTCACAAGGAGGCGGGACGAACCTGGAACAGCCGTCCACACCTCCCACGGTCTCAGGACAATCCCAAGACCTTGGGAAAAATCAGGCTAAAAATCATCCCAGTTATCCCGGGGAAATGGGAGGGATCATCCCTCTCTGCCTCCGGGATCCCAGGAGCATCATGTGGATGCACAGGGATGATCCCGGGATGATCCCCAGGATAAGACATGGTGTAGACATGCCCAGAAAGAGAGAGAGGGAGTGAGTGTTGCTTCTGCTGTCACCCATTCATATGTCTCCACAAAATCTGAGGTCTTACATGATTCTGTCAAAGAACTGGAAGAATCTTGAGGGCCAAACAACATTTAGCATTATTACCCACATTCCCTGCAGGACACAATTACATAGAGGGGAGCTCTGATTAGCTCCAGTGCTTGTGTGTGTGTGTGTGTGTGTGTGTGTGTGTGTGTGTGTATGTGTATGTGTGTTTGGGGTGGGGTGGGGCTTTCATGGTCTTCCTTCCTTCCAGAATTTTGATGGAACCAGGCAATGCAGAATTGGATTCTGCATACACAATTTTCAATACAAATGCAATGAGTTGCATCCTGCAGTGTTCATGAACCAATAGAATGGACCACTAGAGCAACAAGAATGAGCATTTCCTGAAAGAACCAGAAATGAGCTACAGTGCTTGTTTCTGGAATGGGCAAGTCAGTGTGTCTGGGCTATTTCAGCAACTGCCAGTTCTTACTGTACTAGGGTCCATTTCACTGGTGTAAGAGAACTCGCATTGGCTTAGAGGCAGTTTAGGGTATTGCTCATTGGGAAGTACATCTGAAAGAAAATGCATTAAGATGTGGGATGTTTAAAATACTGAATGGCTTAAATGAAGCTTGTGAAACTGTAGCAATTTCAGCACCATGGCTGTCCAATTAACAATGCACTGAAATTGTATTTTCATTTATGACTGATATATTTATATGGACACTGCGGTGTCCATGTAGTTAAGAACGATGAGTAGATTCTACATTCTGCCATTATAAAGCAGTAATTGTGTGTGTGTGTGTGTCATTCTAACGTTCATAAAATTGAAAATGTTTCACCAATCTTGCTGACATTTACATGTGCCATAAAGAAATGTTGGTTTTACATACCCTTGAAATGTCAAGAAGATTGCTGAAAGATTGAGGGAAGGAGGGCAGTTTAAAGTACAAAAGAAAAATCTTTCTGAATCAAAATGACTCTGATAACATGATAAATATATGTGCTCATGATTTCTGAAGTCAGGAAATCCTTAGTAATTTATCCAGTGGTGGGGTCTTCTTCCTCCTTCATTCTAGTTGGTGGAATGGCTTTTCTTTTTTAAAAAAATATCTTTGGTTGATTTTTAATGAATCTTTGCCCCATTAGAGTGAATACAGGGGCCGGCTCCACCCATAGCATGACACATGCTCCGTAGCATCGCTCTCCCCCTCCCTCTTGCCTCAGATAGATGTATGCTGAAGATAAAATGGCCACCTGGCAGTCATTTCCTTATTGGAATCATCATTCCTTATGATTGTTGGGTTTTGCTTTAACCACTAAGCAGCCTGGATTCAGATCCTTCCACAAGGAAGCTGTGGAAATGAATGGATTGAAACTTTAGTTTATAAGCAGCCCTGGCTTTCTGAGAAACAGACTCAGGCCATGGCTAGACCAGGCCTGTATCTGGGGTTTGTCCCAGAATCATCCCTGTGCATCCAAATGACTCACAGGGGATCCCGAGAGCAGGCAGGGATGACCCCTCCATTTGCCTGGGATAATCCTTAGGTCTAGCTAAGGCCTCAGCCTGGTTCTTGGCTCCCTTTTGAGAGAAGAAGTGTTATCTTTTCTCTTTTGGTTTATGTTTTCCTTTGGCTTTTTGAGAGTATTTTGGGCTCCCTTTTCCCAAGGCCAGTTTGCTTTCTTGCTCACTGTTGAAGCAGGGTGTAGAACTCAGCAGAGATCTCTTTCAGCCTTCCTCTGGATCCATGGTCACCTAGTCTTCAGATCTCCTTGGAAGAGATAGCCAGAGGGGATCTACACATCGTCGTGAAGGCACTTGCGTGTGCCTGCAATGCGCCCTGAAACTCATTGTGTAGATCCTGCCCTACCCTGGCCAGAAGAGGCGGAGGAGGAGGAGGAGGAGGAGGCCCCACATCACCCCTCGCGGGGACGGGGTGAAAAGTTTCTGGGCTTGGCGGCTTCGCTGGGGAATCCGGCCGCGTCCTTGCTGCTGCCACCCACCGGCGAAAGAGCCACCCGGGTCGGAGAGCTCGGCGGAAGGGGTATTCACTGTTTTCCTTCTTATGTTATAAAATCTATTTTCAACTTCAAGGGTAACAGAGTTGGGGGAAATCCTCAGTCTCTTTGCGATCAGAGGCACTGAGTAAGGGACCCAAACCAATCCTTTCCTGTTCCTCTGTCACTCTGATGAGATGTATTGTGGAGAGATTGTGGGGAGTAAACAGTATATTTTGTATAAACACATTTTAAGCGGGGGGGACACAGATTGGTTATTTGAACGGCAGGATATTGACAAAAACCTGAAAGTGCCAGCACGTGCTCTGGTTCTATATCTGAAACATATAGTGCCCCTTTTGTTATCAATCATGCTGCCATATGCGAGATGTTTGTGAGAAAAATATTGGGTAGCCCCTGTATTTTGTAAGGATATAGAACAGTGTTACCTATCCTGCTGTCCGAGCATTCCTGACCCTGAGACATACTGACTTGCAATGATGGGAGTTGTAGTCCAACACATTTGGAGGGCACCAGGTTGGGGAAGGGCTGCTCTAAACAAAAAAGAGAGGTGGCCCTAAATTCTTCATCATCAGTTTTCCACAACTCCATAGTCAACTCTTCATATCCTATTCTCCATCCTGTCCTCATGGTTTATATCTGCTTTGGGAGAATGGCAATTTCACTGGCACTTTCTGCCTCCTTAGGGAGGATGTGGCATTAAGGCTTGTTAGCCTTAACTCCCAATTTCCCTGTTTTTTGGTTGAAAACTGTAGAGCCTTAAGTTTGTTTTGTATGAGAAAAACCTATGGTTTACAAAACAAACTTAAGGCTCTACAGGAGAGAGAGAGAGAGAGAGAGAGAGAGAGAGAGAGAGAGAGAGAGAGAGAGAGAGAGAGGATATGATATTCATAAACAATATTCTCATTTCTGCTTCCAAACGACAAAATGTAATTAGAAAGGAAAGGGAAAGTGTGAGTGTTGTGGCAGATTCTCATGTTCCCCAAATAACCTACCTGTGGAGTCTTATAGGTATCCAAGATATTTGCCACATATAGGGAGATTTCAGCATCCAGTCCCCCAATAACTGCTGTTAGTGTATTCTGGATATCACATACATAGTTAGGTACAACATTTTCCAGTGCAGTCAACAGTAGCATTGTAGCATGATAGGTCCTCCTTGCATTGTCATAGCTATCATAGATGTGGAAGCCCATGGTGATATTGGGTAAGATCTGAGCGTTTTCATTGATTTCTTTTACTGCAAATGCCAAGGCCAGGATGTGCTGGTAATGCTTAAGTACTATGCTACAACAAAAGGAGCATTATGTAACAGAAGGATATTCCATCCATTCATTAATTTTTGCCACTCTGTTCCAGATCAACATCCTTAGTAATCTTACAGGACTTAAATACTAACCTCCTATACTAAGAACAAAATCAAACTATATCAATGTTCATCTTCAGCACATCACTGTCCTCAACATTTCTGTAGAAAGTTCCTTTTAAGGGAAGGTTTAGTACTGTGAGGCAACATGCTCTTTAACATCTACAGAGATCCACTGGTTTACATATGGATTTAGTCATACTTGGAGTAGACATATTAAAATCAATGAGAAAAGTTAGACATGATACATGTCAATCACAACATTCTTAAGCATGATTGATTTCCATTGTCTCACTTATGTATGACTATAACAAGATCCAACAGACTATCCCCAATGTCAGTTGCATTGTACAACACTATTGAGATTTATCATCTATTATCTGCCAAAGGGAATTGATGACGAAATGGTACCGAAAAAGAGGGAACAATAGGCTGGATCCTGATTTACTCATAGTTAGGTTCAACCCGCTGATACCAGTGGAACTGAAATGAGTCATGACTAATTTGAGTTCCATTAATTTCAAAGGTTCTTCTTTGAGTATGAGTAGATCTGGATTTAATGAAATCAGGTTTCATGTCAAGAATGCTGAATATCGTGGCGGGAACGTGCATACAGTTTGTGTGTGTTATTGAGTGTGCATGCATATTCTTCTGTGGTTCACTTGACAATGATAAGGTGGGCCTGAATATATTAATCATTGTTTGACTCACCAAATAAGGGTGTTGAGAAGTTTCAAAGAAGTTAAAGTGTCCAAATACAAGTGAGAGGGCATGTAACAAGGGAGCTTCTTTTCATCAGAATTCCCTTAATGGTATGTATATTCTTTACTGCAGTCAACAGACACATTTTGGAAGCATACAGTCTTGTGAAAAAGAAAGTACACCCTCTTGGAATTGTATGATTTTACATATCAGGACATAATAACAATCCTTAGCAGGTCTAAAAATTAGGTAAATACAACCAGAGATGAACAACAACACATGACATATTACACCTTGTCATGATTTATTTAACAGAAATAAAGCCAAAATGGAGAAGCCATGTGTGAAAAAGTAAGTACACCTTATGATTCAATAGCTTGTAGAACCACCTTTAGCAGCAATAACTTGAAGTAATCGTTTTCTGTATGATCGTTTTCAGTCTCTCACATCGTTGTGGAGGAATTTTGGCCCACTCTTCTTTACGACGTTGCTTCAGTTCATTGAGGTTTGAGGGCATTTGTTTATGCACAGCTCTCTTAAGGTCCCACCACAGCATTTCAATCGGGTTGAGGTCTGGACTTTGACTGGGCCATTGCAAAACCTTGATTCTTTTCTTTTTTTCAGCCATTCTGTTGTAGATTCGCTGGTGTGCTTGGGATCATTGTCCTGTTGCATGACCCAATTTTGGCCAAGCTTTAGCTGTTGGACAGACGGCCTCACATTTGACTCTAGAATACTTTGGTATACAGAGGAGTTCATGGTCTACTCGATGACTGCAAGGTTCCCAGGTCCTGTGGCTGCAAAACAAGCCCAAATCATCATCTCTCCACCACCATGCTTGACAGTTGGTATGAGGTGTTTGTGCTGATATGCTGTGTTTGGTTTTCGCCAAACGTGGCGCTGTGCATTATGGCCAAACTTCTCCACTTTGGTATCGTCTGTCCAAAGGACATCGTTCCAGAAGTCTTGTGGTTTGTTCAGATGCAACTTTGCAAACCTAAGCCGTGCTGCCACATTCTTTTTAGAGACAAGAGGCTTTCTCCTGGCAACCCTTCCAAACAAACCATACTTGTTCAGTCTTTTTCTAATTGTACTGTCATGAACTTTAACATTTAACATGCTCACTGAGGCCTGTAGAGTCTGAGATGTAACTCTTGGGGTTTTTGCAATTTCTCTGAGCATTGCATGGTCTGACCTTGGGGTGATTTTGCTGGGACGTCCTCTCCTGGGAAGATTGGCAACTGTCTTGAATGTTTTCCACTTTTGAATAATCTTTCTCACTGTAGAATGATGGACTTTCAATTGTTTGGAAATGGCCTTATAACCCTTCCCAGATTGATGGGCAGCAGCAATTGCTTCTCTAAGATCATTGCTGATGTCTTTCCTCCTTGGCATTGTGTTAACACACACCTGAATGCTCCAGACCAGCAAACTGAAAAAACTTTGACTTTTATAGAGGTGGTCATACTTGCTGATGATCAATTAATCATGGGCATTTGATTAGCAGCACCTATCTGCTACTTAGCATCTTAATTCCTATGGAAGCAGTAAGGGTGTACTTACTTTTTCACACATGGCTTCTCCATTTTGGCTTTATTTCTGTTAAATAAATCATGACACAGTGTGATATGTCATGTGTTGTTGTTCATCTGAGGTTGTATTTACCTAATTTTTAGACCTGCTAAGGAACAGATGATTGTTATTATGTCCTGATATGTAAAATCATACAATTCCAACAGGGTGTACTTTCTTTTTCACACAACTGTAGATGGAACCTAGGCCTTAGCTAGACCTGAAGTTTATCCCGGGATCGTCCCAGGGTCATCCCTGTTCATGTAAATGACACACAGGGGATCCCTGGAGCAGGCAGGGATGACCCTGGGATGATCCTGGGATAAACCTTAGGTCTAGCTAAGGCTCTGCTTCCTGATTGTTATATGGATGTGCCCTCTGTGGCAAAGAAACACCACTCTACCTTCCCGAAATATTGAGAACGTGGCACATCAAATCTAGGTACACTATTTAACAAAATATAAATTGCGTAGGAATACCCAAGGAACAAGATGAGCACATTGCACAGGCTTGAGGCGAATGGTTTTGAAAAGAAATAACACAGTGGGATTCTGCCTTATTGTAGCTATCGCAGAATCCTATCCCTTTTGAAAAAGTAAAGGCGGTGACTGCACAGACAAGGAGGTCTTTTTCAAAGGACTTTGGCAACTAGATTAAGGGAGATAAGGAACCAACTGAAATATATTAATCTTAAACTTTAAGGCAGCCAACCAAGCACTCACACTTATTTGTATTTGTTTCCATTAATATAGCTGCATTTGGAACACATTGTGGGATGTGCAAACAAGCTCCTAAAACTATAACTTGTCTACCATTAAAAACTGAAAACAATCCCTTAAACCATATAGCAGCTCCATAAAAGAACAAAAAAAATGTATCTGAGAACTATTAAAGATTTAATAGCTGCTGGAAAACCTACACATTTTCTATAGAGACACTTAATTATATTAATGTTTCCTACAGCCTAATCCAGTAAGCCCCTATGCTACAGCTTTATCACTCTCTTATACTCTGATGATTCTGATAGTACCATTAATGGGATTAAAATGAACTACAGTCCTTACGTAAGTTCATCCACCATTTCTAGAGGGGGTTCTTCAGTGAAGGCTGTTGGACTGGAGACAAAGAGACCATAAGTAGCAATGCCACCAATGATGAGGTCTCCTGACTGATGATACTTGTGAAGCGGAGGGTTAGGATCTCTAACCCTGCAGTTGTCAATGTGAGCTTTGCATCCCATGCTAGCAAGCAGTATCAGCAGCAAGTTTACCATGGTAAAATAGTAGTACTATAGTTGTTTGGTTTATTGCATTGACAACCAAACATTCAGAAAATAGTTTCTCTTTCCATATCCATGATCCTCGCCTATTCGTTGGTTCTCTCCCTACCTCGTTATGTTACTGGTGATATTTATAACATCCTTTGGTGTTAGTTTTGCAAGTGACTACTGAAATTCTTCAGGGGATTTGAGACTCAGCAGAATTAATCACTACCCTTTAGATAATTGAAGAGGAGAATAATTACAAAATAATTACCGATGAAAGGTTATTGGTCACATCTGAACAACACCCCCACCCCCACCCCCACCCCCACCCCCAGAAGAATAGAAAGTGAGGAACCATGTGGCTTGGGATGGCCCACAGTATTTATTTTTTACTTATGAAATTGATAACAGAAATAATAGAGTCTGGTCAGGAATCAGAGACAAAATAGACATGGTTGATGACAGGACTGACCATCTTGAGAAGATGACCTTGATCAATTTAGCCTGAAACCCTATACCTTTGAGTAAGTCCCATTGATCACAGTAGGACTTACTAAAGGGTAGACATGCAACTGGTCTTACAATATTTCATTATGTAGTATAGAAGTACCTTTTATATAATGCTTTAGGTAGTGTGCGTCAAATAGAATTTCCCCCCCTCAAATATCATTTTCAATTTGGAAGTAATTTTTTACACAGGAAATGTTTATCCTTTTAATAACATCAACCTGTTTTGTTTGTTTCTGGAACATGGAACATCTTTTAAAAGCCTACTGAAAACTTATATTTTCACACAGGTTTTCCATTGATTTTAACTTAGCTGGTTTTAAATTGCCTTTTTTAAACTTTTAACATTTGTTATTTTATGGCTTTAATTGCAAGCTTTCAAGAAGGCCTTAAACATTTTATTTTACCATGAACTTCCCAGGATATACATTGATTGCGAGTAGAGGAGGAAGCAGAGAATGAAGACACAGACACAAGAGCTTGGGTTAACCAGGGCCTCTTTATTAATTATTGGTAATTCAACCCTACCTGGATCTGCACATGAAAGTGCGGGAATTAATTCCTTATCTCAGGCCACTTGCCTGTAATAAAGGGCGAGCCACTCTCCAAAGCAAGGAGTCGGGTAAATCGGCTCCTTCCTTATGTGACACTTTGTAAGTCTGGGGAGACCACCCTACTACACCCCCGCCCACTGCCATATTGACAGTGAGTAGGTGAGGACAGGAGGGTCTCCAAAGGCATACCATATCCTGGCACTGGGGCTGAGTAGCCCCCGAGGAGCAGGTCATCCAGCTATGCCAATCACCATAAAGGTGCCAGAGTGCTCACCATCCCTATCTAATAAAGCCAATTTCCACACATCCTTGCCAATGAAGGGAACCAAGCCTCAGCTTAGGTGCCCTTCCCCCACCAACCCGGGATGAAGTCCCACAACCCACATGCAGATCCTGCAGGAAAATATCATACCCTGCATTGGAGAGTTGAACTCAGTCTGCCCTATAAAACTCTTGTCTGGAAGGCAAATAACTGGGTGGGGAAAAACCCAACCCTGTTGATCCTGTAGGGTCCATCTATTCTCCCTTTTTACACTTTTAACAGCTCTATTTAAACCTCAGGCTTCCCATCCCTCACGCCAATGGAACCGAGGCAGCATATTTGACCATACGATCCACATATCTGGCCAACATCTCCATGTATAATTCTACCTCTACTCTTGCTTGCAATATCAGGGCCTTCCCGTTCAGAAGCCCAAGGTCATTTCCCCCCAGGTGGATCTCCATACCTGTGGCGGGCTAAACATTCCAGCATAAACTTTATGGAAGAGACCTCTTAAGCCTTGTCAACCAACCCATTGGACGGAGGCATGCAGACTGAGACCCAACTATGTGCCAATAGTTGCTCGCATTGCTCTGTGGCAGGCCCCAAACTTTCAACGTCACCACAGCTTGCCTTGCCTGCCACCCTGCTGGATGGAGGCCAAATGCTGAGCCTTACTGTTTGCCAACAGTTGCTCACGTTGCTCTTTGGCTGGCCCTGATGCCACGCTGTACCCCATGGACAGTGGTCTCCTTTGCCACTCTGTCAAGGACACAATTATGAATGTTAAACATAAAACTGCACAACCTTTGTCTCAGTGAGTGCACATAACCAAGCCCAAGACTGCAATCCAGCTACGGCTAGCTCTTGCTGTCTCCTAATCCTGCTGCAACAGAGGCATCACCAATCGGGATGGGTGTCTCATTAATAGTTTCATGGGCCCAATGTTGGAAGGGGCTTCCTGGCTACCATAAAAAATGTTACAGAATAAAGGGCAGCCTCTTCTTGATAAATAGCAACCCATGTAGGGTCACAACTGCAATGGGCATATACCATCATTAAACTATAATGATTGATATCATGGCACTCCTAGCCAGTTCCATACGTGTAATGTCTGAAGGGGCTGTTTGGCTATTCAAATGGTCCCATATGTGGGCCAACTCCCTCCTTTGGTAAATAGCAACCCATGTTCTTCCCCAGGTAGAAGTAGGGTCAACTTCAAATGGGCATATACTCTCATGGTGAGTGTAACTGTGGCTTTCTAGCCAGGTTCCTAGCCTGATGTTTTACATGGCTTCTTGGCTATTGCATAAATGCTGCTGGTTTGGGGGCAGTCCCTCCCTGTCAGCAACATAATTTCCTTGCATTTGAGCATGAATTTAAGGTCAGAATGCCCCAGACAAATCTCCTCGCTCAAGGTTGCCATTACCATGGTGCCTTGACCCCTCTAGCCAGTACTGTTCAATGGTTAGCTGAGGATCAGAATGAATGAGAGACCTACCCGCCTGCAGACAATCTTGCCTGCCATTTTGGCCTCTCTCAAGCATGGAGTTTGCCATTCTGCCTGCAAACCTCTTATGTCATGGCAAAAAGAAGAATGGGCCAGCCAGCTAGCTCAAATGGTTCAAATGGATAGCTCCCGGTGATGTAGGGTCAACAGGAATTTAAGCAGTTGGTTGACTAGGGTGGGCCTTACGCTTGAAGCTCATCTCTCATCTCTGAAAAAATTGAAGTCCATACCTGTTCACGGGAAGAATGGCCACGTGCAGAGGGCCATGGACTGAATGGGTTCCGACACTCACCTCTCCCATATCTCAAGCGCAGGCAATTGGACATCGGTCTGCATGACCAGGTGTCACCAACTTCATTATCCCAGGGATTAATTGAGGGCTACCAGACTCATGGCCCTGACTGGCCCCATTCCTAAGGTTCTTAGATGACAAAAGTAAACTACATGAATAGTGGCTAGCTGTCAGGCCAAAATGAATATAGGCAAATACCAATTCGTATCAAAGCCCGGCTTCTTTCCCAGGCTAAACCTAAATGTGCACACAGTGATGAAAAGGAGTGGCCCAATCCTAGTATCATATAATATCCACTAAATTCCTATAAATCATATACATTCCTGCATTGAGCAGGGGAGTTGGACTCGATGGCCTTATATGCTCCTTCCAACTCTACTATTCTATGATAAAGGCATGACCAGTGCTAATACCCACCGAAGATTAAGTCTGCCCACCTGCGCATTCTTAGGGTCTAAACTCATGGGAATACTTTAAGATGTGTAGGGGGGCGGGCGGTAAAGAATGGACCTAAACAGGGCTGGCCTTTATGAACCTAACTTAATTCTGGTCCTGGTACACCCTGCAAGGAAAACTGGGTCCCTGGTAGGAGTCCACCCAGGTAGGGGACCAGTTGGGCATCATGAACTGAAACCATACTCAGGCCCCTTCGTGTCTCACTTGCATTTAGCAAGCCATCTTGTGTCTAAAGGCCCCATCCCTATCAGCCACAACGTTAATAGTGTGGGCCCCTGGTCAGCTGATGAAACAGTGCTGAAGGGTGTCAACAGCAGATCACCTCCGTTGGGTGCTGCCATATTGGTTCTACTTATGAGGTCTCTGCTTTACTGGGTTTGAGAACCAACAGACCAGAGCAATACAGCCACCTGACATAGGGCAATTGGTATATTCGAGCTGAAATGATTCATGACACCTGGAAGAAGTACTTGATGAGCTGAAAATGAAATCCACAGATTATGCTGGCCCATCTCCTTGTCCTTCCAAGTCAGGCATACTTCCCTGCTAGTGTGGTGT
The DNA here is from genome assembly GCF_023053635.1 of Elgaria multicarinata webbii. NCBI lineage: Eukaryota > Metazoa > Chordata > Lepidosauria > Squamata > Anguidae > Elgaria > Elgaria multicarinata. The sequence continues at coordinate 26,231,832 of NC_086181.1, read as the reverse complement.
GCAGGTGAAGGAAATCCTCTTGCTTTCTCAATCCCACAACTTCCCCACGTAGGGCATAAATAAGAGTATTAAAAGGCCTCTTTAGAAGGAGGGCATAGCCCTCCTTCTCTTCTTCCTGCCATCCTGGAGGATTAAAGAACCACCAGCACTTGTGCCCACCATTTCAACATTATTAAAAATGGTAGGTTAATACAAACCATTATGCCTAGTCAGCTGAATATAACTGGCATGGTTACAGCACACTTTCTTCCATCTAGAAACTCAGTGTGTTTACTTAGAGTCAATAGGTGGTCCTGGTCTTAGGCAATATTATAAAAAGTCCAGGTAGCTTAAATGATACTCCCCATCTCCACTTTATCCTTGCATCAACCCTCTTCGATAAGATAGGTGAAGAGCCAGTGACTGGCCTAAAGCTAGGCAGTGACTACATTCATGTCTATGTGGATACAAACCGATATCTTCTAAGTCCCCATTTAAATGTTCTAACCACTACACCACACTGCTTCTCCTTTATTATTGGGAAGCAGCCTAGTACCCGGTCAGACCAATGGTCTACCCCACCCTTCAAGATAACCCTGAAGGCAGAAATTCATCAAGGCCTCAGACCACCCAGAGGAACAATCTGGACATTCTAACCACTACATGAGACTATCATTTATTTACTATTGTGAGGCTGCCTATATTGAGTCAAATCGATGGTCTAACTGGCCCTTCATAGTTAACACTGAAAGGCAGCAATTCATCAAGTCCTTAATCTGAACATTCTAACCACTACACCACACTGCCTGCCATTTATTTATTATTGGGAGGCAGGCTTATCCTGAGTCAGACCAATGGTCCACCCAGTGCATTTATATCAAAAGGCATGATATAAATGCAACAAATAAATGAATAAATAAGAAATAAATAAGAAATATACAAAACCAGTATGAATTTGAAAGGTGTTTTTTTCTCAATTTATCGGGGATAGAAAAATCATTTCAGCCCTATCCTGATAAATCATCATCAGCAATACCCCTGAGTTCCTAGAATATTACATCATAATCCTGCACTGGCCTGCTTCTCTGATGCTCCTCACCTGGAATGCTTTATTTATTTATTTATTTATTTATTTATTTTATTTGTTGCACTTATATACCGCTCCCATAGCCAGGGCTCTCTGGGTGAATTTCTTTACAGAAATTCTAAAATTAAGATAAAATGAGTATACAAAATTTAAAATTCTAAAACACAGAACATACACACATAAAGCATTAAAAACCATTAAAAAAAAAACCTAAACATTTTAGTGATTAAGATGTGCCACCATATGCCTGGGCAAAGAGGAAAGTCTTAACCTGGTGCAGGAAAGATAGCAGCGTTGGTGCCAGGCGAGCCTCGTCAGGGAGATCATTCCATAGTCTGGGGGCGACCACCGAAAAGGCCCTGTCCCTCGTTGCCACACTCTGAGCCTCTCTTGGAGTAGGCACCCGGAGGAGGACCTTAGATATTGAACGTAGTGACCGGGTATATTCACGTCGGGAGAGGCGTTCCATCAGGTATTGTGGTCCCAAGCCGTGTAAGGCTTTATATGCTTACATTGCTACTAAATATCAACATGCACACATTTCATGCAAATGCTTGTCCTCTTTTAAACTGTTTTTTTTTGGGGGGGGGGGTGATGCATGCCTTTTCTTTTTCCTGGTGATCTGCAAATTGCCACCCTACTCAAAAGGGGAATATGACTCAGACCTGGAGTTCTATTGCAACTAAGCTTTAACTAAGGGACTAGTGGAAGACGGTGGGAAATTGTAGAGTTTTATCAACAATTCATTTTATCTAAATTTACATGCTGTAAGTCTTGTATGGAAAAGCCACTTTTCATTTTGCTTTTCATTAAATCATTGCATTGTTTCTCCCAGAGATGTAATAAGACTTATATTTTCTCTGATAAAGTATTAATTTGCTCAGGATGGAAGACTGATGGGAAAGATTGATGAGGATCTCGCTACCTTATGAAATCATTGTCATACATACCAGCCTTCTTCAACCCAGTAAATGTATTGGATTATCCATCAACCAGAAAATTAGCTCTCATTGATATCTGTGGGTCTTTTCTAATAGGTCTATGCATCGCGTCGGATCTGAATCCTGAATCTGAGGTGAATCAGGGTGATTCAGATGGCTTTGAAACAGATCCGAAAAGAAACAAAACAGGTCCGAATCAGTCTGCAGTGTATCAACATGATCCAAATCAATTCAGATTGATTTGGACCTTTTCCAAGCACAGATAGACATGTAAATCAAGACTGAGATAGGGGTTCAATAGGGCTTCATCCCTGCCAAGTTTGAAGCACATTGGTTCATGCTCTGAGTTTTAGGAATTTTAAAATTGCTTACATTGAATCACATTTGTCATTTCGGTGTCCATTCTGTCATTTGGGAGAGAGTCTTTTGGAGCTCCTAACAATCCTGTTTTGTTTTAACCACCCTAAATAATTTGGTGTCATCTGTTCACATGAGCTTCAACCTCACATGTCCACCTGTTCCTACATCCCTGTCACCTTATGAGCATTACAGTCCGAGTGCCCATCTGCCCCCAGTCAACCTCTGTAGTGTCCATAGATCAACCATTACTACTGGGTGTCATTCTGTCCAATCTAGATGAAAGCACTTAGGGAAAGTAGAGGGTCAGTATGTAACTACTTTGTTTTCTTAGAATCCAGAGCTTTAGGATTGAGGCTGCAAGACCAAGGGAAGGTCAAGGTGCAGGTGTGCAGGGGCTACATTATAAGTGAGTCTTTGGGGACTCTAGAACATGTTACTGAAGTGAAGGCTGAATGCTTTGAGTTACAATTCATAAGCTTTTTGGTGCATGAGAATATTTGTAAGTACCTGAATTCTTTTCTGAGACAGAAAAGTATTTTTATCATACAGTTTTTTAGTCATAGATAGGATAGTCTCCCCTGATTCCATTGTCTTGAAAAGAATAGGGATTATGCTTTGAAATTAGAAGGTGATGTGCTTGTGATTAATATGATCCCTCCCCACCCAGTGGCAGGAGCTAATTCTAGGGAAGTCATTTTAAGTATTTCTGATTTTCTTTTCTATTTCAAAATGCAAATTTAAAGGTTTCAAAAAGAACTGCTGAAAGGCAAACTAAGGGGGAAATGGTGTGTTTACGTACATTATTGGTTCCATTTCGGCATGTTTTGATTAAGTTTTCCATTTTTTATCTTGGGAGAATTAGAAGACCTAGTTATTTGTTTGTTTATTTATTAAAACATTTGTATTCTGCCCTTTATCACAGGGATCTCAGGGCAGCGTACAGGTAAAATCATACAAACAATATAAAACAATAAATATACACAGGTAAAAACAAATTAAACAATTAATAAGTTAAAACCAGAATAGAATTTAAAAAAAGTAAAACCAATTAAAATGATTAAAACTATGTGCAGGCTTGGTGAATTTAGCCATTAAAGGCTTTGTTAAAAAGCCATGTCTTAACTGGGTGCTGAAATGAAACCAGTGCTAGTGGCAGTTAGCCTCCAAGGGGATGGCATTACTCAGCTGGGGTGCCACAACAGAGAAAACCCTCTCCTACATCCCACCATAGCGTATGTCTCATGTTGGTGGGACACAGAGAAAGGCCCCTCCAACAGATCTCAAGTCCCGGGCAGGCATAGATAGGGAAAGATGCTCCCTTAAGTATTGAGGTCCCAAGCTATTGCGAAGCTTTATATAGGGCACATACTTATAGGGAAACTCTTAACATATATCCTGCTATTTATAAGCACTTACATGTAGAGATTACAAAATATAGCAAAGGACACAGACACTTAGATCTCTATCACACCAGCGATTTATCAGACATTCACCATGCCTGGTATGTGTTTTTGCAGCATGGTACTCATATAACGTCATCTCTGTCCTGCACTCACTTCCCCTCTTCCCTTCCATTTATCATTTCATTTTGGAGTGGGAAAGTCTGGGGTTTTTTCCCACCCTGTGAAATAAATGAACTCCTACTTCCCATGTATTGCTCTCCTTGCACTCTATGAGACCATCCCGTTCTTCATTGTCTGGGTGTGTGTCTAAGAACAGTCTCGCTGGTAAAAGAAGAGAGTGGGGTCATTATCCACTCAACTGTGAAGGGGGAGGGACAGAGGTCCCATTTAACTCTCTGTTGTTATTGCTGAGTAGGCATGACCAGGGTACCTGACTTGCAGTGCATGCTTCCTCCAACCCCCTGTAAACGTTTTCCAAGCCAAGTGGCAGCAACAGCCCTCCTGCTTCCTACAAATGACCTCCCTTCCTTTTCTCCCCAGAGTTTATTTAATATGATCTTAGGAAAAGTATATTTTGTTGTTCTACCATAATTCTGCTGTTTCAGGCTGTTGTACTATTGTATTTGCGCAACAATAAAAAATAAAAAAATAATACCAGGGGAAAGGTGAATGTTGAGGGTGAGACGGGAGATTTCCTCAGCATAGTAATGCTCCAGAAGAAAAGATACATGAGCTGAAATAGCACAACAACCCAAAGACATGAAAGTGCCCAGAATTTGACAAGCTAAGGAAATGGAAGGGGAAACCGTGGATAAAAACTGGATTAAAAAAGTCGTTCTTACGTACTTCTTCCATCTTTTCTTTTTATTAGCTGTTCCCTCTTGTTCAGTTGAGGTCTCAACACTATAATGAAACATTTTGGAGAAAAGATACAAACTAACAACCCAGCACTTGAGGCTAAGATAGAAAAGATCTCCACGGCTACCATATATTTTCCCTTGGAGCTCAGATAGGATGGAACAAAGGATAACCACACACTGCAGAAGACCAACATGCTGAAAGTGATAAACTTGGCTTCATTGAAACTGTCAGGGAGCTTCCTTGCATGGAAAGCCACAGTGAAACTCAACATTGCCAGGAAACCCATGTAGCCCAGAACACAACAAAACAGAGTCACGGACTGTTCGTTACACTGTAGTACAATTTCTTTGGCCACTGAGTGCATGTCCAAATCAGGGAAAGGTGGAGAGGTTGCCAACCATAAAGTAGAGATACTTGCTTGGATGAGGGAACAGAAAAGTACCATGGAGATGGCCAGTCTTTTCCCCACCCACTTCCTCATCTTGGATCCTGGTGTGGTGGCCATAAAAGCCAGAACCACCGTGATGGTTTTTGCCAGCACACAAGAAACAGCCACTGAGAAGATGAGGCCAAACATCATTTGACGGAGGAGACAGGTCACCTTCTGAGGACGGCCAATAAACAGCAATGCACAAAGAAAGGAGAGAAGGAGGGAGATGAGGAGAGTGTAGGTGAGGTCCCGGTTGTGGGCTTTGACAATGGGAGTGTTGTGGTGCTTCAGAAAGGTTCCCAGCACCAGAGCTGTAGTCAAAGAAAAGGAGACTGCAAAAGAGGCTAAACTAAATCCTAAAGGTTCTTCGTAAGACAAGAAAGTTACCGTCTTGCGAATGCAAGCATCCTGTTTTTCGTTTGGATAGTTTTCCTCAGTGCATTTATGGCAGTCATTCATGTCTGAAAAAGAATATTGAAATAATCCTCTGCTGTATGGATTATTTTATACGTTTGTCTGGATTACAGCTATTCTGTTCTTATAACTCAGTTCAATTTATGTATTTCTTACCCTCCTGGTTTGAAATCTTCCCTTCTGGACACGGGATGCAATCATAGCAGCAAAATGGCTCCCCCTCCTTCATTTTTTTGTGAGAACCAGGTTGGCAACTCTCAGTACACTGAGAAAGAGGCTGAGACTTTTTGAAAAATGAGAAAGAAACAATATATTGAAGGAATAAGGAGCTTGGGATGTGTATATTTTCTAGCAATCATCTTTGAAACTAAATTTTCCCTATGGACAATTTCTACTTTTAAAAAGAAGCAGTACAGTACATTTGATCATGTGTACAAAACTAACATATACAGTATCCTTTTATCTGGTAACTCTTAGATAAGGGTTTTCCAAGACATGCCATTGATTTGTCCAGAGCTACGGTGAATACAACCGAGGCCTCAACTACACCAAGCAGGATATTAAAGTATGAAAGTGGTATGTAAAAGGCAGGAGCCACACTACTGCCTAATAGTGGTATTGAAGTGCACTGACAACTGTTGGGACCCATTGACACATACCATATCCCACTTTCATGCTGCTATATCCTGATTTGTGCGGCTCCTGCCTTTTCTATACTTCTTTCATACTGCAATAACCTGCTTGGTGTAGATGAGGCCCATGAGACAGTCTCTGTTTGAGTCCTGTGCTAAAAATAGGTGCAACAAATTGTTTTGGTCTCTAGAATTTAATCATCTTTCTCATTATTTACCAGCACTGGTGGTTGGTCCAGTATGTACCACACTGCAATCGCTTTCCACTCTTGGATTTCGGAAAACCTCTAATTTCTGTGCAAAACTTGTTCAAAACATTAGAAATCATCTCATTAAAAATTCTTCCAGCAATTCTTTGGTAAACAAAGTTATTGGGAGAGCAGAACTGTGTCTTTCCTTCGCAAGTGTTAATTATTGTACAATAAAATTATAGCAGAGTCTCTTTCCAAACAGCTGATCATTGGAGCCTACCTGATTAAACCAGCCATTCCATGTTATGGCCTCCTCATCAATGACAAATGCTTGACCCAGCGGAGCCTCGGGATCCATCTTCCCCACTATCACCCTATGGAATGAATGGTTGGAAAAGATAATCCAGTTGATCACATCCAATCCAGCAACTAGCTCCCCCTTCTGGTTGATGGAAACTTTGTCTCCTGCACTGTTGTTAAATGACACCCATTTTAGAAATGCTTGGAGCTAGAGTTAAAAAGAAAATGCAGTGTTTAGAAAAGACAGTATTTAGGTATTTTAGGCCAAAAAAGACATAACTTGAAATCAGTATCTAGCATCCACATAATTTCCTTGCTTTCATGTAGGAGCTACAATATGGATCTTAACAATCCTCTACCCTCATGCTATGGTTCTGATCCAGATCAGTCCTCCTGCACCTTCGATAGAGCAGAAATTGGGGCAGGGGACGTGTAGCTGCTAGATATGTATTTGAAATAATGTCTATTTTGACAGTCATACTAAAGTCAAATGTCACCAGAAGTTTGAGGTTCTGGCTGACTTATTTTTCACCTGACTGAAAGCCATGGCTACCTCTAAGATTATTGGCACACTGGCCAAGGAGTGCCTTTGGTGGCCAATCACCCCATTAGTCTGTTTTTCAGGGCCATGGAGAGATTTTATGGGGTCTGGTGCATGTGTGAGATCCATTGAGAATGACAGTACACAAAACCTTGATCTCAGCTATTGTGTTTCAGTTGCAGTCTAACTCCAATTGAAGCAAACAGTTCATAAAGCCATATTCTGCAATGCAGTAGAATTCCCACAGGTTTAACTGATAATATTTTTGTTTTGTTTCTATTGGTTACCATCCTTTATTTTAGAATAATCATTATTTTTCTATTCAAGAAGAATAAAGAACAATAATACATAAAAAGTATCCAGCTGACCTCCTACACCTTTGCTATCATGTAGTACTTATAGTGTTTATTGTATTTGAAGTTCTAAGTGCTTGGTGACCTTTAGTGATGGTACAGGCATCCAGTTGAGGTTTGAAGCTCAGCCATGTCTGTAATATTACATTAATGTCCCCTTTATGAAAAAGGCTGATCCACAATTTTAATGCAAAATGGCAGCTCACTAAGGGAGTAGGCAACTGCATGCCACTTGCTAGATGTCCCTGTACCACCCAGCACCTCAACATACATGGCAAGAAGGATTGGGCAGCTAGCATTGTTCCAGTTAGCAGCACAGATGGAGGCGAGTTTTTTATCTGAAGTTACGTTGCCTCAAAGTAAAACTGTGTTCTTCTGATTTTTACATAGCACAAGTGACTTCAAAGTTGAAATTTAAAAAGAAGCATGCTTTAAAAGCTAATTGAAGGAATATTGTTTTTATAATTAGTTCCCAAAGACCCTGTAGAATCTTGAAAGAGAGGCTGAAGACACTTGTTTTTTGCCACCATACCACACTGAAGACAGAAGAGGAGGAGGAGGAGGAGGAGGAGGAGGAGGAGGAGGAGGAGAAGAAGAAGAAGAAGAAGAAGAAGAAGAAGAAGAAGAAGAAGAAGAAGAAGAAGAAGAGGAAGAAGAAGACGACGACGACACTTAGCTCAGTTCCCCACCCCCATTAGCTTGGCACCACGCAGCTTGACCAACCTTAAGGCAAGCCTTGGAGAATGCTTCTGGGGAACTGTTCACACTATATGACTCAGAGATTGCATGAGGGGATGCTACGTGAATTATTAAAATTATAAGCTACACTAGTCATATAACATACATTCCCAAATGCCTAATGACTGACTGAAATAAGGACTATTCTATTATTTCTAGTTGGGGCCAGAGAAGGAAGATGAAAATATCAGGAAGACTTTGGGGGAAGAATAAAACACATTATACAGTGCCCTGTTATATGAGAAATTTGAGCCCATTACCTGCCCAAATCGTAGATTCTGAAATTTGAGTTCCAGTCCATCCGTCTTTGCACCATGTTTGGCTCTGGAAGAGGACATGGCATGATTTAGGGCATGGGCCACCACATAGACAGCATTGTAGATGCTGTGGCTGTGTCCAAGTGTGCTCATTTCAAAGAATGATCCAGGAAGGCTCTCCAGCTTCTCCTGCCCTGTGCAAATGTCCCCATTCACTTTCCCCACAACACTATCCCGGAACACGCAGCCAAAGGCCTGTCGCCAGAAATCCCTGATAAAACCATCTTCTCTAGAACTAGAAGGGTTTCTGCTCTCAAGAAACTGCTGAAATCCTGGTAGGTCACTGGAGTGGATTCTGAAGGATATAGCGCCATTGAATATTCCTGTATCAAAATTCCTTTGTAGGACAAGTGAAGTGAACTCCATCTGAGCTGTTACTATCCATACTTTCCCTCTTACTTCCTTCACCATGACCTCTTGTTCTGATAGATATGGAAAGAAGAGAAAAAATGCCATGGAATAAGATTCTCCATGGACTACTGCTATATTGGCTTTGCTGCCCATTATTTTATCATGTATTTTTGCCCCCTGTAAAAATGCGTCACTAATTTTACTGTCAAAACTTAACTTGGGGCTTCTTTGTATGAAGGCAAAACAGACACCCTTCTTAGAAAACAATGGAATGACCACTTGCAGAAATCTTTCTCCATTATCGTTATCCACAGCACCAATTCCAATCCACGTCCACCTGAAATGGAGAAGCAAGGAGAGAATCCCCTCATATTGAATGGCTTCCTGAGGAGCCAGCTGGTAAAAGGGAAGTCCTGGAGTTTTAGTGTTCATCACTGGAGCAGGGCCATAGATGAGCTAAGGAGAGATTTGAGGTAGAGAGAAAGGAAATCATGTCACCATTTTTAGAGTAATTTCATTTTTATTTATTTTTAATATACATACATTTTATGGGCATCTGGCTGGGAATGGAATGCATGGTTACATAACAGTCTGATCTAAGAGTTCAAGGATAAAGGCTTCAATGGAAGGTTGCTACCTCATGACAGAAGATCTTTCCCAGGACCATCGGGCTGGGGGGGCGGAGGGGGCATCGGACATGGCGAGCGGGGGGGTGGACATGGTGAGTGAGGGGTGGACATGGTGAGCGAGGAGGTGGACATGGTGGGTGAGGGGGGCGACCAGGGGGGCGAGCGGGGGGGCATCAGACATTGGGGGAAATCAGGGACAGGGGGGAGCGGGAAACCCTTTTTTTAAAAAAAATGCCTACCTTTTCGTTGGTGCGCTCCTGCGCACATGGCCCCTTTAACTTTTTTTAAAAAATGGCCAACACGACCGGACTTTCCTTTCCCTGTTGCATCTGACATCTAGCTAGGGGCGACGGCCCATGCTAGCTGCAGCGCAGCCTCGCCCCGACTCCCCACCGGATTATCAGGTAGGTCTAGCAAGGCCCTAAGTCATACTTCAGAGTTAAACCTATTGATTTCAGTGGAACATAAAGAAATCTCGATTGGCTTATGTCTCGTTTATTTCAATGGATCTACCAATCCATTGATGAGTAAAACAGAAATAAAGAGCTCCATCACACCTGCACGTTTGCCCTGATTTACCCTGGAATTAGCCACCCTCGTTTCCATAGCATGGGAAAGCCTGATCAACTTACACCTTTGCACTTTTACGTTTCATTCGCCTTTACACCTCTCCTCTCATGCAGACCAGCATATTGCTGTTCTTCCATTGAGATGCACATTCCCCTCCAGATCTCCTTTCTGCCTCCCCCTACAGTTCATTGGTTGGTGGTAGTTGGACACTGCACCCTCCCTCCATACATGGTTATTCCCTGTTGCCTAGGCAATGCCCATTCCCCTCACCCTGCCTGAGGGCTTTGGAGCATGAACATAGTAAATTCAGATGGAGGCTTACCTTTGAGTAAACCCCATTGAACATAGAGAGACTTACTTCTAATTAAACAGAAATAAGACCTCAGAAGTAAGCATGGGGTTGCAGAGCACTTCTTTCCAGTTTGCTGTTTCAAGACTTTAAAAAAGCAGCTGCTGAGTGACCACACTATTAAAAGTCAGTTCTATATGTGTTTACTCAGAAGTAAGTCTCTATTCAATGGGGTTTACTCAAAGGTAAACATGGATTAGTATAAGTGGTATGTAAATGCAGTTGAAATCAATGGGATTTACTTTTGAATAAGAGGGCAACGAGGGTCTCTCCTTGATCATCCCAGAGTGCAGGACACGGAATAACGGGCTGAAGTTACAGGAAGCCAGATTCCAGCTGGACATCAGGAAAAAACTTCCTGACTGTATGACAATGGAACAAATTATCTAGGGAGGTCATGGGCTCTCACACCCTACAGCCATTCAAGAGGCAGCTGGACAGCCATCTGTCAGGTATGCTTTAAGGTGGATTCCTGCATTGAGCAAGGTGTTGGACTCAATGGACTTATAGGCCCCTTCCAACTCTACTGTTCTATGATTCTATGGGAGATAGCACTACAAACAGCATCATTTCCCACATCCCCACAGGCTGCAATTGCATGGAGGGAAGCTTCCATTAGCTCCAGTGCTTTAGTGTGTGTGCAGGGGGAGGGGGTCCTGGTTTTTGTGTTGTGGAATTGGAGATTGCAGAGTGTGTAGCACGCACGATAACTGGCTCACTAAGCTGCTGGTTTGTGAGACCCAGGCCATAGCTAGACCTAAGGTTTATCCCTGGATCGTCCAGGGGTCAAATCTGTTCATCTAGGGGACACACAGGGGATCCAGTGCTCAGGCAGGGGTGAACCCTGGATGATCCCAGGATAAACGTTAGGACTAGCTGTGGCCTTACTGAGGAAAAATCAATACTCACAGACATTCAGTAAAAGTATTTTACTGAGCAAACTTTCATTACATATTTGGGGCCCTTCCACAAGTCGTTCTCAGAGCGCATGTATTCGACCCCAGTGCACCCTGAGAAGGAGCGTGTAACTTGCCTGTAAAAGAAACGACAAAGAGACGCCGACGCCGACGCCCAGCTTCCTGCTCCTCCGCCCGGGACGGAGAGCTGTTTTTGAAGAAGGCGGGGGAGAGAGCTTCTTCCGCTCTCTTCCACGAGAAAAAGAGAGAGAGAAGGCAGGGCAAGAAGGGGAGCATTGGACGAGGGTGGGGGGGAGTTGGCAGCGGCGCCCCGGGGCAGCGCAGTAGGGTTGACCACGCGGGATAACCGTGGGGGGGCATGGCGAGGTGAGCCCAGGCAAAAGGCTCTTTGTGAGGTGAGCGCTGCTCGTGTCCCACGGCTGCCTGTAGCAATCTCTCTCCCTGCCTCCCTCCCCTCTCTCTCTCCACCCACCCCCCCTGCTTCCCCAAGCGTTGAGGGAGAGATGACACATTAAATGCATTTTCCTTTTTGGTTCAATTAGCCAATTGTCTCTGCTTCAAGTCTTGCACGTAGACCATTTCTGCCAGGTTCTGGTTTGAACACCTGCTACTGTCCAGAAAAAAAAAGCTGCCAAGGACGTTTAACTCTTTAAAGTCATTTCCATCCTCTGTGGAGAAAATTCACCCGAACATTTTGTTCCTACCAGAATAGCAATGGAACTAGACATACACAGTTATCTATGCAAATGCAATGAGTAGTATCCTACAGTACCCATGTACCAATAGAATGGACCTCTAAAGTGAAAAGATGTAGCAATTCCTGAAACAATCAGAAATAAGCAACAGAGCTTGTTACTGGAATGGACAGGACAGGGTTTCTGTGCTATTTCAGCATCTGCTAGTTCTTGTTGTACTAACAGTTGTGCTGTTTCTTTTGCATTTCACTGATGCAAGAGAAACAGCAGAAGTACAGAAGAAGTATACGGTATGGCTCATTGGGAGCTATATCTGAAAGAAAATGCATTAAGAAGTAGAATGTTTAAAATACTGAATGGCTTAAATGAGGCTTGTGAAACTGAAGCAATGTTCTGTTATTACAGCTCCATGGCTATCCAATGAACAAAGTACTTTAACAGTAACAATAATATTTAATTAATGACTGAACCACTTTTTTTTCTTAGCCAGCATGTGACATTCATAAAGAATGCACCCATTTCTGCCTCCAAACAATAAAACGGAACTGGAAAGGAAAGGGAAGAGTGAGTGTTGTGGCAGATTCACATGCTCCCCAAATAACCTACCTGTGGAGTCTTATAGGTATCCAAGATGTTTGCCACATATAGGGAGATTTCAGAATCCAGTCCCCCAATAACTGCTGTTAATATATTCTGGATGTCACATACATAGTTAGGTACAACGTTTTCCAATGTAGTCAACAGCAGCATTGTAGCATGATAGGTCTTCCTTGCATTGTCATAACTATCATAGATGTGGAAGCCCAAGGTGACATTGGGTAAGATCTGAGAGTTTTCATTGATTTCTTTTACTGCAAATGCCAAGGCCAGGATGTGCTGGTAATGCTTAGGAAATACCCTACAATAAAAGTTGCATTCTGTAACAACAGGATATTCCATCCATCCATTAATTATTGCCACTGTATTCCACATCCTTGTCCTCAGTAGTCAAGACATCACTTAAATAATAACCTCTTATGCCAAGAACAAAATCAAACTATATCAGTGCTCATAATAATAATAATAATAATAATAATAATAATAATAATAATAATAATATTTCTTGCCTCTCCACTTTGATCGAGGTGGGGAACAACAATAAATGATAAAATACATAATACTCAATTAAAACATAATATACATTGTTGAAAACATCCTAAAAAAACATCCTAAAAACATTTTTTTAAAAATCTTAAAATACCACTGGATATGCCTGCCGGAAGAGATCAGTTTTTATAGCTTTCTTGAATGTTAGTAGACTATTAAGTTGATGAGCCTCCTCCGGCAGCCAATTCCACAGTATGGGAGCAGCAGAAGAGAAGGTCCTCTGGGCAACAGTTGTTAATCTAGTTTTTGCTAGCTGATAAGGACTACTACTGTCCTTATCATTTCCAGGGAAGGTACCTTTTAAGAGAAGGATTAGTACTGTAAGGCAACATAATTTGAACATGCTCTTTAACAGCTACAGAGATATACTTGGTTACATCCAGATGTAGTCATACTTGGAGTAGACCTATTGAAATCAATGGGACAGGTTAGGCATGATTTATATTAAATGTTCTTTAGCATGATTGATTTCAATTGTCTCCCCATTGTATATCTATAACTAGATCCAACTACCTAGCTCCAGTGTCAGTCATATCGTACAACAGTATGTTGACCTTTATCATATGTTATCTTCCAAAGGCAGTTGATGTTGAAATTGAACCGAATAAGAAGGAACAATAGTTTGAATCCTGGTTTTGTCATACTTAGATTAGAACCATTTAAATCAGTGCAACTGAAATTAGATATGACTAATTTAAGTTCCATTTCTTTCAGTGGTTCTGCTTTGAGTATATGTAAATGCAGATTAAATGCAATGAGTTTTCATAGCAAGAATGCTGAATGTGGTGGTGACAGCATTCATACAGTTTAGTGTGTGTGATTGTGTGTGCATGCATGTTTTTCTGGGGATCACTTGACAATGATAAGGTGGGGCCTAAATTCTTTAGCTCACCAAATAAGATTGTTGAGAAGATTCAAAGAAGATAAAGTTCTAAATACAAATGAAAGGGCATGAAAAAAGTGAGCTTCTTTTCTTCAAAATTCTCTTAATGGTATATTGCAGTCAAGAGATGCCGTACCAAATGATATTTACGGTATTGTTATCTATCAACAAATATTTAAAATAAAATTGGCCAGTTTGGCAATGTAGCCAATAACAGTTTGCTGCCAACCTCCATTATCAATTTTATCAAAAGAGTTCATGTTGTATAGACTCAATGTCCTGATTGTTACAAGGATGTGCACTCTGAGGGCTCATCTACACCAAGCAGGATATTCCACTATGAAAGTGGTATGAAAGTGGTATATAAAAGGCAGGAGCCACACTATTGCTGTATAGTGGTATTGAAGTGTACTGACAACTGTTGGGACCCTTGACACATACCCTATACCGCTTTCATACCACATTTGTAGTGCTATATCTTGCTTGGTGTAGATGTGTCATGGGCCCCAAAAGTGTCAGTGCACTTCAGTACCACTATAAAGCAGTAGTGTAGCTCCTGCAGTGCACTTCAATACCGCAATAAAGCAGTAGTGTGGCTCCTGCCTTTTATATACTGCTTTCATACCACTTTCATAGTGGAATATCCTGCTTGATGTAGATGGGCCGTGAGACAAAGAAACACCACTCTATCTTGCCAAAGTATTGAGAAGGTGGCACATGAAATCAGGCTGTGCAATATTGAACAAACTACAAGTTTCTAACTGAAAACCATTTTAATTCAGAATACCCAAGGAACTAGATTTACACATTGCACAGGCCTTAGGAGAAGGTCTTCAAAAGAAATATCACAGGGGTTCTTTTCTATTGTGGGATGTGCAAACGAGCTCCCAAAACTGTAACTTAGGCACCATTAAAAACTGAAGACAATCCCTTAATCCATATAGGCAATCCTTAATCCATGTATAAGAGAACCAAAAATTTATCCGAGAATTCAAATCTTTAATAGCTGCTCGAACAATGTACACCTGTATTATATATGTAGATGTAATTATGTTTCCTTCAGCCTAATCCAGAAAGCCCCTATTCTAAAGCTTTATGACTATTTTATCCTCTGATCAGTCTGATGGCACCATAAATGGAAATAAAATGAACAACTTTCCTTACATTAGTTCCTCTGACAATGCTTGATAGGGTTCTTCAGTGAAGCTAATTGAACTGGAGACGAGGAGACCATAAGTAGCAATGCCACCAATGATGAGGTCTCCTGACTGATGATACTTGTGAAGCGGAGGATCAGGATTTCTGACCCTACAGCTGTCAATGTGAGCTTTGCATCCTATGCAAGCACGCAGTACCAGCAGCAATTCTATCATGGTATAGCAGTAGTACTACAGTTTGGTTGATTGCATTGACCATCAGTCATTCACAAAATAGTTCCTTATCCATATCCAAGATCCATTCCCTACCTCTAAATGTTACTAGTGATATTTATGGCATCATTTGGTATTAGTTTTGCAAGTGACTATTGAAACTCTACAGGGGATTTGAGCTGCAGCAGAATTAATCACTATCCTTTTGATATCTCAAGAGGAGGTTAATTACAAAATAACTACTGTTGAAATCTTGTTCATCACATCTGAACAATATACCCACCCTACGCCCAGAATAGAAACCGAGGGACCATATAACTTGGGGTTGGGAGGGCTCCCAAAAATTATTTTTCACTTATGAAATTGTTAACAGAAATAACAGAGACTGGTTTGGAATCAGAGACAAAATGCACATGTTTGATGATAGGACTGACCATCTTGAGAAGATGACCCTGATCAATTTAGTCTGCAATCCAGTACACACTTACCTGTGAGTAAGACCCATTAATTCCAGTAGGACTTATTTCAGGGTAGACATCCAAAGGACTGTATTGTTAATGTGTGGGGTGAAAAAGAAAATCTTACTGTGCAGTCCTATGCATGTTTACTGAGAAGTAAGATCTATTGTTTTTAATGATAATTTTTACAGAGAAAGTGTCTTTCTGATTGCAGCATTAGATAACACAGAGAAAAATCCCTCTAAATGAGCTGGAAGCTAGACAACAATGAGCTAGTCTTACAATATTTCAACATGTAGTGTAGAAGAAAATTCAGGAAATAGAACATGTGTCACACTTTTAATATAATGCTTAATAGGAGTGTGTGTCAAATAGAAAACTTTTGCTCAATTATCATTTTCACTGTGGAAGTGTTTTTTGTTATTTTTACACAGGAAATGTTTATCCTTTTTTAAAAATACATTCAACCTGATTTTATTGTTTTGTGCAATTTGTAAAATGGGTGAGTAACCCAGGGCAGTGAAGGTTCCCCACTCCCCACCTTCTCCTCTCCAGTCAAAATATTTCCATTCCTACTCTCTAGAACAAATTTGTAAATGTGAAGTGAAAGGCCTGCTGTGAGTTGACTGTGTGTCATGCTAGCAGGGCTTCTCCTCTGAACAAATGCTGGAATTCCTCACACATTCCTGGGATATAATTGGAGAAAGCACCATGGTTCATGTTTATGTCCTATGTCTTCTCCAATATTCTATAAGCTTTGAATAAGAGCAGTGTTTTTTAAAGGTTAGCATAGACTCATGTGAGCAGGCTAAACTAAAAATCAGAGCCCAGGTCTACACAAAGCAGGATAAAACACTTTGAAAATGGTTTGAAAATTGTGAGCTCCATCAGACAGGGGGGAAACACCCTTACCTGCATTTGTGGGAAGGTGTACTGCAGAAATAAAGAGGTGACACAAGATAGCTGGGTTTAAACAAGGGCCAACATTTATCTGATGTGTCCGTATAGGGAAACCTAAGTGGGCATCTACCTATCACAGCGTAAGCTGTTAATAATCAGGGTGAGACATTCCGAGCCCCAGAGGTGGCGTGTAACTATCACCACCCCTTGGCTCCCCCTTTTGGGGTGGTAGGCCTTCTGGTGTCACCCCTCCTCCTGCCGCCAGGCTGTGAGTGGGTGAGAAAGGTTGGCCTCAAGGATAACACTTATTTCTGCCTCTGGACCGCAGGGCTTGGAGCTGCTGGACCTCAGGCATTATCCTTCACCATTTTGGTGCCACGGAATACTCACTGACCTTAACGAACTGCAGATGCCCACCTACCTGCCACTGGGAGTGGCAAGCCTCTTGCTTAGTCACTACCAACTCCCCATCTGGCCAGTATGACTTCCTGTAAGCCCCTACACAGATCCATCAAGAACAAATCATTGCCAAGGTCCAATAAGTGGACCCCGTCAGCCCTATAAAGCTCCCTCTGCGTAGTTCTGTTTGAGGGATGCTGTATACTAGCATCCCTGTGCCCCAGGAGTTCATTATAAATTTCCCCACTGACTTTGCAACATGCGTGCTCAATACCATGTGGGTCACTAGCCCATTTCCAATTTAGCCTGGGAATAATACAAGACCATACAATAACAATTCCAGGCCACTGGCTACAAATGGCCTGGAAGTCCCTAGCAGCCTGGCGAATCAGGGCTTTGCCCTTTAGGAGTCCTAGATTGTTCCCTCCAAGGTGTACTAGTAACACCTGAGGGGGAGGATTAACTGCACACTGCTGCGAGAGTGTAACCAGGAAGTGCTCCCAGTGCATGCCACGCCTTCCCAACCACTGGATGCTGGCAATATTGCTCAATCGGAGCTGAGTTCCCATGCTCGATTGGGAGGCCCTCCTTTCGCCCCAAAAGACAAAACTGTGGCCACAGATTAAGACTCACAGTGGGGTCTGTCCCCTCCGTAGATCTAGGAAACAAATAAAGACCATTAGCTTGGTCCAGGAACCTGTGGTTCCTTAGGCAGTTAGCGAATATAAGAACAGAAAGCCCCAGACTGCCATCTCCCCACTTGTTGGATGTGATTAGACGAGAAACCAATAGCTGCAGTGGTGGAGGCAGAGCCAATCCTGAAAGAGTGGGAGCCAAATTGATAATCTCTGAGGCCCAGTGAAGCAAGAGCCCTCCTAGTCACCATCCAGAATTGGTGTTTGGTGAACGGAGCTCCATCGTTATGGCAAAACAAGTAACCGGGGCTGAGACTCCATAGCTCCATGAGTAAACGAATAACTAGAACCAGGCATAGCTCTTTCTTGAGAGCTGGGAACCAGGACACAATGCGGCCTTTGTCCATTTGATTGGTTTTTGACCTTCGGAGTTGTAAATATATCCCATTCTGAGAGGACTGAAGATCCAACTGCAAAGCCCTTCCTGAAGTGTCACCTTTATCGGTGGTCACTAACTCAGAAACCTGGAAAGCCCCCCAAAAAGCTGTGAGGGCAGCAGCATGAAACAATTGCACTTTGAAGACAGAGGAAAAGAGAGAGGGCCAGAGCACACTCAACCCAATCAAAATTTCTGGGGATAATGGGGTTCTTTTGTCCAGAGGGGATGGTCTTATTCTAGAACAGCCTCTTAAGGTTCTTCTAATTCTGAAGTTGATAGAGGTGTCCATAACACCTTGGATTTGGCCATGAAGACCAAAGCTGCCAACTTCCCGCTGATTGTTCTGGGTGCCCTACCTTTCTTCTTTTCTGCCACGCAGAATTGCAGAATATGATCGACGGGAATAGGCCAAGTTTGAGGGAGCTATAACTCAGACCTAAATAAATGAAATTCGCTACCTGCTTTTAGGTAAGCTGACCTGTTCCTGAGAGTGATTGTCTGCCATATTGCTGACTCTATTTTGTCCTGACAATTTCCCACAAACTGGTCGGCATAACCTCTGGCTGCGTTCTTGCCCAAGGGGCCAGTTGTCAAAACCTTGCCATCTGCTGACGCGATAAGGCATCAGCTATGGAATTGTTCAGGCCCAGAATGTGCCGGGCGAAGAACAGAATGTTATGCTGAAGGCAATGTAGCATGAAGGCCCCGACTAAATTCATGACATATAGATTTTGTTAAGATAATGTATTGATGACTTGTACTGTGGCTAAATTGTCACACCAAAAATGAATGACTGAGTTAGAAAGCTCAGTTGCCCATAGATGAGTTGCCACGTAAATTGGAAAAAATTCCAAGAATGTCAGGTCCTTGCATATATCAGAATTTCACCAATCTTTAGGCCACACTTTGGCACACCACTTGTCAGCCCATATGACTCTGAAGCTGACAGTCCCTGTGGCATCAGAGTGAATTTGCAATTCGCTCTCTAACAGGAGGTCCTTCCCCCAAAATGAAATTCCTTTGAATTCCTTGAGAAAAGTTAGCCAGACGTTCAAGTCATTGTGGATATTGCACGTAACTTGAACTCTGCTGTGGGTGAGAGAGACCTTTCATGGCATTGCATAGATATCGAACAAAGGCCCTACCAGGTGCAATAACTTTGCATGCGAAGTTAAGTTGGCCAACTATCTCTTGTAGTTGAATTAGAGTGACCTTCTTAAGGCCGCAGATGAACAATAATCTGTTCTGCAAGTCTGTTAACTTATCTGTGGGGCACTTACAACATTGAGACATTGAATCCAATTCAATTCCCAGATATTTAATGGAAGTAAGAGGTCCTTCAGTTTTCTCCTGCTCTAAAGGCACTCCTAGTTCCTCAGCTAACTAATGAAATTCCTGCATAAGTTTGGTGCACTGTAAGGATCCCACAGGACCTGTAAAAAAGAAATCATCGAGATAATGCTTTACAGGTTGGAGGCCAGTTCAGGCCTATTCAAGGAAGGGGCTGAAGCACTCAAAATGGTGCAGGAGTTGGCATAGCCCATTGGTAAAGCTCTATCAATGAAATATTGACCCCTAAATTGGAAACCCAAAATTAGGGCTGTGCAAGGACCCCCCGATCCGCTTCTCTTCCAGATTCGCATACATTCTGAAATACATTCTGTTGGGAAATCCCAAGCCATATGATCCCTTCTGTTGGGGTGCAGGGAATGTTCAGAAATGAAAAACAAACTTTCATCAGTAATTAATTTGTAATTGGTATACTCTTCAATTATCAAAAGTGTAGTGATTAATTCTGCTGATTCTCAAATCCCTTGTAGAGTTCCAGTAACCACTTGCAAAACTAATAGCAAAGGATGTGATAACTATTAGGGGTGTGCACGGATCCCCCGATCAGCTTCTCTTCCAGATTTGCAACTTCCAGATAGGGTCCGCTCCGCCTATGGTCCACTCCGCTTCGCTGTGAAGCTCTGGATCCAGATTGGAGCAAAGGACACAGACACTTAGAGCTCCATTACATCACTTCCCAAGCCAAGTGACAGCAACAGTCTCAGCCGATGGCCTCCCTTCCTTCTCTCCCCAGAGTTTGTTTAATATGATCTTAGGGGGAAAGTATATTTTGTTGTTCTGCCATAATTTTGCAGTTTCAGGCTGCTGTATGATTGTATTTGCACAACAATAAAAATAAAAAAATAACTGCAGGTGAAAGGAGAATGTAGAGGGTGAGGCAGGAGATTTCCCCAGCATAGTAATGCTCCAAGAGAAAAGATACATGAGCTGAAATAGCACAACAATGGAAAGACGTGAAAGCGCCCAGAATTTGACTCGATAAGGAAACAGAACGGGAAACCATGGATGAAAATTGGATTTAAAAAAGTAGTTCTTACATATTTCTTCCATCTTTTCTCCTTGTTAGCTGTTCCCTTGTGTTCAGCTGAGGTCTCAGCACGATAACATAACATTTTGGGGAAAAGATACAAACAAATAACCCAGCACTTGAGGCTAAGATAGAAAAGATCTCCACAGCTACCATGTATTTTCCCTTGGAGCTCAGATAGGATGGAACAAAGGATAACCACACACTGCAGAAGACCAGCATGCTGAAAGTGATAAACTTGGCTTCATTGAAACTGTCAGGGAGCTTCCTTGCAAGGAAAGCCACAGTGAAACTCATGATGGCCAGGAAACCCATGTAGCCCACAACACAGCAAAACAGAGTCACAGACTGTTCGTTACACTGTAATACAATTTCTTTAGCCACTGAGTGCATGTCCATATCTGGGAAAGGTGGAGAGGTTGCCAGCCAGAAAGCAGAGATGTTTGCTTGGATGAGGGAGCAGAAAAGGACAATGGAGATGGCCAGTCTTTTCCCCACCCACTTCCTCATCCTGGAACCTGGTTTGGTGGCCATGAAAGCCAGAACCACTGTGATGGTTTTTGCCAGCACACAAGAAACAGCCACTGAGAAGATGAGGCCAAAAGTCGTTTGTCGGAGGAGACAGGTCACCTTCTGAGGACGGCCAATAAACAGCAATGCACAAAGAAAGGAGAGAAGGAGGGAGATGAGGAGAGTGTAGGTGAGGTCCCGGTTGTGGGCTTTGACAATGGGAGTGTTGTGGTGCTTCATAAATGTTCCCAGCACCAGAGCTGTAGTCAAAGAAAAGGAGACTGCAAAAGAGGCTAAACTAAATCCTAAAGGTTCTTCGTAAGACAAGAAAGTTACTGTCTTGCGAATGCAGGCATCCTGTTTTTTGTTTGGATAGTTTTCATCTGTGCATTCATGGCAGTCATTCATGTCTGAAAAAGAATATTGAAATAATCCTCTGCTGTATGGATTATTTTATATGTTTGTCTGGATTACAGCTATTCTGATCTCATAACTCTGTTCAATGTATATATTTCTTACCCTCCTGGTTTGAAATCTTCCCTTCCGGACATGGGATGCAATCATAGCAGCAAAATGGCTCCCCCTCCTTCATTTTTTTGTGAGAACCAGGTTGGCAACTCTCAGTACACTGAGAAAGAGGCTGAGACTTTTTGAAAAATGAGAAAGAAACAATATATTGAAGGAATAAGGAGCTTGGAATCTGTACATTTTCTAGCAATCATCCATAAAACTAAATTTTCCCTATGGACAATTTCTACTTTTAAAAAGAAGCAGTACAGTACATTTGACTATGTGTACAAAACTAACATATACAGTATCCTTTTATCTGGTAATTCTTAGATAAGGGTTTTCCAAGACATGCCATTGATTTGTCCAGAGCTACGGTGAATACAACCGAGGCCTCAACTACACCAAGCAGGATATTAAAGGATGAAAGTGGTATATAAAAGGCAGGAGCCACACTACTGCTTAATAGTGGTATTGAAGTGCACTGACAACTGTTGGGACCATTGACACATACCATATCCCACTTTCATGCTGCTATATCCTGATTTGTGCGGCTCCTGCCTTTTCAATACTTCTTTCATACTGCAATAACCTGCTTGGTGTACATGAGGCCCATGAAACAGTCTCTGTTTGAGTACTGTGCTAAAAATAGGTGCAACAAATTGTTTTGGTCTCTAGAATTTAATCATCTTTCTCATTATTTACCAGCACTGGTGGTTGGTCCAGTATGTACCACACTGCAATCGCTTTCCACTCTTGGATTTCGGAAAACCTCTAATTTCTGTGCAAAACTTGTTCAAAACATTAGAAATCATCTCATTAAAAATTCTTCCAGCAATTCTTTGGTAAACAAAGTTATTGGGAGAGCAGAACTGTGTGCTCTTCATTTATTTCATCAAATCACACATTATCTTTCCTTTGAAAGTGTTAATTATTGTACAATAAAATTATATCAGAGTCTCTTTCCAAACAGCTGATCATTGGAGTGTACCTGATTAAACCAGCCATTCCATGTTATGGCCTCCTCATCAATGACAAATGCTTGACCTAGGGGAGCCTCGGGATCCATCTTCCCCACTATCACCCTATGGAATGAATGGTTGGAAAAGATAATCCAGTTGATCACATCCAATCCAGCAACTAGCTCCCCCTTCTGGTTGAAGGAAACTTTGTCTCCTGCACTGTTGTTAAATGACACCCATTTTAGAAATGCTTGGAGCTAGAGTTAAAAAGAAAATGCAGTGTTTAGAAAAGACAGTATTTAGGTCTTTGTGGGCCAAAAAAGACATAACTTGAAATCAGTATCTAGCATCCACATAATTTCTTTGCTTTCATGTAGGGCTACCCTCATGCTATGGTTCTGATCCAGATCAGTCCTCCTGCACCTTCGATAGAGCAGAAATTGGGGCAGGGGATGTGTAGCTGCTAGATATGTATTTGAAATAATGTCTATTTTGACAGTCATACTAAAGTCAAATGTCACCAGAAGTTTGAGGTTCTGGCTGGCTTATTTTTCACCTGACTGAAGGCCATGGCTACCTTTAAGATTATTGGTAGGGGTGTGCCCCACCCCCGCTCCGCCTATGGCTGCTCCGCTCCGCTCGGAGCTCCGGATCCGGATTGGAGCTCCGTTTTCCCCCCCATAGGCTTGCATTAAGCTAAAAAAGTATACAACTTTTTTCCTGTGAAAGTTAGAAACCTCAAGTTTGGCACAATGGCACCTCATGGGGGTATACACACACACACCAAGTTTCAAGGCAATCCCATCATCCCCTGATTTTTGGGGAATTTATGAAAATCAGGCACCCCATTCACACCCCTTTCCATAGCTCCGTCAATTTGCACATTAGAAACCTCAAACTCACCACCATGAAAGCTTATCCAGGGATACATACGCACACCAAGACTCAAGGCAGTCCTATCATCCCCTGATTTTTGGGGAATTTAGGAAAATCGGGCACCCCATTCACACCCCTTTCCATAGCTCCGTCAATTTGCACATTAGAAACCTCAAACTCACCACCATGAAAGCTTATCCAGGGATACACGTACACCAAGACTCAAGGCAGTCCTATCATCCCCTGATTTTTGGCGGGGCTTAAACCTGCAGACATCTCAATGGGGCCATTTCAGATGAAATCCCAACATGCCATGAATTGGGGAGTATGAATCTTCTTCCACACTTGAAAAATGGATTTGGAACTTCCAAAACTCTAAGTGAGCGCAGGAAGGACTTCTCCCCTGAGTCAAAGCCACACACACACAACATCCCTGCGAGGTGGGCAGGGGAGGAGGGAGGGAAGGCAGGCAGGCAGCAGACATTTCTGGGGGCATAAGGAAGTGAGCCAAGGATAAGCCAGTAATGCATATAAAATGGAATAAATAAATAAATGAAGGAGGGATGGAATTAAAAGCAGCAGTGTTGCTGAATAAACAACAAGAAGAACTTTTTAAAAAAGGCTATATCTGTCTTTTACCAGCAATAGGGGGACGTGCCCAGGGGAGGGGGAAGCAGCTACCAGTTCAATTCATGAAAGCCATTGCTTCACCAACAGCTCTGAGGAGTAAACGCTCACTTCAACTCATGATAGGCATTGCTCCACCACTAAGAGAAGTAGACCGCTCACTTCAACTCATGATAGGCATTGCTCCACCACTAAGAGAAGTAGAACGTTCACTTCAACTCATGATAGGCATTGCTCCACCGGGTTACTCTCTTTGGAAGGCTCTGATGGCCTTCCAAGTACAGGAGAGAGTGGGGGCACGTCCACATGGGATGCCCTAGGGGAGTTCATCCCCTTGCACCACATCTTTTCAGTTGTTCCCCAAAGTTAGGGTGGGTAGCAGTGCTCTCTTATTATTGGCTTAGTATATGATTTCAGGTTGTGTTTGTGCATTTGGTGGGGCTACTGTTTTAAAAAACACTGGGAAAAGTCCGTTCAGATTAAGAAAGAGAAGTTTCCAGAATCCCAAGTTACCTGTTTTGCCTATCCCCTCCTCCAACTTTGGGATCATGTGATCATGACCGGGAGTTGACTCTGCCCCTCAGCCCTTCGAAAAAGGTAATTTTCCCGCCAGTTTTTTTTAAAATTCTAGCGTGTGACCCGCACCACGCAGAGAGGTGAGAGTAGTCTCAAAATGACCCCCATCCACGACTCTCTGAGCACAAGAATTTTCAGAACGATAGCTTCAAAAACAACACAGTTATCCCCGATTCTTTTCCGCAATGTAGTCCTATGGGCGAAAACCGCCGTTTGACCCGCGCTGTCCCTGTTTGTAATGTTTGTTTACCCGATTTTTAAAAAATATAGCACGTGAACCACACGACGCAGAGAGGTGAGAGTAGTCTCAAAATGACCCCCATCCAAGACTCTCTGAGCACAAGAATTTTCAGAACGATAGCTTCAAAAACAACCCAGTTATCCGCGATTCTTTTCCGCAATGCAATCCTATGGGCAAAATGTTTCAAGATGGCGACTGGAGCGGTCCGCCTGAAAGATGAGCTCCGAAAAATGGGCGCTTCTCTTTGCCTTGCTTCTAGTTGTCCGCGGTCCGCTTCTACTCCGCCTCTGGGCAAGGCGGAGCAGGCCAATTCGCTCCTGCTTCTGTGCTTCTAATTGGAGCGGAGCACATGCCTAATTATTGGCACACTGGCCAAGGAGTGCCTTTGATGGCCAGTCATTCCATTAGTCTGTTTTTCAGGGCCATGGAGCGATTTTATGGGGTCTGGTGCATGTGTGAGATCCATTGAGAATTACAATGCATGAAACCTTGATCTCTCTGCCATTGTGTTTCAGTTATGTTGCCTCAAAGAAAAACTGTATTCTTCTGATTTTTAAATAGCACAATTGACTTCAAAGTGGAAATTGTAAAAGAATCATACGTTAAAAGCTAATTGAAGGAAGGTCATTTTTAAAGTTAGATCCCAAAGAACCTGTAGAATCTTGAAAGAAAGGTTGAAGACACCTGATTTTTGCCTCCATACCTTACTGTAGATAGAGGAGGAGGAGGAGGAGGAGGAGGGGGAGGAGGAGGACAAGAAGAAGAAGAAGAAGAAGAAGAAGAAGAAGAAGAAGAAGAAGAAGAAGAAGAAGAAGAAGAAGAAGAAGACACCTTGCTCAGGTTCTTCCCCATTAGCTTGGCATCTTGGGTCACCTCCCAGCTTGCCCTCCCTTAAGGCCAGCCTTGGAGAATGCTTCAGTGGAACTGTTCACACTATATGACTCAGAAATTGCATGGGGGGGATGCTACATGGATTATTAAAATTACAAGCTACATTGGTCATATAACATACATTCCCAAATGCATAATGACTGACTGAAATAAGGACTATTCTATTATTTCTAGTAGTGGCCAGAGAAAGAAGATGAAAATGTCAGGAAGACGTTGGGGAAGAATAAAACACATTATACAGTGCCCTGTTGTATGAGGAATTTGAAACCATTACCTGCCCAAATCGTAGATTCTGAAATTTGAGTTCCAGTCCATCCATCATTGCACCATGTTTGACTCTGGAAGAGGATATGGCATGTTGTATGGCATGGGCCACTGCATAGACAGCATTGTAGATGCTATAGCTGTGTCCAATCGTGCTCATTTCAAAGAATGATCCAGGAAGGCTTTCCAGCTTCTCCTCCCCAGTGCAAATGTCTCCATCCACCTTGCCCATAATACTATCAGGGAATACACAACCAAAGGCCTGTTGCCAGAAATCCCTGATAAATCCATCTTCTCTTGAGCTAGAAGGGTTTCTGCTCTTAAGAAACTGCTGAAACCCTGGTAGGTCACTGGAGTGAATTCTGAAAGATATAGCACCATTGAATATTTCTGTATCCCAATTCCTTTGAAGAACTATTGAAGTGAACTCCATCTGAGCTGTTGCTATCCATACTTTCCCTCTTACTTCCTTTGCCATGTCCTCTTGTTCTGATAGATATTGGACGAAGAGAAAAAATGCCATGGAATAAGATTCTCCATGGATTACTGCTACATTGGCTTTGCTGCCCATTATTTTATCATGGATTTTTGCCCCTTGTAGAAATGCATCATTAATTTTACTATCCAAACTTATTTTGGGACTTCTTTGTATGAAGGCCAAACAGACACCCTTCTTAGAAAACAGTGGAATGACCACTTGTAGAAATCTTTCTCCATTATCATTATCCATAATACCAATACCAATCCACGTCCACCTGAACCAGAGAAGCAAAGAGAGAATCCCCTCATACTGAATGGCTTCCTGAGGGGCCAACTGGTAAAAGAGAAGTCCTGGATTTTTAGTGTTCATCACAGGAGCAGGACCATATATAAGCTAAGGAAAGGTTTGAGGTAGGGAAAAAGGAAATCATATCAGCATTTTTAGTGTCATTTCATTTTTATTTATTTTTTAATATACATACATTTAATTGGCATCTGGCTGGGAACAGAATGCAGGGTTACATAACAGTCTGATCTAAGAGTTCAAGGATAAAGGCTTCAATGGATCGTTGCTACATTATGACAGAAGGTCTTTCCCAGAACATGAGGTTGCTTCCAGACTTAGTTCTCATCTACACCAAGCAGGATATTCCACTATGAAAGTGGTATGAAAGCAGTATATTTAAGGCAGGACCCACGCTACTGCTTTATAGCAGTATTGAAGTGCACTGCAGGATCTACACGACTGCTTTATAGTGGTACTGAAGTGCACTGACAACTGTTGGGGCTCATGACACATCTACACCAAGCAAGATATAACACTATGAAAGTGGTATTAAAGTGGTATATGGAATGTGTCAAGTCCTCCAACAGTTGTCAGTGAACTTCAATACTGCTATAAAGCAGCAGTGTGGCTCCTGCCTTTTATATTCCGCTTTCATAGCTTCGTGTGGCGCAGAGTGGTAAGTGGCAGTTACTGCAGCTGAAACTCTCTCCACGACCTGAGTTCGATCCCAGCGGAAGCTGGTTCTCAGGCAGCCGGCTCAGGTCGACTCAGCCTTCCATCCTTCCGAGGTTGGTAAAATGAGTATCCTGCTAGCTGGGGGAAAGGTAACTGCAACTGGGGAAGGCAATGGCAAACCACCCCACTACAAAGTCTGCCAAGAAAGTGTCAGCGAAAGCAGGCATCCCTCTAGGAGTCAGCAATGACTCAAGTGCTTGCACAAGAGGTTCCTTTCCTTTTTCCTTCATACCACAGTCATAGTGGAATATCCTCCTTGGTGTAGATGAGCCGTTAGTCATACTTCAGAGTTAAACCCATTGATTTCAGTGGAACATAAAGAAATCCTGATTGGCTTATGTCTCATTTATTTCAATGTGTCTAATTTAAGTATGAGAAAGTCCCATTCCAATCCATTGATGGTAAAACAGTGATAAAGTGGCAGTTATGGGAACTCTGGGGAAAAGTGACCACATCATACTTGAGTACTTGATTTGAAAGGAAGCAAAAGCTGAGTGTAGCCATTGACGTACTCTGGATTTTAGGAAAGCCAAGTTTTAATACACTCAGAATTATAAGTTAGGTCCCATAGCAAGTGGCCCTAATGAGAAAAGGAGTCCAAATGGGCTGGGAGTTTTTGGGTTTTTTAAAGGAAATTTTAAAGGCACAATTCCAAGAAGGAAAAAAAGACAGAAGTCAACAGATACAGCTTAAAGATGACCTGAAAACAAATCAGGCTATGAAAGAAGAGTACAGACAGGTAGCACAGAAGTGCAGGAATGGCATCAGGAAGGCTAAAGCTGAGAATGAGCTGAGGCTTGCGTGGGATGCTAAGCAACACAAAAAGCTTTCTTCAGGTATTTGCAAAGAAATTGTGATTCAGCTGCTTAATGAGGATGGCAAATTGATAACAGATGACAAATAAAAGGCTGAAGTGCTTAATTCATACTTTGGCTCAATCTTCTCCAAAAAGTGTGTCTATGACCCGCCCCCCCCCCCCCCAAGCAAAAATGAATTACAAGCTGAATGGGAAGAACTGCAGTTTGAGATTGATAAACAAACCTCCAGGGCCTGATGAACTTCATCCTAGAGTAATAAAAGAATTAGCAGAAGAACTCTCGGAACCACTGTCTATTATCTTTGCAAAATCATGGAAGATGGGTGAAGTGCCAGATTACTGGAGGAGGGTTAATGTTGTCCTTATCTTCAAAAAGGGCAAAAAGGAGGAACCTGGAAACTACAGACCAGTTAGTCTGACATCAATCCCTGGGAGAAATTTTGGAGCAGATTATCAATCTGTAAGCACCTTGAAAACAATTCAGTGGTTACTAGGAACCAACATGAATTTGTCAAGAACAAATCCTGACAGACTAATCTGATCTCATTTTTTTATCAAGTAACTTCCCTTGAGGACTGTGGGAATGCTGTAGACATAATATATCTTGAATTCAGAAAAGCTTTTGACAAAGTACCCTATGATATTCTGATCAGCAAACTATCTAAAAGTGGGCTAGATGAAACAACTATTAGGTGAATCTACAGTTGGCTACAGAATCGGTCTCAAAGAGTGCTTATCAATGGAACCTTCTTGAACAGTTGGAAGGTAACAAGCAGGGTAGTGCAGGGCTCAGTCCTAGGCCAAGTCCTCATCAATATTTTTTTATTAATGACTAGGATGAGGAGGTGCAGGGAATACTTATCAAATTTGCAGATGACACAAAATTGGATGGGTATCCAATTCTCTGGGAAACAGAAATAAACTTCAAAATGGTCTTGATACACTGGAGTGCTGGTCTGAAAACAACAGAATGAAATCTAACAGAGATAAATGCCAAGTTGTGCACTTAGGAAAAGGAAACCCAATGCAGAGTTTCAAGATGGGAGATCCTTGGCTCAGCAATACTACAAGTCAGTGTGATGTGAATGCAAAAAAAGCAAATGCTATTTTGGGATTCATTAATAGAAGTATAGCTTCAAAATCGCTTGAGGTACTGGTTCCCCTCTATTTGGCACTGGTTAGGACTCATCTTGAGTATTGCGTCCAGTTCTGGGCACCACACTTCAAGAAGGATGCATACAAGCTGGAGGAGGTTCAGAGGAGGGCAACGAGGATGATCAGAGGTCTGGAAATAAAGGAGAGATTGACAGAACTGGGCATGTTTAGTCTAGAGAAGAGAAGACTGAGGGGAGATGTGATAGCACTCTTCAAATACTTGAGAGGTTGTCACACAGAAGAGGGCCAGGATCTCTACTTGATCATCCTAGAGTGCAGGACACAGAATAATGGGCTCAAGTTACAGGAAGCCAGTTTCCTGCTAGACATCAGGAAAACCTTCCTGACTGTTAGAGCAGTATGACAGTCGAACCAATTATCTGGGGTTGTGGGCTCTCCCACACTAGAGGCATTCAAGAGGCAGCTGGACAGCCATCTGTCAGGTATGCTTTAAAGTGGATTCCTGAATGGAGCAGGGGGTTGGACTCAATGACCTTACAGACCCCTTCAAACTCTATTGTTCTATGATTCTATGGGAGATAGCACAGCTTCTGCTGCCATCCATACATGCATATGCCTCCACAAAATTTGGGGTCACATGTGATCCTGTCAAAGAACTGAAAGGATCCGGGGTGGGTGGGCAAACAACATGTTGCATTATTTCCCACATCCTCAAAGGCTACAATTGCATGGAGGGAAGCTTCCATTAACTCCATTG
Organism: Elgaria multicarinata webbii; assembly: GCF_023053635.1. NCBI lineage: Eukaryota > Metazoa > Chordata > Lepidosauria > Squamata > Anguidae > Elgaria > Elgaria multicarinata. The sequence continues at coordinate 26,201,522 of NC_086181.1, read as the reverse complement.
CTTTGGTGTGTGTGTGGGGTGGGTGAGTCATGGTTTTTGTCCCTACCAGAATAGCAATGAAACCAGGCATACACAGTTATCTATGCAAATGCAATGAGTAGTATTCTACAGTATCCATGTACCAATAGAATGGACTTCTAAAGTGCCAAGATTTAGCAATTCCTGAAACAATCAGAAATAAGCAACAGAGCTTGTTTCTGGAATGGGCAGGACAGGTTTTCTGGGCTATTTCAGCAACTGCTAGTTCTTGTTGTACTAAGGTGCATTTCACTGATGCAAGAGAAACAGCAGAAGTACAGAAGAATTATAGGGTATGGCTCATTGGGAGCTATATCTGAAAGAAAATGCATTAAGAAGTGGAATGTTTTAAATACTGAATGGCTTAAATGAGGCTTGCAAAACTGAAGTAATGTTCTGTTATTTCAGCTCCATGGCTATCCAATGAACAAAGTACTTTAACAGTAACAATAATATTTAATTAATGACTGAACCACTTTTTTTTCTTAGCCAGCATGTGACATTCATAAAGAATGCACCCATTTCTGCCTCCAAACAATAAAATGGAACTGGAAAGGAAAGGGAAGAGTGAGTGTTGTGGCAGATTCACATGCTCCCCAAATAACCTACCTGTGGAGTCTTATAGATATCCAAGATGTTTGCCACATATAGGGATATTTCAGAATCCAGTCCCCCAATAACTGCTATTAGTATATTCTGGATGTCACATACATAGTTAGGTACAACATTTTCCAATGTAGTCAACAGCAGCATTGTAGCATGATAGGTCTTCCTTGCATTGTCATAACTATCATAGATGTGGAAGCCCAAGGTGACATTGGGTAAGATCTGAGAGTTTTCATTGATTTCTTTTATTGCAAATGCCAAGGCCAGGATGTGCTGGTAATGCTTAGGAAATACCCTACAATAAAAGTTGCATTCTGTAACAACAGGATATTCCATCCATCCATTAATTATTGCCACTGTATTCGACATCCTTGTCCTCAGTAGTCAAGGCATCACTTAAATACTAACCTCCTATGCTAAGAACAAAATCAAACTATATCCATGCTCATCTTCAGTACATCACTGTCCTTATCATTTCTGGGGAACGTACCTTTTAAGAGAATGGTTAGTACTGTAAGGCAACTATGGCCACAGCTAGACCTAAGGTTTATCTTGGGATCATCCAGGGTTCACCCTTCCTGAGCACTGGATCTCCTGTGTGTCACCTAGATGAACAGGTTTGACCCCTGGACGATCCAGGGATAAACCTTAGGTCTAGCTATGGCCATAATTTGAATGTGCTCTTTAACAGCTACAGAGATATGCTTGGTTACATCCAGATATAGTCATACTTGGAGTAGACCTATTCAAATCAATGGTAGAGGTTAGGCATGATATCAATCATGACATTCTTAAGCATGATTGATTTCAATTGTCTCCCCTTTGAATGTCTATAACTAGATCCAAATACCTAGCTCCAGTGTCAGTCATATCGTACAACAGTATGTTGACCTTTATCATCTATTATCTTCCAAAGGCAGTTGATGTTGAAACTGAACCGAATAAGAAGGAACAATAGGTTGGATCCTGATTTTCTTATACTTAGAGTAGAACTATTCAAATCAGTGCAACTGAAATTAGCTATGACTAATTTAAGTTCCATTACTTTCAATGGTTCTGCTTTGAGTATATGTAAATGCAGATTCAATGCACTGAGTTTTCATAGCAAGAATGCTGAATGTGGTGGTGGCAGCATTCATACAGTCAGTGTGTATGATTGCATGTGCTTGCATGTTTTTCTGGGGATCACTTGACAATGATAAGGTGGGGCCTAAATTCTTTGGCTCACCAATAAGATTGTTTAGAAGTTTCAAAGAAGATAAATTTGTGTTTTAAATTGTTGGTTGTTTTTACGCTCTTCATGGTTTTAATTTTTGTGAACCACCCAGAGAGCTTTGGCTAATGGGTGGCATAAAAATGTCATAAATAATAAATAAATAAAGTTTCTAAATACAAATGAGAGGACATAAAACAAGGGAGCTTCTTTTCTTTAAAATTATCTTAATGACATGTGTGTATATTCTTTATTGCAGTCAAGAGATGCCAGTCCAAATGATATTGATGGTATTGTTATCTATCAACAAATATTTAAAATAAAGTTGGGCTGGTCTGTCTGGTAATGTAGCCAATAAGGAAGGAACTGTTTGCTGCCACCCCCATTATCAATTTTAACAAAAGAGTTCATGTTCCACAGACTTCACTTCCTGATTGTTACATGGATGTGCCCTCTGAGACAAAGAAACACCACTCTATCTTGCCAAAGTATTGAGAAGGTGGCACATCAAATCAGGCTGTGCATTATTTAACAAAATACAAGTTCCTAACTGAAAACCATTTTATTCAGAATACCCAAGGAACAAGATTTACACAGTGCACAGGCCTTAGGAGAAGGACTTCGAAAGAAATATCACAGGGGTTCTGCTCTATTGCAGAATCCTACCTGTTTTGAAAACAAAAATGGGGGTGACTGCACAATACAAGGAGCTCTTTAAGTGACCCACTTCATCAAAGCACAGTTATAATTAGTTTCAGGGACATAAGGAACCAATTTAAAGTCCAAGCACTCATATCCAATGCCTGTTATTTGTATCAGTTTCTATTGATAAAGCTGCATTTGGAACACATTGTGGGATGTGCAAAATGAGCTCCCAAAACTGTAACTTAGGCACCATTACAAATTGAAGACAATCCCTTAATCCACACAGCAGCCATATAAGGGAACCCAAAAATTATCTGAGAATTAAAATCTTTAATAGCTGCTCGAACAATGTACACCTGTTTTATATAGAGAGATTTAATTATGTTTCCTTCAGCCTAATCCAAAAAGCCCCTATTCTATAGCTTTATGACTATTTTATCCTCTGATCAGTCTGATGGCACCATAAATGGAAATAAAATGAACAACATTCCTTACATTAGTTCCTCTGACAATGCTTGATAGGGTTCTTCAATGAAGGCTATTGGACTGGAGACGAGGAGACCATAAGTAGCAATGCCACCAATGATGAGGTCTCCTGACTGATGATACTTGTGAAGTGGAGGATCAGGATTTCTGACCCTACAGCTGTCAATGTGAGCTTTGCATCCCATGCAAGCAAGCAGTACCAGCAGCAAGTCTACCATGGTATAGTAGTAGTAGTACAGTTTGGTTTATTGCATTGACTATCAGTCATTCACAAAGCAATTTCCCTATCCATATTCAAGATACTCCCCCTACCGCTAAATGTTACTGGTGATATTTATTTATGACATCACTTGGTATTAGTTTTGCAAGTGACTATTGAAACTCTACAGGGGATTTGAGCTGCAGCAGAATTAATCACTATCCTTTTGATACCTCAAGAGGAGGTTAATTACAAAATAACTACTGTTGAATCTTGTTCATCACATCTCAACAATATACCCACACTATGCCCAGAATAGAAACTGAGGGACCATATAACTTGGGGTTGGGATGGCCCCCCCAAAAAATATTTTTCACTTATGAAATTGTTAACAGAAATAATAGAGATTGGTCTGGTCTGGAATCAGAGACAAAATGCACATGTTTGATGATAGGACTGACCATCTTGAGAAGATGACCCTGATCAATTTAGCCTGCAATCCAGTACACACTTACCTGTGAGTAACATCCATTGATTCCAGTAGGACCTATTTCAGGGTAGACATCCAAAGGACTGTATTACTGTTAATTTATTCCCCATCCCCTTTTCCTTGTGTGTCATGTCTTTTTTAGAATGTAAGCCTGAGGGCAGGGACTGTCTTCTTAATGATAAATTGTAAGCCGCTCCAAGAGCCTTTTTGGCTGAGTATAAAAATACTCTAAATAAATAAATAATGTATGGGGTGAAAAAGAAAATCTTACTGTGCAGTCCTATGCAAGTTTACTAAGAAGTAAGATCCATTGTTTTTAATGAGGGTTATTACATAGAAAGTGTCTTTATGATTGCAGCCTTAGATAACCCACCCTCCAGAAATTGTGTCGAGCATTCCAGACACAAGACAACAACTATTAAAGATTTTAATAATTTTTAATGGCACCAGAGCTAGTCTCTCAATCCATGTCTGCACAGTGGTGCTTCCTTACCCTGCTAACAACACTCCTCCATTATCCACAATAATGGAGGCGCGGACCAGGTCATCAGGCACTCACTGAGATGCAAAGAAGCTCACAAACCACTGAGAGCAGGGAGCATGCATTGGTGGAGGCTTCACAAGCATCTATCAAAGCCAACAAGGGTGAGTTCACCCATCCCTACTTAGAACAGGGCATATTTCAGGATATCTTTCTGATTAGCTGTTCCCTGTTGTTCAGCTCAGGCCTCAACATAATGATGAAACATTTGGGCAAATAGATACAACCCAGCAACCCAGCACTTGAGGCTATGATAGAAAAGATCTCCACGGCTACCATGTATTTTCCCTTGGTGCTCAGATAAGTGGGAACAAAGGATAACCACACACTGCAAAAGACCAACATGCTGAAAGTGATAAACTTGGCTTCGTTGAAACTGTCTGGTAACTTCCTGGCAAGGAAAGCTACTGTCAAGCTCAACATTGCCAGGAAGCCCATGTAGCCCAGGACACAGTAAAACAGAGCCACGGCACCGTCATTACATTCCAGTACAATTTCTTCAGTCCCTGAGTGCATGTCCTCATCTAGGAATGGGGCAGAGGTTGCCAGCCACCCAGTACAGATGCCTACTTGGTTGAGGGAGAAGGAAACCACAATGGAGCTGGCCAGCTCCTTCCCCAACCACTTCCTGATCCTGGATCCAGGCCTGGTGGCCATGAAAGCCAGAACTACCATGATGGTTTTTGCCAGCACACATGAAATAGCCACTGAGAAGATGAGGCCAAAGGCTGTTTGGCGGAGGAGACATGTCACCTTCTGAGGACGACCAATGAATAGCAATGCACAAAGGAAACAGAGCAGGAGGGAGATGAGGAGAGTGTAGGTGAGGTTCCGGTTATTGGCTATGACTATGGGAGTATCGTGGTGTTTCATAAATGTCCCCAGCACCAGAGCTGTTGTAAAAGAAAAGGTAATAGCAAATAAGGCTAAACTAAACCCCAAAGGTTCTCTATAAGACAAGAAAGTTATTCTCTTCAAAATGCAGAAGTCTTGCTTTTTGCTTGGATAGTCTTTGGCTGAGCATTTCACACAGTCATTTGCATCTGAAAAACGAAAAGAGTGGGTCTTCAGTTCAGATGTAAACCAACTTAAATATGCTATGTATTTTCATTTGTATTTGAAAATTCTCTTCTCCCACACATAAAAAAAATATCCATGAAAATCAATGGTTATTGTCACTACTCATGATATGACATAAGACAGGGGCTCCTTTAAAACTATGGCCTGCTTCACACAATCATGGTGGGGTAAATAAACCACAGTGGCTTATTTCCCTTGCTTCAAATGTCAGTTATTTGGTGGGGGGAATTGCATAATTACGCTCCCTGGAGTAGCTTGCCATACCATTCAAACTCAGACCTTAGCTAGACCTACATGTTATCCCATGATGGAGGAAGGAAGATCTCGTGTTGTATTTAATGCGAGATCCCTCCTCCAGTTACACGTGACACACAATGATGTCAGAAGAAGAGGTGTCACGCCCACTTTTTTAAATTAAAGGGGAAGCAGCGCACGAACGCTCATGCTCAAAATGAAAGTTATTTTTTTAATTTAAATTACTTTCCCCGCTCCCCCCACCCTTCCCTCAATGGGTGAGGAATTGTGCGGAGGTGGGTCAACCAGCGGCAGCCCGCCACATGTTCCGTGGTCTCAGGGTCAGCCCGGGGCCACAGGAAAACCAGGGCCAATGGGGAGGGCAATATCCCAGTGCAAGGAGGGATCATCCCTCCCTGATATCAGGATTCCCTGTGCATCATGTGGACACACAGGGACAATCCTGGAGACCGCCCCGGGATAAAGCCCCATCCAGCTATGGCCTCAGCAACAGGTGGCATATTGCTGTGGTTAACATGCCACCTCAGGGCCCTAAAACAGCCCATGGATTCTGAGTTATTTTTTCGCCAGCCTCACTGTGTTCACGCAATGGCGTCAAGTGTAATTATGCAAATTCTCCAAGCATGAGACAGGCATGCTTAGAGGGGGGAATTAGCCGCTGTCACTTATTTCCCCCAACATGATTGTGTGATTGGACTTTTGTCTTGTGCTTTAAGGATGAAAGACATAGACAATAAAGGAATGCTCCATATCTCTTTCACAACCAATGTGAAAGAATTGGGATGGTGGGTGAGGTGGTTTGCTTGACAAAGCTGCCCATGGCGTTCATGTTGGAATGGAGGGAAGAGAAAAATGGGGGGAAAGGGGGAGAACCCACTACCCTCCTAGAAATTTCTAGATCCCGAAGGCAGTAGTGGCAGTTGGAGTCATGGGCATCATGGGCACAAGCTACTGAGATCAGTGATATGAATCAGCTACTCAGTAACCATCCATTTGTATAGTGATTATTGCAACATCTTCCAAGTCTGGTTCTCAACCAATATATATGGATGAAATATTCCTTACCCTGTTATTACCCTGTGGCTATTGGTGTTTTTGTCTAGCGAACTGCCTGATTGGGTAATCCTTTTAATATTTGAAAGGTGTATTCTAACTTCAGTTATCACCAGAACTACCCATCAATAGACTACTCAGAATGCTTTTGTCATTGTTATTTGCCGGATTTATTTAGTCCTCCCAATGATCACTGAGGACATTTCTACACAAGGCTAGAAGCCTCCACCCTTACAAAGGCTTCTACTTCCATATTCCTTGCAGGATTAAGATCAAGTTCTTTTCACATGGTTTTATTTGAATGTTTTCTTTCTCGGCAAGTTCTATATGTTTCAATACAAACCCACTAGACGGGCTAAGATATAGTTGCATTATAGCGGGTATCCGGAAATTCACTGTATAAGTTACCATGCTTCGAAGTGTGATAAAAATCTCTTCTCAAATTGACTGTTGAGAAATAAACTGTTATAATGTCCAGAAAGCATTGGAAGGTCCCTGGAGGTGAGTGGTGTTGTGTAAAATGTAAGTGACCAACCACAAGCACACAATGAAAGTCTCATGAAGAAATGCTCAAAGACATCCAGTCCGAGATGCCTGCCAGATTCTTTCCATTTTTATAGCTTCATTCCAGGCCCTCCTTACATAACATTTTGATCAATATTGAAGAAAACTCTGATGCATGGATAATTTAATATGTTTGTCTCAATTACAATTATTCTGCTTTTATAAAACTGTGCAGTATACTTCTTACCCTCCTGGTTTGAAATCTTCCCTTCTGGACATGGGATGCAATCATAGCAGCAAAAGGGTTCACCCTCCTTGATTTTCTTGTGAGAACCAGGTTGGCAACTCACAGTACACTGAGAAAGAGGCCGGGACTATTTGAAAAATAAAAGAAATATTATAATGAAAGAATAAGGACCTTGAAATCCATAATCTTTGAAGCCCTTTTCTGTATTTTACTGAAGAGACTCTGGGCAGAATTCCTTTTTAAGTAGGCATCAAATCTTTCAAGTGTTGCATTGCTCATCAATTTCACTGACGCCTTCCCAACGTTTTAGATATTTTTTTATTAATATTTTAAATCATTTTTATTTTGTTGAATTTTTTAAAATAAAAAAAATATTTAATGTGGAGTACTTGGTATGCTACAATCTTTTGTGACTTTTCTTTATTGTAACAATGGATTACTTGCCATTGGTGAAACTATTAACAATAACTAAATTAAATGAAAGGAATTCATAAGAGACATATTTTTCTCTTCCTGCACCTGATTGTAGCAATGGAGGAATTAGCTTTAGGTTACATAGATACCAATATCACTAGATTCCTCATGAAAGAATCTCCCAGAACCATTATGCTCTTCCTAAGATCCACAGAGATGGATTTCCACTTCATTGTAGACCAATTATTTCAGGCTTAGGCTCTTTGTTAGAACCATTAGCTCAATATATAAACTCCTTTCTCTTGCTGCTATTACTTCTTCAACATCTTGCATTAAAGATACTGGACATTTTATTCAACAGGTCAAGAATTTTAGTATGGAGCCTACCATGTGTTTGATTACCATGGGTGCCAGATCTACTTTACAAGATGTACTGAATTCTCGCTCTGTATAAAATCCTCCCACCCATTCTCTTATGCATTTACTTGATATCATTTCAGAACATAATTATTTTCTATGTGATAGTCAGTTTTTTTCCTACGAATTAAAGGAGTGGCCATGGGTAGCCCGGTTGCCCATAGTATTAATGATCTTTTTATGTCAGAATTAGAAAATTCTACTATTCTGAATGCATCCATCAATTCATACAAGAAGTACTTGTATGGAGCATAAATAGATGATATCTTTGTTGTGTTCACACAAATTATTGAAGTCTACCATTTCACCCACTTTGGATTACATCCATTGATGATAATCTTAAATTTACATGCTGAATTTTCTGCAAATTATCTTCTACAGATAGTATGGTTTATGCTAACAATGGGAAGATCTCTAGAATTTTGGTCTCTAAAACCTTTCTCAATGAATCAAGCACATTATCTGGCATTTGGTTCACTTCAGGATGTACCAGGCTGCAATAGCTCTCCACTCAAGGGATCTTGCAGGACTTCTAATTTATTACAGACTTGTTCAAAACGTTAGAAGTATAGTCTCCAAGTTATCTTTTATGGATATTGTCATTTATGCTAACTGGGAAAATCTCTAGAATTTTGGTCTCTAGAATTTAAGCATCTTTCTCAGTGAATTGAACACATTATCTACAAGTACTGACATTTGGTCTGAGATATACACAGGCTACAATAGATCTCCAACTGAGGGATTTCACAGGACCTCTAAGTTATGTGACAGACTTGTTCAAAGATTAGAAATATAACTATCTTCACATTAAAAATTCTTGCAAGAATTTCTTGGTAAACAAAGTTATTGGAAGAGCAGAACTATGTGGCTCCTCATTAATTTCATCAACTCACACATTATCCTTCCTTTCTATGTGTTTATTCATTTAACAAAAAGGCTACAGTTTACAAAACAACAATAAGGCTCTACAGTTTTCAACCAAGCACCAAAAAGCAGGGAAATTGTGTATCAATGCTAACAAGCTTTAACACCACATCCTCCCTAAGGAAGCAGAAAGAGCAAATGAAATTCTTATTCTCCTGAAGCAGATAAACCATGAGGACAGGATGGAGAATATGATATTGGGGGGATGACTCTGGGCTTGTGGAAAACTGCAAAACAACTTAGGGCTACCTAGTTCTTTTTCATGAAAGCATCTCCTCATGTTGAGAGTTGCATCCCATCATATCTGAGAGCTCCAAGTTGGCAGAGGCTATTCTAGAGCAAGAGCAGGCAGAATGTAGATCTCCAGATGTTTTGGAGTTCAAGTCATAAAAGTAGGGGTGTGCACGGACCCCCCGCTCCGCTTCACTTGCAGATCCGCCATTTTTCGGATCGGGCCGCTCCGCCCCGCCCCCGCTCCGCCCACTTCCGCTCCGCTCCGCCCGGAGCTCCGGATCCGGATCCGGAGCTCCGTTTCCGGATCCGGAGCTCCGTTTCCCCCCCCATAGGCTTGCATTGAAAGCTAAAAAATTATACAACTTTTTTTCTGTGAAAGTTAGAAACCTCATGTTTGGCACCATGACACCTCATGGGGATATACACACGCATGCCAAGTTTCAAAGCAATCCCATCATCCCCTGATTTTTGGCGAATTTTTGAAAATCGGGCACCCCACACACAACATCCCTGCGAGGTGGGCAGGGGAGGAGGGAGGGAAGGCAGGCAGGCATGCAGCTGGCATTTCTGGGGGCATAAGGAAGTGAGCCAAGGATAAGCCAGTAATGCATATAAAATGGAATAAATCAATCAATAAACAAAGGAGGGGTGGAATTAAAAGAAGCAGTGTTGCTCAATAAACAGCAAGAAGAATTTTTTTAAAAAGGCTATATCTGTCTTTTACCAGCAATAGGGGGACGTGCCCGGGGGAGGGGGAAGTAGCTGCCAGTTCAAGACAATGACAGCCACCAACAGCTCTGAGAAGAAGTAAAACGCTCACTTCAACTCATAACAGGCATTGCTCTACCACTGAAAAGTGACCATTCACTTCAACTCATGATAGGCATTGCTCCACCGTTTTACTCTCTTTGGAAGGCTCTATGGCCTTCCAGTGCAGGAGAGAGTGGGGGCACGTCCATGATGAGATGCCCTAGGGGAGCTCATCCCCTTGCACCACATCGATTCAGTTGTTCACCAAGGTTAGGGTGGGGAGCAGTGCTGTGTTTTTATCTCTTATTCTTGGCTTAGTATATGATTTCAGGTTGTGTTTGTGCATTTGGTGGGGCTACTGTGTTAAAAAACATGGGGAAAAGCCCGTTCAGATGAAGAAAGAGAAGTTTCCCAGAATCCCAAGTTACCTGTTTTGCCTATGCCCTCCTCCAACTTTGGGATCATCATGACCGGGAGCTGACTCTGCCCCTCAGCCCTTTGAAAAAGGTATTTTTCCCGCCGATTTTTTAAAAACTTCTAGCCCGCGACCCGTACGATGCAGAAAGTTGAGAGTGGTCTCAAAATGACCCCCATCCACGACTCTCTGTGCACAAGAATTTTCAGAACGATAGCTTAAACCCCCCCCCCAGTTATCCCCGATTCTTTCCCTCAATGCAATCCTATGGGCGAAAAGCCGAAATGCAGTTTGAGCCGCGCGGTTGACCCGATTTTTAAAAAAATATTGCACGTGAACCACAGCACGCAGAAAGTTGAGAGTGGTCTCAAAATGACCCCCATCCACGACTCTCTGTGCACAAGAATTTTCAGAACGATAGCTTAAACCCCCCCCCCAGTTATCCCCGATTCTTTCCCTCAATGCAATCCTATGGGCGAAAAGCCGAAACGCAGTTTGAGCCGCGCGGTTGACCCGATTTTTACAAAAATATTGCACGTGAACCACAGCACGCAGAGAGGTGAGAGTGGTCTCAAAATGACCCCCATCCACGACTCTCTGAGCACAAGAATTTCCAGAGCGATAGCTTCAAAAACAAAATAGTTATGCGCGATTATTTGCCGCAATGCAATCCTATGGCGAAATGTTTTCAAGATGGCGACCGGAGCGCTCCGCCTGAACTCGGAGCTCCGAAAAATGGTCGCTTCTCTTCGCCTTGCTTCTAGGGGGTCCACGGTCCGCTCCTACTCCGCCTCTGGGTAAGGCGGAGCAGGCCAATCCGCTACTGCTTCTACGCTCCTAATCGGAGCGGAGCACATCCCTACATAAAAGTCCCTACCAGCATGGGCAGTGATCAGGAATGCAGATGTTGATATCTAAAACATAAGGATAGATCTATTTGCTGCCCACATCTGTTCTAAAATATTATGTTTTCCAGCATCAAGGAACTCTAAAAGAGAGCATCAGTTTAAAGAGGCTGTTTTAAACCAAATGAAGAAACAATGAATGAATCTTGAAAACCTAATCCAGACAGTTCTTCATATTTTAAAATTAGTTTTCAACTCAAGGCATAGGTTTTCTGTTTATTGAATAACAGGTATTAGGGCTGTGCTCTGCTCCATTTCAGTTCCCTGAAATCTGGAGCAAAGTGACTCGATTCACCTCCACAGGTGGATCCGAATCGCATCAGGGAAGCTGTGGTTCACCTCAATATGGAGCTCCGAATGCAGGTAAGTGGGGAGGATGCTCACCTGGCAGTGGCACCACAGTCTGTGTAGTGACAGTGGCGAAGCCAGGTAAGGGGGCAGGGGAGAGGGGGGCTTACTTGTGTCCGTCGCAGTCCGGCAGTGGCTTCAACTGACGCCCAGGCCTCAAAGAAGAAGTAGGCCATGGCCTGCTTCTGCTTTGAGGCCTGGACCTCAGTTGAAGCGGCTGCTGGACTGTGACGGACGCAGGTAAGTGGGCAGGGAAGGGGGGATTACCTGGCTCCACCACCACAGTCTGTGCAGTGATGGCGGCAGAGCCAGGTAAGGGGGCAGGGGGAGGGGGCTTACCTGCCTCCGTTGTGGTCCTGCGGTGGCTTCAACTGAGGACCGCAATGGATGCAGGTAAGTAGGGGGAGGGGGCTTACCTGGCTCTGCCGCTGCCACCACAGTCTGTGCAGCGATGGCGGCAGAGCCATGTAAGGGGGCAGGAGGAGGGGGGCTTATTTGGCCCCCATTTTGTCCCCCCTTCTCCACTTACCAGCTTCTGCCATCTGCCGTGGAGGCAAGTAAGTGGGGAAGTGGGGCAAAATCTTGATCTGGCCCTCTGGATCTCACTCTGCAGAGCGGGTGTGTGTGTGTGTGTGGTCGGATCCACCCAAAGCAGATTGGGCCTGATCCGGAAGTTCTGGATCAGGCCACAAAGTGTTTCGGGGGGTCCATACACAATCCTATCAGATATATGTTATTGGGTTACTAACAGAGGATTTTTCTTACATGTTCAGCAGTGTGAGATCAAAGGCAGAGCTAGCACCTAAAACTTTCATGGGTAAAGATTATTTTAAAATTAATTATGAAAATGATTTTTGTCTTCCTTATTACACATAATGCTGCTCAGGAGCCAATTGCCTGGGTCAGAGAAACTGGGCTTGGGAAAAGATAGCCCAAAATAGTCTCAAAGCCAAGAGAAAATATAATCTAAACAAGAAAAGGGGACTCTTTTTCTCTCTAAAGGGAGGCAAGAACCAGACTGCGTCAGCCTTTTTTAGTTTCGAACCTTAACTAAGGACGCACATCTTACATTATTGTACATTAAATCAGGACAGTTGCTCATTGGAGTCTACCTGATTAAACCAGCCATGCCATGATATGGCATCTTCATCAATGGTGAATGCTTGACCTAGGGGAGCCACAGGATCCATCATCCCCACTTTCACCCTGTGAAATGAATGGTTGGAAAAGATAATCCAATTGATCACATCCAATCCAGCAACTAGCTCTCCATTCTGGTTGAAGGAAACTTTGTCCCCAGCACTGTTGTTAAATGAGACACATTTTAGAAAAGGTTGGAGCTAGAATAAAAAAAAAGAAGATGCACAAGTTTAGAAGAGGGCATTTTTGGACCTTTATGGGCCAAAATGGACATAACTTGAAATCAGTATCTCTCATCCACATCATTTTTTCATCTTTACTTTAGAATAAGTTCTCCAATATGGCTCTTAAAAGCCCCCTACCCCACGCTTTGATCCAGATCAGCCCTCCTGCACCTTCTGTAGAGTAGAAATGTGGTTGGTGAAGTGCAGCTGGTAGATACATATCTGAAGTAAGGTCTGTTTTGGCATGCATACTGAAATCCAATGGCACCAGAAAAAGGATGTTCTGGCTGGGTTATTTTTCACCTAGGAGAAAGCAATGTCCAACCATAGGATGAATAGCTCCTTGGGTGAGGAGTGCCTTTGGCAACCCCTCCTCTTAGCAATCAGTTTTGCAGAGCCATGAAGAGGATTTAAGGGGCCTGCTGCAGGTGTGATGTTCATTGACATTGCTCAAAACTTGGCATGTGCTCCACTCCTATTTGGATCCCTGAATCAGGAGCGGAGCGACCCAACCCAAATCTGCTAAAGGAGGATTCAAATTGGGTCGGGGAGCTGTGGATTGAGGTGAAGCGGTTTGCCTCGATCTGGAGCTCCAGATGCAGGTAAGTGGGGGGGGGGGGCTTATGTGGTGCCGCTGCAGTCTGTGCTGTGACGGCAGCAGAGTCAGGTAAGAGGGCAGGGGGGAGAAGGGCTTACCTGCCTCCTTTGCGGTCCAATGCCAGCTTCAACTGAGGCCCAGGTCTCAAGCTTGAAGCAGGCTGTGGCCTCTTCCAGCTTGAGGCCTGGGCCTCAGTTGAAGCTGGCACCTTACCATGACAGAGGCAGGTAAGTGGGGTGAGGGGGCTTACCTGGCTCCACCACCGTCGCCGCAGTCTATGCAGCAACGGCAGCTGAGCCAGGTAAGGAGGCAGGGGGAGGAGGGTTTACTTGCCTCCATTGCGGTATGGCGCCAGCTTCAACTGAGGCCCAGGCCTCAAGCTGGAAGCAGTCCATGCAGCGACAGCGGCAATGGAGACAGGTAAGGGAGCAGGGGGGAGGGGTGCTTACTTGGTGGTGCTGGTGCTGCTGTCCATGCGGCGGCACTGGCGCCATGTAAGTGGGGGAGGGGGGCTTACCTCCTTCTCACTGGCCTTCCTTCTTCTCACATCAGTCCGTTGGTTTCTGTTCACCACTCTGCTGCTAAGATCATCTTCTTGGCTCGCCGCTCTGACCATGTAACTCCACTTCTGAAATCTCTTCATTGGCTTCCAATTCACTTCAGAATCCAATATAAACTTCTCCTGTTGACCTACAAAGCTTTTCACTGTCTAGCTCCTTCCTATCTCTCCTCTCTCATCTCACACTATTGCCCTGCTCGTGCTCTTCGCTCCTCTGATGCCATGTTTCTCACCTGCCTAAGGGCCTCTACTTCCCTTACTCAGCTTCGTCCATTTTCTTCTGCTGCCCCTTATGCCTGGAATGCTCTTCCAGAACATTTGAGAACTACAAGTTCAACCGCAGCTTTTAAAGCTTGTTCTGACTTTATACTGTTAGTTTTACCCTACCCTGTGCCTGTTTGCTTTCTCTTCCCCTCCTTATTGTTTTATTATGGTTTTATTAGAATGTAAGCCTATGCGGCAGGGTCTTGCTATTTACTGTTTTACTCTGTACAGCACTATGTACATTGATGGTGCTATATAAAATAATAATAATAATAATAATAATAATAATAATAATAATAATAATAATAATAACCAGCCACCACCACTGTCCATGCAACTGCAGACGGCGGAGCCAGGTAAAGGGGGAGGGGGACTTATTCACCCCCCATTTTGTCCCCCCTTCCCCACTTACCTGCTTCCGCCGCCCGCCGCAGAGGTAAGTAAGTGGGGGAGGGGGCAAAATGGGGGCCGAATCTTGATCCGGCCCTTCGGATCTTGCTCCACGGAGCGGAGCGGAGGAGGGTAGGATCCACCCGAAGCAGTTCGAGCTTGATCTGGAAGTTCTGGATCAGGCCACAAAGCGGTTCGAAGGGCCTGTGCACACCCCTACTCAAAACCTTGATCTCTCAGCCACTGTGATTCAGTTTGCACAAACCAAAGCCTAAAATGCCACATTCTGAGTAGGGGTAATGCACTATGCAACAGAGCAAAATTTTCACAATTTTTACTGATTATGCACACACACACACACACACACACACAAACACGTGTGTGTGTGTGTGTGTGTTTTCCAGGTGTTCTTAGGTTTTGGTAAGTATTCTTTATTTTAGAATATCAATTTTTTAATTTTTGAAAATAATGGAGATACATTATAAATTATAAATAAAAAGAGTATCCAGCTGACCTCTTCCAGCTTGCAGATTTATTATTTATATAGTGCTTATAACATTTACATGTATTTGAAGTTCTAAGTTTAGGGATGGTATGTGTGATAAGATGGAGTTTAAGTTCAGGGCTTTCTGTTGTGGTGTGACCCTTTATGAAAAAAGTCCAAAGTGCTATTTTCACACAAAATGGCACTTGCTGAGGGAATGAGCAGCCATGTGCCAGTCACCAATCATCTGTGGACTACAACAGTCTTGAAGCACATGGTGAGCCAGGTCAAGCATCTGGAATTGGTCCGGCAGCTGTTGCATGGTGCAGAGATGGGTGAGTTTACCCATCTCTTGTATGTTGCCTCAAAATAAAGCTGAGTTAGTCTTCTAGAGGAAGTGCTCATCCTCATTCTGTTTTGTGACTTCTAGCTAAGCAGGACAGAGAAGGAGGTGCCCCAGCTGGACTAGAATCTACATAAGGTAGAGAGCTCCCAGAGAGCAAGCAAAGATGAGTTTGTCAGGGGGAGTGTAGTGGAAGAAGAGAGGCTTTGAGTAAATTGAGGAATCTTCCTATTCAAAGTGGACATGTGCTCGCCATATACTCTTGAGTGCTAATAGAAAGGGCATGTCCTGAGAGCTGCTGCTGGGCCTGAAGGGGTGTGGCCTGATTGCTCTCAGCAGCTTAGTGGGCAGGGAGATTCATTCTGTTTCCAGACTCCTAGCTGAGCAGAAAAGAGCAGAGGAGCTGCCCTGGCTGATCTAGAAGGAAGAGACCTCCCAGAGAGCAAGTGATCTGAGCAACTGAACATGGAGAGCAAACAGGTTTTTGTCAGGGAGAGGTCAAAGGGGAGGTCTTTAACATAATTTTGTTCTTGTAAGACACACTCATATAGTAGGGGACTTTGTTGTTCAGCTTCAGAGAGGACAGGACAAAGCACAGGCAATTCCAAATCGGAAAGGCAGAAACAAAACAGATATAGAGACTATGGACAGAAAGGAGTCTGTAGTGGTGGTGACCTTCAAAGTGTATGCAATGTTTGTGTTCCTGCCTGAGATCAACATTGCATACACATGCAACAAGTGCAAGCTGGTTGCACTATTGTAAGAAAAAGTAAGAGTACTTGAGCAGCGAGTGTCCACCCTCCAAGGAATAAGAGAAGTTGAAGAGTTCTTAGACAGAATGGTGGAACTGCAACAGCAACAAGAAGCACAAGAGATTGAAGAGCAACAGCAAGCTGAAGCAGAAGTAGAGCATGCTGTGGTGAGGAAAGCCAATGAAGAGGAAACTCCCTGGAAAAAGTGATAGTTAGAAGCAGCAGAACTAGAATACACTCTGCACCAGTGGAACCATTAGAGTTATGTACCAGCTTTCAGCTACTGGAGGATGACACTGGAGGACAGCCTGCAGAGGAAGAATGACAGCGGACCCCATGCTACAGTGAAAAAGGGGCAGAAAGTTAGTCGACCAAGAAAAAGAGAAGAGAAGTCATTGTGGGAGACTCCCTGCTGCATGGGATTGAAACCTTTAGAATAGTAGACATGTAAGGGGTCTACAAGGTCATCTATTCCAACCCCCTTTTCAATGCAGGCATCAACCTTAAAGCATGCCTGACAGGATGTCCAGCTGCCTCTTAAAGGCCTCTAGTGTGGGAGAGCCCACAACCTCCCTAGGTAATTGGTTCCATTGCCACACTGTTCTAACAGTCAGGAAGATTTTCCTGCTGTCCAGGCAGAATCTGGTGTCCTGTAACTTGAGCCCATTATTCCATGTCCTGCAATCTGGGATGATTGAGAAGAAATGAGGAACATGTTATTGCAAAGATGTATAAATCGTTGTTAAGATATGAGATGGAAGATAAGCAAGTAAAAGACTGTATGATAAAATGGGCACAAAATTTTGGACATAACACCTTAATGGAAGAGTGGGAAAGTATGTGGGCAAAGGGTTTAAAATTTACTTTATGTTCAAGACTTAAAGAGAATTTTTATAAGATGATGTACAGATGGGATATGTCACCTGTAAAATTAGCTAAAATGTATAAGGGTGCCTCAGGAAAATGTTGGAAATCCAAGGAAAAAGAAGGAACTTTTTATCATCTTTGGTGGACTTGTAAAAAAAGCCAAAACGTTTTGGACCCAAATATATTCTTCAATACAAAAAAATATTAAGGACAAATGTAGAAATGAAACCGGAAGCTTTCTTACTCGGATTAATGGAAAAACAACTAAAGCAGAAGGGGGAAGTTTATTTTTGTACATGATAGCGGAAGCAAGCCTGTTATACACACAAAATTGGGAAAAATAAAACAACACCAACAACGGATGAATGGATGTTGAAGATGCTGGAATTGGCAGAGATGGCAAAACTCACAGCGATAATGAGAGAAAGATCAACAACTATGTTTATGTTGGATTGGAAACCTTTGATAGAATATTTGCAAGAGACAGAGAAAAATGATGTATTTGTTTGTTTCCCCTTTAAGATGGGGAAAGAGAGGAAAAGAGGAGGGGGGAAGAAAAGTAGAAGAAATAAACGTGATTGAAGTATTAATTTTAATTAAAGAATTAGAGAAAAATGGAGTATGATTCTGTGAATCCAATGTATGAGATTCAGATAAGTTATAAGAAAGAATTGAAATTCACTTACATATTAATAGTAATTAAGAAGTTAATTAGCATTTCTGGCATGAAGAGGGCCAAGAATATACTTTAACCTTATCCTTAAATGTATTTTAGTGTAGTTATTTTGTGTATACCTTTGTTTGAATGTAATATATGTGGTGTAAAGATTGTGTGTCTGTGATGTTTAAAATACTAAAAAGAAAACTAAAAAAAAAGAGAGAAGAGATCCTGGCCCTCCTCTGTGTGACAACTTTTCAAGTATTTGAAGAGTCCTATCATGTCTCCCCTCAATCTTCTCTTCTCAAGCCTAAACATGCCCAGTTATTATACAGAGCCCTGCCATATCAGGAATTGGAGCCTATTACCTGCCCAAACTGTAGATTCAGAGGTTTTGGTTCCCCTCCATCCATTACTGCACAATGTGCAGCTCCAGGAGACGACATGGCATGATGTAGCGCATGGGCCACCACATGGACAGCATTGTAGATGCTGTAGCTGTGTCCGATTGTGCTCATTTCAAAGAAAGATCCAGGAAGGCTCTCCAGCTTCTCCTGCCCTGTGCAAATGTCTCCATTCACTTCCCCCACAATGCTATCTTGGAATACACAGCCAAAGGCCTGTTGCCAGAAATCCCTGATAAATCTATCTTCTTTGGTGTTAGAAGGGTTTCTGCTCTCAAGAAATTGCTTAAATCCAGGTAGGTCACTCGAGTGGATTCTGAAAGATACAGTGCCATGGAATATTTCTGTATCCCAATTCCTTTGAAGGACAGTTGAAGTAAAATCCATCTGGAATGTTATTATCCATACTTTCCCTTTAGCTTCCTTTGCAATGTCCTCTTTTTCTGAGAGATATGGAAGCCATTGAAAAAATGACATGGAATGAGATTCTGCATAAGCCACTATTACATTGGCTTTGCTGCCCATCACATTATCACGTATTTGTGCCCCCTTTACAAATGCATCATTAATTTTAGTGTCAAAGCTTAATTTGGGGACTCTTTCTATGAAGGCAAAACAGACACTCCTCTTAGAAAACAGTGGAGTGACCACTTGTAGAAATCTTTCTCCATTATCATTATTCATAACAACAATCCCTATCCATGTCCACCTGAAATGGAGAAGCAAAGAGAGAATCCCCTCATACTGAAGAGCTTCCTGAGGAGCCATCTGGTAGAAGGGAAGGCCTGGCGTTTTAGTGTTCATCATGGGAGCAGGGCCGTAGATGAGCTAAGGAGAGATTTTGGGTTGAGGGAAAGGAAATCATAGCAGCACTTATACATATATTTTTAATGTACATACATTTAATGGACATCTGGTTGGGAACAGAATGCTTGGTTAGATAGCAGTCTCATCTAAGAGAATACTGACTATCTTTGGCCATCTATCTAGTTCAAGCATGAAAGCATGCTACATGGTTGCATCCAGGCTTACTCAATTTTAAGAGTTAAACCCATTGATTTCAATGGAACGTAAGGAAATCCTGATTAGCTTATATCCTGTTTATTGCAATGGATCAAAGTTTAGTAAGACTGAGTCCTGTTCCAGTTCATAGTTTAGTAAAAGAGAGGGTTGAGAGCACTGCTTCTGCTTCTGCACATTTGTATGTCTCCACAAAATCTGGTTCCTCAGGCAACTCTGATACTGAATGCCAAACTACAAGCGGCATTATTTCCCACATTTCCAACAACCCACTTTTGCATGGAGGGGATGTGTGTCGGAGGGGGGTTACATGTTGTTCCTTCATACCAGAATTGAAATGGAATGAGGACATATAAATGGAATGAGTACTATCTTCCAGTACACATGCACCAATAGAGCAGATGTCCAGAGAACAGGTACTACAGTTCCTGAAACAACTAAAAACAAGCAGCACTGTTCCTGGGCTGTTTAATCAACTGCTAGTTCTTGTTGGACTAGTGGTCCATTTCATTGGTGTAAGAGAACTAGCAGAGGCACAAAGCCAATATAGGATATTGCTCATTGTAAAATGATATCTGAAAGACAAAGTATTAAGAAGTAGAATGTTTAAACTGCTGAATGTTTTAAATGAGTCTTGTGATACTGTAGAGATGCTCTGCGATTTTAGCTCCAATGAATGAAGCACTTAAACAATAGCAATTGTATTTTGTTATTGATTGAACCATATATCCAGAATATGAAATTTATAAACAATGCACCCATTTTTGCCTCCAGACACCCGAATGGAACTGGAAAGGATAGGGAAGCATGAGTGTTGTGGCAGATTTTCATGACCCCAAATAACCTACCTGTGGAGTCTTATACGTATCCAAGATATTTGCCACGTACAGGGAGATTTCAGAATCCAGTCCCCCAATAACTGCTGTTAATGTATTCCGTACATCACATACATAATTAGGTACAACATTTTCCAGCATAGTCAACAGTAGCATTGTGGCATGATAGGTCTTCCTTGCATTGTCATAGCTGTCATAGATGTGGAAGCCCAAGGTGACATTGGGTAAGATCTCTGGGTTTTCATTGATTTCCTTTACTGCAAATGCCAAGGCCAGGATGTGCTGGTAATGCTTAGGAAATACCCTAAAACAGAAGGTGCATTCTGTAACAGCAGGATATTCCACACATACATTCAGTATTGCCCCTATGTTCCACATCATCATCCTTAGTAGTCTGACATCATTTAAATACTATCCTCTTATGCTAAGAAAAAGATCAAACTATATCAGTGCTCATTTTCAGCATATCACTGTGATTATCATTTCTGGGGAAGGTACCTTTTAATAGAAAGTTCAGTACTGTGAGGCAACATCATTTCAATGTGCTGTTTAACAGCTACAATGACCTTTATCATCTATTTTTTTCCAAAGGCAGTTCTATTGTATCAGAGTCATCTAAGACAATGATGAAATCTATCAGAATAAGAGGGAACAATAGGTTGGGTCCTGATTTACTCATACTCAGATTACACCAATTGAAATTAGTGAGACTGAAGTTAGAGATGACTAATTTAAGTTCCATTAATTTCAATGGTTCTAGTTTGAGTATGAGTAGATCTGGATACAGTGCAATAGGTTTTCATAGCAAGAATGCTGAATATGGTAGATGCAGCATTCATACAGTCACTGTGTGATTGTGCATGCAAAAGTGTTTTTCTGTGGATCAAATGACAATGATAAGGTGGGGCATGAATATATTAATCATTCTTTGGCTCACCAAATAAGGTTTTTAAGAAGTTTCAAAGAAGATAAATTACACAAATAGAAGTGAGAGGGCATATAACAAGGGAGCTTCTTTTCTTCAAAATTCCTTTAATGGTATGTATGTCTATTCTTTATTGCAGTCAAAGAGATGAGATTTAGAAACCTACGTAGAACTTAGGCCATTTCTACACCAGCCCGGTATAGAGGGAGGGATGGAGGAGGATCTTGTGATATCCTGATTGTGAGATCCTCCCCTTAGTGTACATGTGGATGTGACATCCTGGGAGGAAGGAGGGTGTAGCGCCCACTCCCATTTTAAAAATTTATTTTTTAAAAGGAGCTGAGCACATGTACACTTCAACGAAAAGTGAGGGTTTTTTCCAACTCTGAGATGCCACCACCTCACACACAAGGCTTTGACGCGCACACCTCCCTCAGGCTAAGCACCACCAGTTAAATACCTGAGGAAGGGTAAAAAGAAAACTATAACTTTCCCTTATAGCAGAGGGAAAAGGTAAGGAGATTTGGAAAAGACTTTTCTGTGAATATAGCAGGCTGAAGGTTTAATGTAATGTGTTTATTTATGAACTAATAGAGCAGGAGACACAGCCAAACTGACACATGGATTTATGGTTGCAAAATAAAGAAAATGTATATTGTTGTTTACAGTTCTTAGTTCTTTTGAATTATATTCTAATCCTGTCTAATCTTAATAATACTGGTAGTAAGCAATCTAATAATAAAGTTCCTTAGTTCCTATGATCTTATTTTCACTCACTCCTCACACAACTCCTGAAAAGAAATCACTCAGCTAAACACATCTACCCTCCAAACCCAATCACCAGCCCAGCCCCTTCCAGCCCAGGGGGGAGGGAAGAATCTGCCATGAGTGGCCACACCTCCCTTGGTCTTGGGGATGATCCCGAGACCACAGGAAGAATCCAATTTTCAGAGGGATTATTTATCCCTGGGAAAACCCGCACTCATCCCCCCTGCCTCCAGGAGTCCCTGGACTTAGCTGTGACCAGTCCGCATTTTTGGGCTGGTGTAGAAATGGTCATAGACATCCTCAACTAAAAAATACAGTTCTCCAAGGTCAATTGACAGAACCTATCCCCCTACATGAAGTCATTTATAACTTCATCGTTCACAGTGTCTCTAGCAGCAGCAGCAGCAGCAGCAGCAGCAAAAACAACAACCAGAGTGAATATATTGAAGGTATTCTTATCTATCAACAAATATTTAAAATTAAATTGGGCTGGCCTGTCTGGTAACATAACTGATAAGGGAGGAACAGTTTGCTACCCACCACCATTATCAATTTTACAAAATTTTGCAGAACAGTTCATGTTCCTCAGACTCCACTTCTTGATTGTTGTTATATGGTTGTCTGTTCTGAAGCAAAGAAACACTATTCTAGCTTCACAAAGTATTGAGAATGTGGCACATAAAATCAGGCTTTGTAATATTTAACAAAATACAAATTGCTTAAATCAAGAGCTATCTGAAAACCATTTTAATTTTGGAATATCCAAAGAACAAGATGACCACATTGCACATGCCTTAGGAGAAGGACTTGGAAAGAAATAACACAGGGCTTCTGCCTTACTGTAGCAGAATCCTATCCCTTTTGAAAAAGAAAAGGGGGTGACTGCACAATACAGGGAGCTCCTTAAGTGAACTCCTTCATCAAAGTGTTTTGATAACTAAATTCAGGGAGATAAGGAACCAAAGCCCATAATCCTCTTAAAGACAGGAATCTTGAAGTGAAGCTTTACGGCACTGGTCCAAGCACTCACACGCAGTATACTTTTTGTATATTGTTTTTCAATGATTTATGTTATGTTTTAGCCCAGACAGCTTTGGCTATGGGGTGGTATATAAATGCAACAAATGAATAAATAAAAGCCTGTTATTTGTATCTCTTTCCATTAATATAGCTGCATTTGGAACACATTGTGGGATGTGCAAACAAGCTCCTAAAACTATAACTTGGCCAAAATTAAAAGCTGAAGACAATCCCTTAATCTTTAATAGCTGCTGGAACAACCTACACATTTTTTTTAATATATAGTCTTAATTATATTAATGTTTTCTACAGCCTCATCCAGTAATCCCCTGTTCTATAGCTTTATCACTCTCTTATCTTCTTAGCATTCTGATGATACCATAAATGGAAATAAATGAAGAGCAGTCCTTACAAAAATTCCTCTGACAATGCCTGATAGGGTTCTTCAGTGAAGGCTATTTGACTGGAGACGAGGAGACCATAAGAAGTAATGCCACCAATGATGAAGTCTCCTGACTGATGATACTTGTGAAGTGGAGGATCAGGATTTCTGACCCTGCAGTTGTCAATGTCAGCTTTGCATCCCATGCAAGCAAGCAATACCAGCAGAAAGTCTACCATGGTATAGTAGTAGTAGTAGTAGTAGTAGCAGTAGTAGTAGTGTAGTTGTTTGGTTTATTGCATTGACAACCAGTCATTCGCAAAGCAGTTTCCCTATCCCTATCGAAGATACTCTCCCTAACCTTTTAATGTTACTGGTGATATTTATGACATCCTGTGGTATTACTTTTGCAAGTGACGATTGAAACACTACAGTAAATTTGAGAGGCAGCAGAATTAATCACTATCCATTTCATAATTGAAGAGGAGGCTAATTACACAATAATTACTGATGAATGCTTGTTTGTCTGACATGAACATTATTCCCCCAGCAGAACAGAAAGCGAGGGAAGAAATGGCTTGGGATTGGGAAGGCCCACAGAATATATATATATATATATATATATATATATATATATATATATATGTGTGTGTGTGTGTGTGTGTGTGTGTGTGTGTGTGTGTGTGTGTGTGTGTGTGCGTGTGTGTGTGTGTGTGTGTGTCTGGTCTGGAATCAGAGACAAAATGCGTATGTTTCACAGTCTTGAGAAGATGAACCTGATTGATTTAGCCTGCAGTCCTATACACACTTACCTATGAGTGAATCGCCCAGAGAGCTTCGGCTATTGGGTGGTATAGAAATGTAATAAATAACAATAATAAAATAATAATAATAATGAGTAAGTCCCATTGTTTCCAATAGGACTTACTTCAGAGTAGACATGCACAGAATTGTTTTGTTAATCTGTGGGGTGAAAAATAAAATCTTAATGTGCAGTCCTATGCATGTTTACTCAGAAGTCACACCCATGGTTTTTAATGAGGATTATTACCAAGAACCATCTTTATGATTGCAGCCTTAGATAACACACACACAAAAACCCTTAAAAAATAAGCTTGACGTTAGACAACAGTGAGCTCAAACTTAAGAAAACTGGACTTTGACTGGAAGTTTCTGTCCCCTCCTTTCTCCCTATTACACGAAGACGGAGAATGAAAATGGCCTCATGTTTGGGCTTCATGGCTTCAATTTGCTCCTTGAAAACACCTTGTTTTGCATAGAGGGCTGGTACAAATACTGCTTTTCACCCCTTTTCTCTTCTCCATGGGGCGATACATTTTACATTAATCTTGGAGAAGCTGCAAATCCACTTTTAAATACTTTTAAAATACTGCAAATCCACTTTTAAGACAGCTTTAAAGACTAGACTTTTCCGGCAGGCCTACCTAGATGAATGTGAAATCAAGAATTTTTAAGATGTGTTGATTTGTTGTACTAATGTTGTTCCCCGTCTTGGTCCAAAGGGAGAGGCGGGTAAGAAATATAAGTTTATTATTATTATTTAGAATGAAGAGATACAAGAATCCAAATCAGCAAAACAAGTATGCACCTCTGCTATAAAGTGGGAATGGATGAAAGGGAATTGATGCGTAAAAGCAAAGATCTGCACTGGCTGCCTGTTACCTACTGAGCCACACACAAGGTTATGTTGTTATCCTACAAAGCCCTAAACAACTTGGGACCAGCATACCTAGTAGACAGACTTCCTTTAAATGCACCTGGATGACAGCTATAATCCTCAAAGGAGGTCCTGCTGGCCATTCCAAAACAAATGGAATGTTTCCATGAAGAGCCTTGGTGATGGGCCTTCTCTGTAGTGGCGCCCAACCTCTGGAAAACCCTCCTTCATGTGGTTCAGGAGACGGAAAATGCAACACCTTTGAAATGCCTTCTGAAACATACCTTTTCATGCAGCCTTTCCCTGGATTTTAACTTGACTGGTTTTATATTGCCTTTTTATTTCATTTTAATTTATTTATTTTAATTTATCAATACTTGTATTTTATGGTATTAATTGTGCACTCAGCTAATGGGCAAAATATAAATAAATAAATAAATAAATAAATAAATAAATAAATAAATAAATGAAAACTGGTATGAATTTGAAAGGTGATTTTTCTCAATTTATTTTGGACAGCAAAGATCACCATCAGCCAATAGCTCTAATTTCCTAGAATATTTCAACACAATCCTGCACTGACTTGCTTCTTGGATGCTTCTCACAAGGAATGCTTTATGGCTCCTGTGTCATTGAGGAACCAATAACAGAGGCTCACTGCAACCTTAGTGGCCTGCGGCAGATTCTAGTGGTACAGAGGTTTACAGTTCATGACTAGAGCAAGGGTGAGGAGGCGGAGACACCATTAAAAGTTGTCAAATGGTTGGAAGTAGGTCATTGACAGGGAGTTCCTCTGTGCTCAAGTAGGTCCTTCCCTTGCCTTCCATTCTGTCCAGTGTCACCTGATTGATGTAGTCGCAGTGCTGGTTCTTGGGACACAGAATGAACTTGCCTGCATAAAGCTGCCATACTTAAAGCAGCTTTGCTAAAGTTAGTCCGATAGACAGTAGTGACTGTGTCCTCATTAACCATCCATGAGTCTGGGACCATGATCACGTCTTCTCCAAAAGCTGGGATCTCCTCTGCTGTACCATTGCCAACAGTCAGAAGGTATGAAGCAAATTCAGATTCACCCTCCAGACTGCACATGTAGAGAGTAAGTTGGCATTTGACAACATTGTTCCAGGCATTGGATTTCTTCACCAACTGGCCAGGGCAACATGTGGGACGATGGCCTAAAATCACAGCCAAATACAATAGTGTGAATGGGCTGACGTTGTTCATGAGCTCCTTCAGCAGCCTGTCTATTGAGTCAATAGCAAAGCAGTTAGGCATCAGTACTAGGGGTGTGCACGGACCCCCTAATCCGCTTCGTGGCCCGATCTGGAAAATCTTACCGATCCTCTTCGCGCCGCTCCGCCTGTCTCCCACTCCACTCCGTGGAGCGAGATCCGACTTTGCCGCCATCACTACATGGATGGCGGCAGCAGCAGCAGCGCAAAATAAGCCAATCCCCCCTGCCCCCTTACCTGCATCCATCATGGGCTTCAACTGAGGGCCCGGTTGAAGCCGGAAGAGGCCTCAGCCTTTACTTCCGCCTTCAACCAGGGCCTCAATTGAAGCCCACGACGAAGACAGGTAAGCATCCCTCCTCCCTGCTCCTTTACCTGGTGCCGCCGCCACTGCCACTGCCACATAGATGGCACCACCGGCGGTGCCAGGTAGGCCAGCCCCCCGCCCTGCCCCCTTACCTGCCTCCATCACAGGCTTCAATTGAGGCCCCAGTTGAAGCCGGAAGAGGCCTCAGCCTTCACTTCCGCCTTCAACCGGGGCCTCAATTGAAGCCCGCGACGGAGGCAGGTAAGCGTCCTTCCTCCCTGCTCCCTTACCTGGTGCCGCTGCCGCCGCCACCGCTGCATGGATGGCAGCGCCGGCAGTGCCAGATGAGTCCCCTTCTCCCCCCACTTACCTGCAGGCGAAGCTCCGGATTGAGGCGATCCTCTTCGCCTCGATCCGCAGCCCCCCCTGACTCTCTTCACCCCCCTTTTCCGGAGGCGAATTAGGCAGCCTCGCTCCTGCTTCTCTGAACCGAAGAGAAGCGGAGCACATCCCTAATCAGTACTTCATCCCAGATGACAACGTCAGCTGGTTTGAAATACCGACTAGTGCAAGGCTGGCCAGAATTTCACTGTTACCTAAGGCCGTTGGGTCCTCTGAACAGGCACTCTACTTGAGGTGGGCATGGCAGTATCCCAGATGGAGCGCAAACTTCTTTTCTTGAAAATTGTTTGAGAAGCAAATGTTCCATGCTTCCTTGAACTACGGCCTCATCTACACCAAGCAGGATATTGCGCTATGAAAGTGGAATGAAAAGGATATCTAAAAGGCAGGAGCCACACTACTGATTTATAGTGGTATTGAAGTGCATTGACAACTGTTGGGGCCCACTGACACAGACCATATACCACTTTCATACTGCTATATCCTGCTTGGTGTAGATGAGGTGTACAATTTGAGTATTTTTGAGAATTTCAATACAGTGATATGTATTGTTTCTATTGAAATCATTTACGCATTTCATGTGAATGCATGTCCTCTTTTGTCCTCGTTTTTTGTGTGATGCATGCCTTTCTTCTTCCTTTTTGCAGTTTCATGATCTCTAAGTTGCCAGCCTACTCAGAAAGGGACTGCAACTCAGTACTGGATGTCATTTCCTATCCCTTACCTTTGTTTTTTATTTTCCTTTATCTTCAATTTTGTTAGCAAAGTTGTTCCTGCTCTAGCATCTTAAGAGAAGAGAGATTTTGCTTGCAAAAGTTGCCCCCTTCCATAATTGAAATGCTTCCTTGCAACTTTTCTGGAGCTGCACTTCTGGGTCTGAAAACTTGGCATATAAGCAGCTCCAAATGATGTTAGTTTCCACCACCACCACCCGATAGGAGTTTCCAGGGCCAGCCCTACCATGAGGCAGAGTGAAGTGACTGACTCAGGCAGCACATGCTGGGGGGCTGTGGTGGCACTCTCAAGACTGAAATTATACAGTGACTGGGGAGCAAGGTGCCATCTTGTCATTTGTCTCAGGCACCAAAATGTCTCATGGTCAGCCCTGAATGTTTCTTCCTATTTCTTTTATATTTTCCTTTATGATATTTGTTATATTTATTCTCATATGAGACTTCACTACATTATTTTTAAACACTCTCGTCAACTTCCATCCTATTAGTTTTTCCTGGATCTTCTACCCTGGACACACGGTTGATTTCTACTAACTTTCATCTGAGCCCACATGAACCCATCTTCTTCTTGAGATATGTAGTGATGAAGCTTTTTCTCTAACTTTAATGTGAAATTGCTAAACAGTTAGGAGTATAATAAATAACATTTAACTTGTGGAAGGTTGTGGGGAATTGCATGGTTTGTCAACAACTATTTGTAGCTGAATTTGCATGCTGTAAGCCTTATATGGAAAAGACACTTTACTGTATTCTTTAATTCAAGTTGTTCCACATTTTACTTTCATGAAATCATTGCATTATGTCTCTAACCTTTTCTCTAAAGACCATTAATTTGCCCAGAATGGTTAGCTAAAAGGAAAGCTTGATGAGTATATATCTATATTCAATGAACAAAAAACCTACGGTTTATAAAACAATGTTAAGGCCCTACACTTTTCCACCAAGCACCAAAAAGCGGGGAAATTGGGAGTTAAGGCTCGCCAGCCTTAACGCCACATCCTCCCTAAGGAGGCAGAAAGTACCAGTGAAATTCTCATTCTGCCAAAGCAGATAAACCATGAGGACAGGATGGAGAATAGGATATGCAGAGGTGACTGTGGGGTTGTGGAAAACTGATGACGAACAACTTAGAGCCACCTACTTCTTTTTTTGTTTAGAGCAGCCCTTCCCCAACCTGGTGCCCTCCAAAGGTGTTGGACTGCAACGATTGATCATTGCAAGTCAGTATGTCCCATGGTCAGGAATGCTGGGACAGCAGGATGGGGAACGTAGGGCGGCGCCTCCAGGCAAGCCCCCCCCCCACCTCACCCTGCTTACCTGCTCTGTCGTCGTTGGGCCCGGCCTTGAACAGAGTGCCCTGGTGCACCCAGAAGCAAGGCCACACTTGCAGCCTTGCTTCTGGGTGGACCCAGGGGCTCAATTCAAGCCTGGGCCAGGTGACGACGGAGCAGGTAAGAACCCCACACACACACCTGGCCCCTTACCTGGACCTGCTGCCACCGCTGCACTAAGTGCAGCAGCTCCAGCCAACCCCCCTTCTGCCTGGCCCCTTACCTGGAGCTGCCACTGCACAAACTGTCTCACCCCACAACTTGCCTTCTCCGTCATGGCCTGACCCATGCTTGAATTGAGCCCCTGAGTCCACCCAGAAGCAAGGCTGCAGGTGCAGACTTGCTTCCGGGTGGACCAGGGCACTCGATTCAAGCCGGCGCCCAGCGACAACGGAGCAGGTAAGTGGGGTGGGCTGGGGTGGGGGCTTGCCTGGAGCCGTTGCTGCAGTTTGCACAGCAGTGGCAGTGGGTCTAGGTAAGGGGCAAGGCAGGAGGGGGTTGCTTACCTGCTCCATCGTCCCCAGGCCCAGGCTTGAATTGAGGTTCTGGATGGACCAGGGTGCTCAGTTCAAGTCCAGGCCCAGTGACGATGGAACACGTAAGTGGGTTGGGGCTTACCTGGCAGCAGAGCCAGGCAGGAGGGGGTGGGGTTTCTTACCTGCTCCGTCGTCGCAGTCCAACATCTTTGGAGGGCACCAGGTTGGGGAAGGGCTGCTCTAAACAAAAAAAGAAGTAGGTGGCTCTAAGTTGTTCGTCATCAGTTTTCCACAACCCCACAGTCACCTCTGCATATCCTATTCTCCATCCTGTCCTCATGGTTTATCTGCTTTGGCAGAATGAGAATTTCACTGGTACTTTCTGCCTCCTTAGGGAGGATGTGGTGTTAAGGCTGGCGAGCCTTAACTCCCAATTTCCCCGCTTTTTGGTGCTTGGTGGAAAAGTGTAGGGCCTTAACATTGTTTTATAAACCGTAGGTTTTTTGTTCATTGAATTTCATGGCTTTTTGTAAAGGATAATGAGCCCTTCCCTCTTTTAAATGCGGTTACTTTAGTATAGCTCCTGCAGCTTTCACTGTTGTGATGAAAAGGAGATTTCACCAGGTTCTCCATATATACAAATGACACCTGGTGAAATTCCCTTTTCATCAGAACAGTGCACGCTGCAAGAGCTATACTAGAGTAATCAGATACAAAAGAGGTCACGGCTTCTGCAGCTTGCACTGTTGTGATGAAGAGGGGATTTCACCAGGTTCTCCATATATACAAATGACAACTGCTGAAATTCTCTTTTCTATGCAACTGTTAAAGATACAGGAGCCCTGTGCTCCTTTTCATATGGTCACGGGCAGGGGGCTGGTGACTCCGATGTCAGTGAATCCATGGGTACATAAATCCTACAATCCTATGCAAGGTTAGACATAAAATCCTACAATTCTATGCATATACCTACGGATTCATAGAGCCACTGACATCGGAGTCACCAGCCCCACCTTGTGACCATATGCAAAGGAGTACAGGGCTCCTGTATCTTTTACAGTTGCATAGAAAAGGGAATTTCAGCAGGTGTCACTTGTATTCATGCAGCACCTGGTGAAATTCCCTCTTCATCACAGCAGTGAAATCTGCAGGAGCTGTACTAGAGTGACTCCATTTAAAAGAGGGCAAGGCTCCTGCAGCTTTCACTGTTGTGATGAAGAGGAAATTTCACCAGGTTCTCCATATATACAAATGATATCTGCTGAAATTTATATTTATAAATATAACTGTAAAAAATTTATATTTTTTACTTAATTAACATTAAAGAATGCACAACCATTGTGCATTCTTTAATGTTAATTAAGTAAAAAATATATTTTTCTCCTGCACCTTTAACTGGTGTGATGAAGAGGGAACTTCACCAGGTTCCCCTCTGCTGAAATTCCCTTTTCTATGCAACTGTTAAAGATACAGGAGCCCTGTGCTCCTTTTCATATGGTCACAGGGGCAGGGGGCTGGTGACTCCAATGTCGGTGGGGCTATGAATCTGTGGGTACATAAATCCTACAATCCTATGCAAGGTTAGACATAAAATCCTACAATCCTATGCATATACCACGGATTCATAGACCCACTGACATCGGAGTCACCAGCCCCACCTTGTGACCATATGCAAAGGAGTACAAGGCTCCTGCCTCTTTTACAGTTGCATAGAAAAGGGAATTTCAGCAGGTGTCATTTGTATGCATGCACCTCCTGGTGAAATTCTCTCTTCATCACAACATTTAAAGCTGCAGGAGCCCTGCCCTCTTGACCAGACACAAAAGAGGCAAGGCTCCTGTGACTTTAAATGTTGTGATGAATCCCAGGTGGATTCCTGCATTAAGAAGTGGGATGGACTAGATGCCCTCATAGGCCCCCTTTTCAACTCTGCTATTCTACGATTCTATGAACATGGGCAGAGTGCATTGCCTGTGGCTGATGTGAGCCAAACATGCAACGATAACTGGAGGGAGGAAGTTCTCCCTAACTGCCAGCTAAATTCCTGCATTAAGAAGGGGGTTGGACTAGATGCCCTCATAGGCCCCCTTTTCAACTCTGCTATTCTACGATTCTATGAACATGGGCAGAGTGCATTGCCTGTGGCTGATGTGAGCCAAACATGCCACGATAACTGGAGGGACAAAGTTCTCCCTAACTGCCAGCTAAATTCATGCATTAAGAAGTGGGATGGATTCTTTAATGTTAATAAAGTAATAATTATAAATTTTAGTGTTAGATTCATGAGTGTATTAGTGGTAAGCTAGATAGAATACTAATGTATCAGTTAGTGTAAAAGCTGAGTTTGTTGCCGTTTTTGTCACGGACTTTTGCGTTCGGGTGTACTTACTGTATGCAGAAAGTGATTTTAATAAACAACACCTCCCTCCAAAAAATCTCAACTTGCTTTTTCACAAAACACAGATATGACTTTATATACCCATCTACTTTATGGTCACATGAATTTTATATTTACAGTGGTGTCCTTCAAGGATCTGATCTGCACTTCGTTTAAGTGCATTCTTTAATGTTAATTAAGTAAAAATTATAAAATTTAGTCTTAGATTCATGAGTCTATTAGTGGTAAGTTAGATAGAATACTAATGTATTAGTTAGTGTAGTTAATGTTCGTGTAGTGCCCTGCCCTCTTTTAAATCTGGTCACTCTAGTATAGCTCCTGCAGCTTTAACTGTTGTGACGAAGAGGGAATTTCACCAGGTGCTGCATGCATACAACTGACACTTGCTGAAATTCCCTTTTCTATTCCATTTTTAAAGATACAGGAGCCCTGTGCTCCTTTCCATGTGGCTACGGTGACCCTATGGAAAGGAGGACAAGGCTCCTGTATCTTTAACAGTTGGATAGAAACGGGAATTTGTAAAGGATTTTGGGGTGGCCTGGACAATTAAGGCCCATTCGCTTTCCAAAAAGCCTGCTCTTAGGAGATGGAAACTAGCAGGACTGGTTTGATATGGATCATATGAACATAAGAAGAACCATGCTGGATCAGACCAAGGGTCCATCTAGTCCTGCAATCTGATCACATAGTGGCTAACCAGCTGTTGACCACGGACCCACAAGCAGTACACAGTGCAAATGCAAGCACCCACCCATGTTCCCCAGCAACTGGTGCACACAGGTATACTGCCTCTGATACTGGAGATAGCACACAACCATCAGGGCTAGTAGCCCTTGATAGCCTTTAAATCCCATTGTTAGTAGTCCATGGAAGTGATTGGTAGAGATTCAGACAAAACGTTGTCCTGTGGTGTATCATTATTTCAGGCAGGATATTTTTCAGTGCCTTCTGTTGTCTGCTGCCAATGTATGTACGTTATTTTAGGGCTGGCATAAATTGGATTCCCCCCTCTATTTAGGCTTTCTGATACTTTTTGTATTGCTGCAGGTCCCCAAGCTGCTGATCTATGGAGAAAATTAAAGTTCTCACTCTTCATGGACAATTTGACCTTCTTTTCCCAGAAGTTTTCTTTTTCTTTTTAGTTACTACATAAAATACAGGAAGGGAATTCTGACCTTTCTAATAAATTCCTGATGTTCTTTCTAATCTAGCTCTGAGATAAAATGCAGTAATGAAATAAAATAAATAAAATGCATTTTTTAAAAAAATTAAAAGCTCCACATGGCCATATTAAGGACTCTGGCTTTATTTATTAAAACATTTTTATCCCGCCCTATATCACAAGGATCTCAGGGCGGCGTACAGATAAAAGTATACATATAAAACAGAACAATAAACATACAATTCTAAAACAAATTAAACCATTAATACGTTAAAACCAATATGAAATTTTAAAAGAGTAAAATCCAATTAAAACGAAACAGTGGATTTAGCCATCAAAGGCTTTTTTAAAAAGCCATGCTTAACCTGGCGCCAAAATGAAGCCAGGGCTGGCACCAGTTGGGCCTCCAGGGGGAGGGAATTCCACAGCCGGGGTGCCACAACAGAGAAGGCCCTGTCCCATGTTCCACAATAGCATGTATCTGGTGTTGGTAGGGCACCGAGAAAGGCTCCTCAGACATACCTCGGCAGGCAGATATAGGCTTTAAATCTGAAACA